>NC_134531.1:31733409-32042045 GCF_050624435.1 Tenrec ecaudatus | reverse complement strand
TAGACTCCACTGCCTCTCGCTTCTAGATGCTTTGGGTCAATGGAAGATTTGAAAATAATTCAGGGCATTCTCCCTGTATGCTTTCCTTGAGTCAGCTGCATCCATCTTTCCAGAATTTCTCGTCTCCTCATCAGATAGAAGGAATGGCCTGCGTGGGTCCTGCCATCTAGCCCCTCTTTTTCTCTAGTAACTGCTCCTCTGGATATTAATAAAATAGCTCCACTCTTGACTCCCAGATATCTTTCCCATATGGTGTCTTTGTAAATAAATTGCCCTAAATATTCTTGATTGGAGTTTGCCAGCTACTTCCTTTGGGGACCCGGGCAGACGGCTGAAGGAAATGACAGAGCTCAAGCTTCAAGTCTAAGTGTAAACAAAGTGGGGCTTTGTGGAGGAGGAACAACAACTTCCAAAGAATAAACACATTGACTACTTTCTTTCTGTCCAGCAATATATCATTTATTTTTATTTAGTAATTTTGAACTTGCTCAGTTTTGCTCATAGCTCAAAAATCACAGTGAGGATAGGTTTACTCATGTATAAACATGAGTAAGGAATAGCAGTTCAGATCCTCTCCATGGGTAAGAGAATTTTTTTTTTAATTCCTCAGTGTCTCCAGAAGTCCCTTCCAACTGGCCCTTGGCTGGTCCTTTATTATCCATTGTAATCCTGCTGGTGGAATTTCTGAGGATGACTAATAATTCTGTCAGTATGCATTATAGTCAGGGCCTTTCCTTTGGCAAGTGACTAAAGGATTTGTTCTGCTCGTTGTTCGTTTTGGAGCTGTCTCCCACTCCTGGTGTTGATAGACTACATGAGCTATCTCGCTCATTGCCATTGAGTTGTATTGGATTCATAGTGACCCTAAAGGATAGGCTAGCACTGCCTCTGTGGTTTTCTGAGCCTGTAACTCTCTATGGGAGTGCAAAGCCCCATCTTTCTCCCAGGGAGTGGATGGTGAAGAATGGGAACTGCTGATTCTTCTGGTTAGCAGGGCAATGTATAACCACTCTGTCACCAGGGCAGGGACAGTAAACCCTAACATCAGAGCAGGGACAGTAAGCTCTAACATGCTAGTAGAGCAACCAGTATCATCTCTGCTCTCTCAGGACTTTCATACGAAAATTAAAGGACAGGATAGATTTAAAAAAAAGATACTTTTGTAACTTTAAAACTTTAAAAAGAATACAACATAATGTTCGATTCATGTAGAAGTTACAAAACTGGTAGAGGAAATTCTTTTTGTTGTTGTTTAAATCATTTTATTGGGGGCTCGTACACCTCATCACAATTTACCCATCCATCCATTGTGAGTTAGTTTATTGTGCCAACCTGGCCGATAAACACATGTGGGATTAATTAATTGAAGGGCAGAGGGATAGATGGCTCACTGAGCCTCGCCTTTCTAGCTCTTGGGTCTCTTGCTTTCTGATGGTCGGACAAGGGTGCAGCTAGCTTAGCCAGTTCCCTGCTTCAGCTGGCAAACCTCACTTCCTGCAGGACGTCCCTGAGGAAAAGCCACATGGACCTACCCCGATGCAGCCCTGGGTGCTGGAGCAGCCATATGGAGACCCATGCCAGCGCTGAGATGTTTACACATTCACTGATTCGGCTTTCCTCCTACAGTCGACATCATTGCATCTGTGTTGTGAGATGGAGGAGGACTTTGTGGATTGGTATTGGACATATGCGATAATGAGTTAATGTTGGACTTGTGGGTTTGGGCAGCACTAGGTTGGAATGTTTTCTTGATCACACTTAACCTTTATATAAAACTCTCCCTTATACATGAGTTTCTGTGGATTTGTTTCTCTAAAGTACCCAGACTAACACACGTAGTGTCAAGCACCCTTGTTCATTTGTTACCATGATCATTTTCAAAACATTTTCTTTTTACTTGAGTCCTTGGTATCAGCTCCTCATTCCCCCCTCCCTCTACCCTCCCTCCCTCTTGAGCCCTTGATAATTTATAAATTACTATTATTTTTTCATGTCTTACACTGACTGATGTCTCCCTTCACCCTCTTTTCTTTTGTCTATCCACCTGGGAGGGGTTATAGGTAGATCATTGCTATTGTGATCCCCCTTTCTCCTCCCACCTTCTCCCCACCCTGCTGGTATGGCTGCTCTCATTATTGGCCCTGAGGGGTTTACCTGTCCTGGCTTCCCCATGTTTCCAGCTCTGATCTATTCCCATAAGTAGAAGCTCAGCAGAGTGAAGAGTTGCTGTGTTGATAGAATACCTATAGCAACTAAATATTGATTTTTGTACATGTTCTGGTCCCGCTAGATTTGTAAGGTAGAATTGGGGTCATGATAGTTGGGCGGAGAGGAAGCATTAAAGAACTAGAGGAAAGTTGTATGTTTCATTGGTGCTACACTGCACCCTGACTGACTCGTCTCCTCCCCATGACACTTCTGTAAGGGAGTGTCTAGTTGCCTACAGATGGGCTTTGGGTCTCCACTCTGCATTCCCCCTCATTTATATCATTATGAGTTTCTTGTTCTAGGTCTTTGATGCCTGATACCTGATCCCTTCGACACCTCATGATCACCCAGGCTGGTGTGCTTCTTCCATGTGGGCTTTGTTGCTTCTCAGCTAAATGGCCACTTGTTTATCTGAGGAAATTCTTATACATCCTTCTTCCTATTTACTCCAATGTTAACCCCTGTTTCCAAGTTAATGCTGACTCCTAGTACCTCAAATTCTTTATAGGAGTAGAAAGCCCCACCTTTCTCCTGTAGAGCAGTTGGTGGTTTCAAACTCCTGATCTTAAGAATTGCAGCTCAAAGTGTAACCACTATACCACCAGTGTTCCTTCCCCAATGAAAGTACCTTATATAGCATCGTTTTCTATTTAATTTTTGAGATTTTTTTAATGAAATAGATTGAACTGTTTTATTTCTGTCTTCTGCCTTTTCATTTGTTTGTGAGCTAATATTAAGATAGTCCCATCCTTCCATTTTTAAATGTATTTTGAGGGGGAGAATGAGCGGGTTTTAAGAGGGTCCAGACTTGTTATGATAAACAGCAATACTTTTCTAGAAAGTAGAAGTTCAGCAGCGTGAAAAGAGTTTCCCTGTTGATAGAATACCTATAGCAACTAAATATTGACTTTTGTTCCAGAGCAGAACAATTGAGCGTGATTTGTTACATACCAGAAATACTTTCCTAGAACTGCCAGCCTACATTTTGTGAAGGGTGGTGTAGTTTATATTCAGCCTTTGCTTGAAAAAAAATGGGAAGAATGACTTTTTCCAATATTTTGATTTATTCTAGCTAGCATATTTTTCCTATTTATAAATCCATCCCCAATGTCTGTCGACAAAAAAAAAAAAAAGCCTGGTAGAGTATATAAAGATATTTTATTTCAGAAACATGCATCTCTTATTTGGATATTTCACAATAGTTCAAATTTCATGGTAAATTTATGCTCTTACACTCTTAGGAAGCTCAGGTCCCTAGCCTTGAAAGACCCCCCTGATGCCCCTACTTAACATTGGCATATACTTTGAAAGAAGCCTTCAAATTGTTAAGGGTTGATAATTTGGAATTTCAATTTTTGTGCTAAATTCGACATTCTAGGATCTCTGTAAGGGTTCCTGTTTTTCCAGGCAGCTAATCTCCTATGAATTCTTTTGTGGTGTTGTAAAATAATTAGTGTTATTTTATAGATATAGACTGCCCATACTTTTCTACCCAAAACAAAACAAAAACCAAGAACCCTGAAAAGCCTGAACATGGACTCTGGTCAACCAACCTCTGTGTCTGAGGAACTTATCTCAAATTCTGAACTCACAGATCAGATGTTTAGGCGGAAGCAAGCTGCTGTAATTTTCAGCTATTAAGAGGTCACTGGCCTTGTAACAAATTATTGGACATTAACTGCTTTTCATTAGAAAAAAAACCCTACTGATGAAAAAATAGATCAAAGAGAGAAAACCCAATACTTTTATTATTGACATATATATGCCAATTTCCAAGCATTATTTGAAGGATTTGTGTTAAAAACCAAGGGAAAAAAAGAACTTCTACTCATCTAGACAAAGAGACTCTTATTACAATGCATTTTCAAAGCTCTATTTATATCACATAAAATATGTATTTTTAAATACCACACTTAATACATTTATTGTGATACTTCCATGCACCATGCAGTTAGTCAGAAGAGCTACAAGAAAGACTGCAACCTGCTCCACTGTGAAAACAAACAAACAAACAAACAAACAAAATGCCACTGTCATTAAGCCAATTCTCGCACATAGAAGAGTCTATCAGGCAGAGCAGGACTATTCTCAGGGTTTCTGAACTTGTAAATCTTTATGCGAGAAGAAAGTCTCCACTTTCTCCCACAGAGCTGCTAGTGGTTTTGACTTGCTGATCCTGTGATGAACTTTCCAATGCTTCTCTACCAGGACTCCCGTTTTACTATTTTCTGTACGTCGCAAATCAAGGAATAGATGGTATGTCTATTTCACTTCCATTTGAAATTTAACTTCAATTTGAAATTATTTCTATAATCATCCGCCTGACAAAGAAGAAATTTTGAATCTGAAACTCAGGTATAAGGAATACGTTGCTTTTCAGATAATACTTGGCTCGTTTAATAGGCATTTTAGCTCTGAGGTCTACCCAGGGAATGCTGAGATTAATATTGTTTGGCCCTGGTGAGTTAATCATTGGCTGCTAACTGCAAGGTCAGCAGTTCCAACCAACCAGCCATTCTGTGAGAGAAAAATGAGACTCGTACTCCGGTCAAGACTTCCAATCTCCGAAACCCACAGGGGCTATTCAAAGCGGCCCTATCGGATAACTATGAGTCAGAAGTGATGTGGTGGCTGTGAGTTTGGTTTTTGCTTTTATGCTGAGAACAAAGAAGGGCTTCATGTTAGTAAAAGAGCCCTTGTAGTTTAGTGGTTACTTGCTGGGCTGCTAATTGCTAGGCCAACAGTTCAAAACCACCAGCTGCTCTGTGGGAGGAAAACAAGAGTTTCTACTCCCATAATGATTTACCATCGCTGAAACTCACAAGAGGAGTATGATCCTGTCCTCTGGGCGCTCCACGAGTCGGCGTCAACTCAATGGTTGTGACTTGGGTTTGGTTTGGGGTTTTAATCGGTAAAGCACCTTTCTTAGGCACCTATGACCAATGACCTTTTTCAATAGTTTCATAATAGGCTCACACACATGTGCTCTCTCAGGTCATAGTGAAAGAAACAGAACAATGCTAATGATCTCAGGAGAGGTGGTAGTCAATTGCACGTTGGTTCATTCTGTCCTACAGTTGCAAACTTTATTCCTAACCTAGCTTGGTTATAGAAAACCCCCAAACCAAACTCATGCCATCGGGTCAATGCTGACTTAGCGCAACCTTATTATAAGACATGGTAGAACTGCCCCTGTGGGTTTCCAAGACCGTAATTCTTGACACAAGTAGAAAGCCTTGCCTTTCCCTCGCACAGCAACTGGTAGATTCAAACAGCTGATCTTGCACTTAGTAGGTCAAAATTTAACCACTCTACCTCCAGGGCGCCTACTGCTTATAAACAAATCCAGATTAAAAAGAATACATCCCTCACTGCTCAAGGAAAATCCCACTGCTGGGACACAAACTTGCATTACACACACATGCTGCCCTTTTTATAACCTAATGAGTGAGAAGGACGTGTAAATGCAGAATGATACAGTAGTGTGATAATTAGGGTGTTCTAATTACCATGGGAATGTGTAGCGCTACGCCATTTCCTGGTGGTGAGGATCAGGTCAGGGGAAAGTACTGAGTGGTGGAAACATGTCATGTGAGTCCTCCAAAGTCCAGGAAGGGTAAGCATGCGAGAAGAAGGATGAGGAGAGGGAGGAGGTGGATGGGGATGTGAGGTGTGGCATTGTGCTTCAGAGTGGTTAGGGAGTGAGACTGAGAAGATACAGCTATAAATGGTAGGAGATGAGTTTTGCAGTTCTCATGCATTTTCATTTCAAATTATTCTGTAACCAAAGCAGAATACGAAGCTCAAACCTACCACAGTCAAGTCGATTCTGCCTCCCAGTGACTGTAGGACAAAGCAGTATTGGCCTATAGGGTCCCAAGGCTTTAATGTTCGCAGAAGCAGACTGCCCCGTCTTTCTCTTGGGGAACAGAGGGTGGGCTCACATCACAGATCTTGAGTCATCAGTTCAGCACGTTAGTCATTGCATCACCAAGGCTCCTACGGCAAAGTAGTATCCTCCCATAAGGACAGCGAAGCCAGAAATGCTGAGTGAACTGGCTCTAATCTTACTAAAAATAAATTACTCAACGAGGACTTGAACCCAGGTCTGATGACTACAATTCTGTCCTATTCCAACTGAGCACATGCTGAAATGAAGGATCAACAGGACCCTCTTTTTTCATGAAATGTATCATTTCTAGATCTTAAAATTAAAACTCTAGTCACACTCATTCTGTACCTTGCAGAAAGGTGTTTTCCTGTTACAGTCTGGGAAACTGACAGTTCTATCCTGTCCTACAGAGTGACTAAGAGTTGGCATGACTCGATGGCCATAAGTTTTATTACAGAAGTCAACAGGTTACCATGAGTCAGGGTCAGCAAACAGTAAGGATCGGTCATTGGTCTCCACTTCTTGGAGTCACAGCTACTTGATCCTTTGACTTTAGCATCCGTGGGCCAGGAAGCCAGCCCGTCTGTCACTCTGTCCCACAGAACCATGGTCTAGAACCGGATAAAGAGGAGGTTCCTCACAGTGTCAGCACTGCCCCTCTGAGTGTTCATGCCATAATGTGTGGTGTAGTTGGCCTCGGGGACCTTGGCCACGTCCGACAGTGATCTTAAACATGCCCTTCTAAAGTCCTTTGTGTCCTTTTCTCTCTTCTCTGCGACTTCAAAGATGACGCTTCTTTACAGCCCGGGGTCTGGTAATGAAAACTGACCAGTTTCCCCTATTACTGTTATACATGCTCAATTTGCATAGTCCCACCCAACCACAGTTGGCAGGAGTCACAAAGTGCCACATGAAGGAATTCCATTCCACCACAGGAAGGCGCAGGCAATCAGGATGTTTGGTGAAGACTCAGGAGGGGCTGGAGCTTGTTCTGTGCACTTGCTCTTGGCTCGGGAGATGATGACATGGTTTGTTTTCAGTGGTCTTCAGTTTTTACCTCTTCTTGAACTTGGTGAAAAGTGAAACTATATGGTTGATCTGGAAAGGACATTAGAGATCATTTGATGCCGACTCGATGTTAACTGAGGACAGGGCTGAATTTAAGCAACATGACTCGTTTGTACAGATTATTCCCCATTTTCCAGCCTTTGGATTGTGTTGACATTCACAGGAGCTGTGTGAGGCCAATTTTGTGTCTGAAAATTTTAATTTTCAAAAAATGTACAGAGATAAATCTATGGAAATAATTATACGTCTCCGATGGCTCATCTTCTCCGCTGTGGTGTGGGAGAGAGGTCCTAAAGGACAAGCTGCATCAGTCATCACTGGGAAAGGCTTGCTACACCCAGCCCTGGGCTGGAGTGGGTCTTGCTGTGTGCTCCGTCTGTAGCAAATATTTCACATGTGGAATCTACCATTTCTCTTGGCAGCCCTTTCTATTCTCTGTCTATCATAGAACTTTCCAGATGGCAAGGCCTGGTTTCTGCAGCTGTGTTTGACCAGATAGTCCCATGGGTTCTTTCTCCCAGCCCATTTCCATCATGCCCAATTACATGTGGGCCACATGTCGTCTCTGATTGAAAGTGGGTAGTGGGAAGAGGGAAGGCTGTCATTCAACTCAGAAATTTATATTCAGGTTACATTTTTTGCTTAGCTAAGCTACCAGGATCCTATAAATCCTTGTGTTTTGTTTGTTTGTACAAATGACAGGTATCAAACATAGTTGATACCAAGTGCTCTATATATCTGTACATAGTTCCACAGTAATAAATCAGTGGCTCCAAAACCCAGCCTTAAGACCTCAACAGCGTGTCTGCATCATCATGGTGATCTAGTGTCACAAGTGACATGAGACATTCACTTAAGCACTCTACCAAATGTTCTTGGCCCGGCTTTCAAACAGCGCTCTATTGGAAAATCATCCATAATTTGTTGGCTGCTGTCGTTCTTAAGACTCTGCTTTCCATAACTTCTCATTCCTATTGAACAGCTGCGCTTCTGATTAGTTTTCTCCAGAGGCATTATCTTTTCATCACTCTGTGCAAGAACACTTTTGAAGCAATTTCAACAATGGGCCCATCCTTGCTTTGCTTGAGCCAGTTCATCTTCACTGATTGAGAAAAACTCCTGGAAGAAAGACATGAAACTAAACAAAAACATGAATTCTCTTCAATATTTGGCAAAACAAGTCTGAACCTTTGTACCATGAAAATCATTATTATCTTTTCAGTGCACACAGAATCATTTTATGTTTACTTGTGACTATTTCTCTTATCTGTTTTTCTATTTTAAGAAATATGTACTTAGCTATTAATAACATGAAAATTTTCTGATAGTGTGAGTAGAGAATGAATGACCCTGGATTTTGAAGGTAATTGTTCATAACTATGGAATTTTTACTGCTTTTTTTTGTTTTACTTTTTATCTTTATCACCAAATTTAAGTCAGGTAACATTATTACATGTAAGATAATTCCCTCTATGAACGTATATTTTCATTTGCTAAAGTACAACTAGCAATCTGTTTTATATATATTTCTTCATCATCAGGTTATATTATGGCTATTAATAAATTTAACTGCTTTAATTCTCTAATACTGCCTTCTGTTCAGAAGACTGGCTTAGAGAACATATTGACATGTGAACAATGAAGGGTGCAGTGGGCTGCTAACTCTTCAGTCTCTCCTAAACATGCACAGCCTCAGGAACCCACAGACGTAGTCAGTCCTACTCTGCCCTCTGGCAGCACTCTGACCCAGAATAAACTCAACGGCAATGAGTTAAGTTAACATAAGAAGTGCAAAAATAAGCACTAAAGTGATACTGAAATGGAAATATATGAAGGTTGTGAATGTGCCGCAGATCTTTCTTGCTACAGATTGATGTCAATGAGGTATCAAGCACATTGGTACACGTGTTGCCGTCATCATTGCCTAAGCATTCATTTTCTATTTGAGCCCTTGGTATCAGCTCCTCTTTTTTTGCCTCCCTCCCCTTCCCACCTTCATGACCCCTTGATAAATTATAAATTATTATTCATTTAATATCTTACATACGATCTGTCTACCTTCATCCATGTTTCTGTTGTTCCTCTTCCCCCACCCCGGGGGGGGGGGGCAAATTATGTGCTGATCATTGAAATCTGATCACCCTTCCTCCTCTCCTACCCACAGCTTTCCCTTACCCTCCTGGTATCGCTACTCCCATTTCGGTTCCTAAAGAGTTTATCTGACCTGGATTCCATGTTTAGTTCATTTCTTATCATGGGAATTGTTATGTAGGTTATTTTTCAAATATTAAAACAATTTTGCAACTCTGAAATAAAATCAGTTTAGACATAATTTATTAACCTATTATTTACTGAATTCCTTGGGTTAGGATTTTTGCATCTATGTTTATAATTGAATGTGATCCGAAATTTTCCTTTCTTGTAATGTTTTTGATAAATGTGATATTAATTTTATTGCCATAATGTTATTCTAGGCTTGTGATTCTCAACCTTCCTAATGGCACGACGCTTTAATACAGTTCCTCATGTTGTGGTGACCCCCAACCATAAAATTATTTTCTTTGCTACTTCATAACTGTAATTTGGCTACTGTTCTGAATCAGGTGACCCCTGTGAAAGGGTAGTTCAACCCCCAAAGGAGTCATGACCCACAGGTCGAGAACCGCTGTTTTAGGCCTATCAAATTCAGTTAGGAAAATATTCCCTGCATTTTTAATGGAGTATTTTGCATAAGACCATTATTAAGACTACCTTAACTTTTTTGTAGACTTTACTAACAGAGTCATGAAAACTTGGGGCTTTAGTTTTTGTTTGTCTGTTTGTCTGTTTGTTTGTTTGTTTTGGGTGGAGGAGAGGAAGTGGTGAAAGATTCTAATTTATAGACTCAGTGTTGTTAATACATCTCAGGCTGTTGAGGTTTGCTCTTTCTTCTTGAAAGAGCTGCTTTTCCATTGCCCTATGGCATCTAAATTTTCAAAATGATTGACATATGCAAAATATTCTTATTATATTTTTCAATGAAAACAGAATCTATTGTCATATACCCATCTTTGTTTTCCCGACATTGTTTTCTATTTATGATTATTTTATGAGTCTCTTCAAGGGGTTACCTTTTCTGTAGTCTCTGAAGGCACTGAAGGCACTGGTCCATGCTCCAGAAAACATAAAGAACACACACAGCTTAGATAATAGCTAGAGGTATGGGCAGGGGTAAGGGGACCAGCAGGGTATTTTAAAGCACACAGGAAGTAAAAAAAAAAAGTCTTTGTCATTACTGATACAGACTATCAACAGGAAAGACCCTGGAATAGTCATAGGCAGAGACAGACCTTCTGGGATAGCTGCTTCTACAACTATAACATTGAGATAAGGAAGGAGTAAGGAAAAACTTATCCTGACTATTTTCTTCCTTCTACCATCCTGTCTCCCATCAGTGCCTCCATTTGTCTGAACTCTGTTAGAAGCCAGAGAACAAGGAAGTCTAGGTTTATAGTACTTAGAGTAGTTACGATAGAGCTTAAAACCTGAATTATTTACTTATGTCTACTAAATTGGCAGTTACTTTATGTAAGCCTTTGTTTAGTATTGAGGCAATGGTGCAGGGGCTGCAACGGATCTCTTCTGGCTAAGAAAGGAAAGAGAACACCAGCCCAAGGAGCCAAAGCCAAGGTCAGGCAGGCTGCCACCTCTGTCTTTCTTTACCCTATTCTGACACCAGCCATTCGTCCCATTCTGCTTCGCTGCTGAGTTTGCTCACACATTTAATAGACAGGAATGACCATTAAAGGGGTTCATCTGAGGAGCTATGACCCCCCGTTTGATTGTCAGCCTACGAATTGAAATGTTTCAGCAAAGTGATGAGACACTGGACACTCTCATCCATCTATGCTACGATATTTGGAAGATGCCTACCTTGGAGGAAATATTTGTAGATTTGAACTAAAAGTAGAGAATATAAGAGAGATGTTTACTTGTATTTTATTGACTATGCAAAGGATTTCAACTCTGTGAACCATAACAAACTATGGGTATCCTTGAGAAGAACAGCAGTTCCAGAACATTTCATTGTGTTCATGCGGAACCTGTAGGGGGTGGGTGGGGAGTGGGCGTGGGGTGGAGAGGTGGAGGGGTAGGGTGGCTCATACCCAAAAAAAGGGGGATTTTTTTTCAAAATTATGTATTTAATATTTTTTCAAAATAACCTTATCACTTCCAAAGTACTCTCCATTACACGTAATACATTTGCCAAATCTGCAATTCCATTCTTGGAAACATTTTTCAAACTCATCTGTGTGGGTGGTTGACAGCATCTCTCATTTTTTTCTTCACCTCTTCTATGTAATCAAATTGCTCTCCTTTCATGCCCCTTTTCATTTTCAGAAACAAAAAGAAGTTGTACAGAGCAAGGTCAGATGAGTCAGGTGCATGGGGCAAGAGAGGTACGCTGTTTTTTTGCCAAAAACTGGTGCACTAAAATGGCTACACGGATGGGTACATTGTCATGGAGGCAAAACCAGTCCCCACTCTACCACAAATAGGCCTTTTTGGTCATACACTGTTAAGCAATCTTTTTGGAACCTAAATAGAAAGCTTGATTAACAGTCTGACATGGTGGAACAAACTTCAAATGCACTACCCCCCTCACATAAAAAACAAACCAAAACAAATTAGCACTGTGTTGGTCTTTGATTTCACTTGATGAGCATGGGGGGAGTAAGGTGATGATGGCATCTTCCACTGTCTTGATTCAGGTTTGGCTTCAGGGTCATAAGAATAGCATCATGTCTCATCACCAGTAATGACCTTGGAAAGGTGGTAACGACCTTAGAAAAAAGTCTGGGATGCTTTGGAGCTGTTCTTTCCAAGAAAGCAGAGCATGTTTCCAGTCAATGCTCTCTTTCCTGGTCGATCAGAACCCACAGCGACCCTTCTCTTCCCAAATCTTCTGTTATAATTCATTGAACCAAGATCCAAAATAGTCCAGATAACTTCCTCTCTCTTCAATAGTCCATAATTAGTCTTCAAGCACAAGTGCACATAGTTCTGTCGACATTTCGTCCATTCTGGAAGTTGATGGATATCCAGAACGAGGTTTGTCATCAATCAACATCTCACCTTTTTCGAAACGAGAAAAGTCACTCATACACTTGAGTTTTTCCCACAGTGCTATCCTCGTAATCTGCGTTCAACATCGTAACTATTTCTGCAGCATGTCGCCTGAGTAGGAAACAAAATTTGACAGCCACACACTACTCTCTTAACTTGGCCATCACCAAAACTGAGATTCAAGCAAAACTGCTTTTATCAAAACTTTCATTTTGACCTGAGAGGATGTTCCCAGGTGATGCCACTGCCACTGGGTGCACTAACTCAGAGCAAGTTGCTTGTTGCTCACCTAATGAGAACAATGCATAGTGTGAAAGCTCTGCTGGGCCTTATTCTTTGGTGGGGGTGGGGGTACCCCTTCGTATATGGCTCAAGAAACAATTGTGTCTACAGAACAAGGAAATACTGCAGGGTTTAAAATCAAGAAAAGTGTATGTAAGGGTTATAACATCTCACCATATTTATTTAATCTTTATGCTGAACAAATAATGAAATCCGCTATATTATCTTATCAAACACTCCGTTTGCATTCTCCCACCCAATCATTTCATGGTAATGACAAAGAAATGGAGAGAAGAGGCATATTAAGAAATTGAACTTCACCAAAAATATCCTTTTGCTTTAGGCTTCCCTTATTTCTATTGAGAAGAACTTCAGTCTAACTATTACCTGTTAAGATAACATGTATATTTTCTTCCTCAGTCTACTTTTAAGATGTACCATTCATTTCTTATCTTCTTCATTTTTCCTACATACTTTCTAGTTATGTGTGTTTAATCCTATTTGGGATTTGCTTATTGTCGTGTCGTCAGATAGATTTAAACTCATAGTGACTCTACGTGACCAAGCAGAATGGCCCCATAGGGGTTTGAAGCCCCAATCTTGATAAGAGCAGGTAACTGGATCTTTCTCCCATGGAGAAGCCAGATTGGTTTAAACAGCTCACCTTTTAGTGCACAGTCAAGCACTTAAATATTGTGCCTTCCGAGTTTCGGCAGATTTAGAGGGCTTGTTATAGCTATGGATTGATGCCTTCCCTTGGTTTCGCAAACATTTCAGTCATTATATCCTCAGACAATATTGTCTCCAATGTTCTCTCCATTTGCCATTTGAGAATTCCGATTACATTTGTTAAACCTCCTCTCTCCTCTGTCTTCTGTATCTTCTATTTTACTGTCTTCTTATATGGATCTCATCTTCTGTCAGTTGCATCTCATTAGTGTTTAATTTCTTGATCAAATATTTCACTTCTGTTGGTGTAGTTGACAAAAGGTCAATGATTCAAAACCACTAGAGGCTCCAAGGGAGAAAAATGAGGTTTTTCTATGGCCATAAAGATAAATAGTTTTGGAAATCCACAGGGCAGTTCTATTCTGTCCTGCAGGGTCACTGTGGTTCATGGGAGGGCTGGTTTATTTTCCTTACTCTTGCCCTGCAGGTTAAACTACTATCTCTTGTCGTCACTTCTTAACTAGCATCCCTGCTTCAACTCATTTCCTCCCTTGAGTTATTTTCCTACTCAGCATCCAGGGAAATATTTTCCAAATCTTAAATCACTCTCCTTTGCTGTTGTTAGTTGCTGCTGAGTCGTTTCTGACTCATCGCGACCTTATGTATGTAAACAGTGACCTGCTGCCGGATCCTGTACCATCACCAGACATTGTAAGACATTGTAAGATTTGAGCCTATGGTTGCAGCCAGTGTTAATCCATATCATCAAGGTTATTTCCTCTTTTGTGTTACCCTTCTACTTTACTAAGATAATGTCCTTCTCAAGGGACTGGTCTCTCTTGAGTAAAGGACAGGGGACAAAGGAGCATTTTGGTTGAGCGCTGGTGGCTGAGTGGTTACTCATTGAGGGTTACTATGAGTTGTCACTGACTCGATGGTAGTAATTTTTGGTGTGAGTTTTCTTCCAAGCCAGACCTGTTTGTTCTCCAGGCGATCCATGATACTTTCAATATTCTTTGCCAGCATCCTAATTCAAGTGCATCCATTCTTTCTTATTTAATGTCCTCCTTTCACATGCTTCTGAGACCATTGAACATACTTTACCCTAGGGGGGTGCGCCTTAGTTTTCAAGGTAACATCCTTGCTTTTCAATCCTTTCACGAGTTCTTGTGCCACAAATTTACTCAATGGAAAATGTTTGATTTTTTGACTGCTTCTTCCATGAACCTTGATTGTAGATCCAAGCAAGATGAGTCTTTGACAACATCAATCTTTTCCTCATTTATCATGCTGTTATCTATTGGTTCAGGTGTGAGGATTTGGGTTTTCTTAACATTCAATTATAATCCATAATGTCTTTGGGGAATCCATTTTAGGATTTCAAATGCCTTCCTAGGGTTCACGTGATAATGTAATGCTTCTCAAACTTCAATTTTGAACACTGTCTCCTTTCCTCACAATATTTAGCCAAACTCATTTCAATAACTTAAAGGTTAAATGCTTTTTGCTTCTTCCCATTCTTCCACTCTTCTCCTTTAATTTTCATTTTATAAGTTATTTTTCCATAGAAGATCTCATTATTGCATCTAAAACAGACAACACTTTTTTTGTTTTGTTTTACTTAGTAAATTTTTATCTTTTTCTGAATTGTCCATCAAAATTTATAATTATCCCCCTCTACTAGTTAGTCAGTGTCAAGAATACAGGCATGTCTTTTTCCTTCACTATCATAAAAGCAGGACTCAATTAAGGCCTACTCTACAATAGGGGGGGTCATTTGAATTCTCAAATGACAAATCACCTTCATCCAAAATTGATTACTATGAATGTTCTTTTCCCTCCTCCTGATCAGCAAAATGTTATAGGTCTAGTTAGTTTTTGTTTTTCCACTGCAAACAAAAGGTAGGACATTACTGTTCTACACAAAGCTAACTATGAAATAGGCAAATTTAACTTTCTTTTAAAAAAAATTTCTTTCGAAAGATTTAAGTCATGTTTCCTGGGTCGTCAGTCAAAATGAAAACATTAGTTAAGTTAACTGAGAGGATCTGAAGTCACCCGGTTGCAAAGTGTTTGGACCTAGTCTAACTGTTCAGACCAGCAGTCTTGGGGCTCCCTGCGTTCCCCACAGCTTGTCAGTTGCCTCTTCTATTAGGATTTCCTTTTTCTTTAAGTCAAAATACAGGGCTTGGTTTCCCCTCTTCAACAAGGTGCCAGGAAGAAAGAAGCATGAATCATAGGAAAATGAAAAAGGAATGTCTCAAATATTGGGATGAGATGACTGCTCCTCTCATCTAGCAGAATTCTCATTTCCGGCACTGAATCATTTCTTCCCATTGAAAGAGCTACAAGTGTAATCCAATCTAGGGGAGTGTGCGTGTGTTTGTGTTGTAGGGGACGGAATGTGGGGAAAGTGTAGGAAAAACATGGGTGTGAAGCTCTTGTCATTCCCTGTTTGTGAATATATCTTTTTATCGTTGGAAATGCTAAGACTCCTGGGGTGCCTAAAGTGGCGATGGGAAGCTTTGCATGGCGCCAAGCCAATATAGCACACTGGATTAATTAGAGGTCCATTTTCATGAGAATTTCAGTGATAAGTAGCATAAAAGGTAAACAGATATTGGAGGCCAACAAAATAAAGTGGGGTTTTATCTTCTCATCTCAGGTGAGTCTCCTTCACAGATTCAATCCAGAATTCCAACCTTTGCCTTCCCAGCAGAACTCAGTCAACCTTTAGAAGAATCTGTCTAAAAACAAAGCATAGAGTGTGGGAGTTTAAAAAGACATAAATCATAATTACATCCAAAGTACTGAATACTAATCCTCAAATCTCAATTTTTACTGAAAAAGATTTATTTACTATTTTTATTTGTAATAGGATAAAAAACACTGGCCTTTGACTCTCAAAACAATTGTGGACAATAGCAATTTGTTTTTCCATGAGCTATTTGGTGTATCTTGACTTGTCTTGAAGTAGTTATATTTCAAATGATTAATTGCTTTGAACTACTTTAACAGATTGTTTGCTTCTTCTGTGACTTCATGCAAAAAAATTATAGCAGGTAGTAGATGAACTTAGAACTTCATCAAATCTCAGTTATTCAGTGTACTCATAAAATATATCTTACTGATTTTTTCTTTCCCATAGCTGTATAAATAAAATTAAGATCTAATAGCCCTGACATGTTGTCATTAATAAATTATGATTTGATACAATAAGAAACTAATCAGATCAATTCAAAAATTATCATGTGAAACATATCAGAAAGTTTGGAAACATGGAATTTATGGATGGCATATGATTTATTTACTCATGATCAGAGTTAAGCGATCATGCCATTCTGTTCACATTTTGATTTGGGAGTTATTTATATTTTCTCACTTTTCCTACTTTCTTAAAGAGATACTCTTGCTTTCAAGTCCCTAGTTGGTCCTTGCGATTGGTCCTTATCTCTGGGAATTCAGCCTCTCTTCATAATCCTGTGCTAATGTGAGTCACCAACCATATGCCCAGAGGCAACAGTTTAAAAAAATCATTTTGGGGGGAGCTCATACAACTCTGATCACAATCCATACATCCATCCATTGTGTCAAGCACTTTTGTACATTTGTTTCCCTCATCATTCTCAAAACATTTGTTTTCTACTTGAACCCTTGGTATCAGCTCCTCATTTCCCCCCTCCCTCCCTACACCCCCCCCTTGATAATTTATAAATTATTATTATTTTGTCATATCTTACACCGTATGACATCTCCCTTCACCCACTTATCCACTGTTCATCCCCCAGGGAGGAGGTTATAGGTAGATCTTTGTGATCTGTTCCCCCTTTCTCCCTCACCTGCCCTCCACCCTCCCGGTATCTCCACTCTCACCACTGGTCCTGAGGGGATCATCTGTCCTGGATTCCCTGTGTTTCCAGTTCCTATCTCTACCAGTGCACATCCTCCAGTCCAGCCAGATTTGTAAGGTAAAATTGGGATCACGATAGTGGGAGGAGGAAGCATTAAAGAACTGGAGTAAAACTGTATGTTTCATCATGCTACACTGCACCCTGGCTGTCTCTGAAGGGGATGTCCAATTTCCCACAGAATGACCCTGGGTCCCCACCCCAAACTCCCCCTCATTCACAATGCTATGATTTTTGGTCTTTGATGCCTGATACCTGGTCCCTTCAACACATTGTGATCTCACAGGCTGGTGTGCTTCTTCCACGTGGGCTTTGTTGTTTCTCAGCTAGATGGCCGCCTGTTTATCTTCAAGCCTTTAAGACCCCAGATGCTATCTCTTTTGATAGCCGGGCACGATCAGCTTTCTTCACCACAT
Source organism: Tenrec ecaudatus (assembly GCF_050624435.1). NCBI lineage: Eukaryota > Metazoa > Chordata > Mammalia > Afrosoricida > Tenrecidae > Tenrec > Tenrec ecaudatus. The sequence continues at coordinate 32,024,496 of NC_134531.1, read as the reverse complement.
TTGCGTGTGCACCCATTTCTTCAGCGATTGTGCCAGAAAGGTGAGCATTGTGGCATACTGGATTGTTAGAACAAAGTGTTCTGTGTTGAGGGAGTGCTTGAGCAGGGAGCCCACACTTTTCATGAAGTTCTTCATTTCCCTTTACTGCTAGACACGGTGGACCAGAAGTGGATTCTCCTAAGTGAATAGGTTAAGTCAAATGATTGTTTTCTACTGGACCCATAGCTTATATATTTTAATTTAAAAATAAAATGTGATGTACTTTGGCCATATAAAAGACTAGATTTTTTAAAATGACAGCCAATATATGTGTTCAGCTACCACTTTACGAGGTGCCAAATAGGGCCATACAAAAATATGGATTTTCTAACATAGTATTAAGGCAAGTAAAAAAACGTATTGCCACACAATCTTAGAAAGGATTATTAAGTGGAAATATCAAACTATGAAGCTATTGTTTCTCAAATATCCTCCAGTAGGAATATACACTTCTGGAAGCAATGTTTCTACCATTTTAACCTTTCCCTATATAATTATGTACTGTTCCAAAATGGCTTTATGGATATCCTCAAGGGACTCCAATTATGTTTAACTGTTCTTTGAACTATGGGAGGAAAAACATAAGTCTGAAAGGGCAAGATTAGGACTGAGGGTGGATGGGTGAATAGGGCAAGGTTGACTAGTTAAATTCTTTTAGGGCAACCCTTGAAGAATGAGCCAGGTATATTGCCATGATGGAACGAAAAGTTCTTAGATCAACTTCTCTGGTCTTTTTCATACCAATGCAGTTTTCAATTTTCTTGAACATAAATGGATTATTTTCACTATGATTATCCTATGACTTTTGAGGATATATATTGAGATTTCACCTTCGGGATCCCCTAATATATTGTCAAGCATTCTGAGCTATGCTTTATTTTTATTTAATTGACCCAGCAGCTCCCTCAGAATTGGGGTGGTTTCTATTGGATTTATTTTTTTTGAAGGCACCTAGGGAGACTAAGACAATTGTGTGACTGAATGAACTTGTCTGCAGCCATTTACTGATTTTAAAGACATGTTTAAATGCCTTTTGTGTGGAATAAGCCCGTGACCATATGAACTGAAATCCTAGTAACAATGCTTTGACTTACTCTTGGAAGAAGCATGAAATTCCTTAATATAATTTACATTAAATAGCACATAACCTTCTCTTCCTTAATAAGCAATGAAAATAATACACGTCATAAAAATTCTCACCCCATTTTACACCATCATAAGCCTCATGCTGAAAAGACTAGTTTCTATCCAAATCTACTTTCAATTGTGACCAGATGCCAATCAGTTCTGACTCATAACAACCCTATGTACAGAACAAATCATTGTCTAGTCTTGTGCAATTCTCATAATCCTTGTGAAGTTCAAGCATTGTTGTAGGAATTTTGTCAATCTCTCTGTTGAGTGTTTTCTACTTTTTCACTGACTCTGTACTTTATAAAGTATGATTTGCTTTACCTGGAACTGATATTTTCTGATAATATGCTCAAAGTACACAAGGTAAAGTGTTACTATCTTCATTTCTAAGGGACTTGATGTTGTAGGTAAGGGAAATCATTAACAAATCCTGCAATAACACACTCAGAACCAGTGTTTATCAGTGGTGAATTTCATTTGATTCAACAACTTTGACTTAAATCGACCCTCAAATGTGACTGAAGTTGTAGTGAATGACCTTATAAGAGAGTAATACTATCGAGCACCAAAGAACAAAATAAAACATATCATTGTGAATGAGGGGGAGTGCGAAGTGGGGACCCAAAGCCCATATGTAGGCATCTGGACATCCCCTTACAGAAGGGTCGTGGGGAGGAGATGAGCCGGTCAGGGTACGATGTAACAACAATGAAACCTGCAACTTTCCTCTAGTTCTTAAATGCTTCCTCCTCACCCACTATCATGATCCCAATTCTACCTTACTAATCAGGCTAGACAGAGGATGTACACTGGTCTGTACCAGTGGAACCGGAAACACAGAGACCCAGGACAGATGAACCCGTGGAAAATGTTTTGAGAATGATGATGGCAATGAATGTACAAATGTGCTTGACACATTGAATAGATATATGGATTGTGATAAGAGTTGTACGAGCCCACAATAAAATGATTTTAAAAAAAGAGGAATACTAATTCATAACCCATAAAGATACTACACTTTACCTCCACATCATTTATATTAACATTATTAAATGTTTTTCTATTGATGAACACTAATTGGATGACTTACATTAAAGAAACCTGATATACATTGAGGCAGATTTACAAATGAGATGAATTATGAGTGTTGGTAGTACTTTATTTGTTTTTTTTCCTTTGGAATGAAAAGAAAAATTTTCCTTAGATAGAGAGCTCCTCTAGTACATTTACAACAGTAAAAGTATTTGGGGGAGTAGACATCACAATGAGTGCATTACACTTTTAAATATTATGGAATATAAAACATGTAATACCTATTTTTAAATGTGGTGTGATTTGTTACACGTTGGGCTGTCAAACCCAATGTCTCCAACAGTTTGAATCCACCAGCCTCTCCTCAGGAGAAAGATTGGGCTTTATGCTCCCATAAAGGTGTATAGCCTCAGAAACCCACAGGAAGGACATTCCCATCCTCTAAGCATTCTATAAGTCAGAATCAGCTTGATGACAGTGAAGAGTTTGAGGTTGGTTTGCTTGCTTTGAGCTATAATTTAGTTGGGAAAACAAAGTCTTTAGTTGTTAAATAATATGAATGGTTCATACAAGTAATGTAACTGTAAGCCCCAAAACATGTTCAAATGTTGTTTCTCTCTGTTATTTTTATTTGTATTTTTTTCAGGCCAGAATTGAAAAATAGCAAATGGTGAACTAGAAGGTTTCTCATTTGGGAACATTCCCTCGAGGCCACTCGTCAATTTAGAAGTCTTCGTTGGGATATCTGTCCAGTGCTGGCAGAGAAAGCGCTGTAACAACGAGTGTGTTATTTGGGCAAGGGCAGCAAGGTTATTCCTGGGCTTTAAGACAGGGGTCTGGCAGAGCTCTAAGGCAGACCTTTAACATGCAAACAAAATATATAATTTATTTAATGGGGTACCATCAGGATGATTAGGGCTTTGCATCTGATTGGCACACATATCTTTCACTGAACGATTTGCATTTGTTACTGTTTTTAAAACTTGAATAAGAATGCATAGTACTTTAAGCAAATCTATACCCATTGGAACAAACTTGAGTTTCTTACCCTGTACTTACTGCTCTTCGTGTAACATTCACATAGCTCCTTGAAGAACTGGGGAAGTTAAAATGATATAAGAAGCCATGTTGACATGATATGAAGGCGCTCTGGTGAGTGGTTACAGGTTGGGCTGTGATCCCCAAGGTCAGCAGTTCAGAACCACCAAAATGCTCCACAGGAGAAAGACAGGTCTTTCTACACCCACACAAAGGAACAGTCTCAGAAACCCAAAGGGCAGTTCTCTCCTATGCTATAGGATTGCTATGAGTCGCCATTGACTCCATGTCCATGAGTTTGGTTTGGGTTGATTAACATAATGGCTTTCTCAGTGGGTTGCTAGTCAAAAGTTCAGAGATTCCCCAGCGGCTTTGAGGGAGAAAGAGGAAAGTTTGGATTCCCATAAAGATTCACAACCTCAAAAGCACAAAGGATCAGTTTTCCTCTGTCATAACAATGCTATGTGTAGGAATCCATCTGGTGGTAGTGGGTTTGGTCTTGATTCAGAAGCCCTGGTGGCAAAGTGGTTAAGTCACTTGGCAATTTGAGCCCATAGTCATTCTGGGAGTAGAAAAAGATGTAGTAGTCTGCTTAAAACTTCATTTTAATTCAGGGAATACCAGAAAGATGTGTATTTGTGTTTTATTGCCTATGCCAAAACATTGAACTGTGTGGATCATAACAAACTATGAGCAACCTTGAGAAGAATGGGAATTCCAGAACAAAGCTTTGTGTTTGTACATAGTTCAAGAAAGAGGCTTGTACAAAGATTATGTTAGACATGGTCCCCTAGAGAGACAAAACCAGTATATATCTTATATTATAGATATATAACATAAGAAATAAACAATCTATAAAACAGTACAAATGGTTCCATGCAACTCACTCCCATGAGACAGCTGTGAGACACTGGCAGTCCTTCAGGTTTTGAAGGCTGCTGGCTAGTCCTCTGTAGAGCAATTCAGGCTATCCGGCCACAGGCAGCAAACAACAAGGCAGGTCACCAACAGTCAGCCAGATGACGGGGTCGGACAGTCAAGAGATGTAAATTTCAATAGTGTGGTGAAGTAGGTCTTGAAGGAACCTCAAGTGATAGCGACACAGTCCACGGGTCAGGTGTCCCACAGGTAGTGTAGCTTGCAAATTGAGGCACAGAACAAGCAAGGCAGCCGCACACTGGTCTGATGATCAAAGAGCAAGAGACAAGAAAGGCGAGGCTCTCCAAGCCATTTTTCTCTCTGCCCTTCAATTAATCCCACATGTGTTCATTGGCCATGTTGGCACAATAAACGTTAACTATCTCAAAGATCAAGAGGCAGTTGTGCAAATAGAACAAAGGAATACTGCATGGGTTAAACCAGAAAAATTGTGCAACAGGGGCTTATCCTCTCTATCCTCTCACTATACACACTCAATCTCTATGCTGAGCAAATCATCAGAGAAGCTGGCTTACATGAAGAAGAATATGGTGGAAGGTTTATTAAAAATCTCTGATATGCAGATGACACAACTTCACTTGCTGAATGAGAGAAGAACTTGAAGTACTTGTTGCTGAAGATCAAGGATTGTAGCCTTCAGTATGGATTGCAACTCAATGTAAAGATGACCAAAATCCTAACAACTGGACCAATAGGTTACATCATGATAAATGGAGAGAAGATGAAAGCTGTCAAGGATTTTGTCTTGCTTGGATCCACAATCAAAGCTCATGGAAGCAGCAGTCAAGATATCAAAAGATGAGTTAATTAGGTAAATCTGCTGCATGAAACTGCTTTAAAAGATTTAAAAGTAAGGATGTTACTTGCATACTTTGAGGATTAAAGTATGCCTGCCCCAAGACATGATATTTTCCATTGCCTCATATGATTATGAAAGTTGGACATTGAATAAGGAAGCTCAAATAAGAACCAATACATTAAAATTGTGATCCTGGAGAATACTGAAAGTACCTTACAGTGCTAAAAGAACAAACTAATGCTCCTTAGATGCAAGGATGGCATGACTTTCTCTTACAGACTTAGGACATGTTGTCAGGAGAGACCAGTCGCCGGAGAAGAACATCATGTTCGCTAAAGCAAGGAGATGGATTGACACCAGAGCTACAACAATGGGCTCAAGTATAGAGAAAGATGGCATAGAACGGCAGTGTCCCTACTGTTGTGCATAAGGCCATTATGGGCCAGAACTGACTTCATGGTGGAACTTAACAACAAATTTAGATTAGATAGTGAAGAAGTGTTCCGTGGGAAGAGAACTTACACACGGAAGCCTACAGGACTCCAGGAAAATGTCACTGAGGTAAGAGTACTGTGTTGGGAACTCCACAGCAATTGTTGAGATTAGCCTGTACAGCACCCCAGGACCCTGCTTAGCTTGACCCTACCTGTGGTGTTGACACGCCTTGCCCACTATACATACTGCGGAGCTGCTGTGACCTGTGGCCTAGTTCCAGGGCCACCTCAGCCTGTCTCACCTGTGGCAGCGGCTGCTTTCCCACCATCTCCCGGCATCCCCACTCATGGCAATAGTGGCTTTCCCCACCATCACCCAGCATCCTTTCCTACAACAGCAGGGCTTCTCCAGCCACAACCTGACACCCCTCCCTGCAGCAGCAGGACTTTCCCCACTGCAACCTGGCACCCCTTTCTGCATCTGAGATGCTGTTCTCCACTGGCCTACAAGGTGCACTGCATGTGCGATTGGCCTGCCCAGTGCCACCCTCGCTGCCCGCTACAGACCTGGTGCTAGTGCTAGCGATCATGGCCTGTGACCAGTCTGTGTACAGGTCCCTTAAGTAGCTCACTCCCCCACTAAGACCTGTGAGCAATGGCCTGCACTGCATGCAATCAGCCTGCCCAGCACCACCCTTGCTGAATGTGATCACCCTCCCGGAGAGAGCCACCCACGTCACCCTCCAAATGCATAGTCCCAGCTGTCTAGGGTAAGAGTCAACCCCGTTGAGATAAAGGCACAGCTTGGCCCCACAGTGAAGTTGGCCCCAGGTAGTCCTTAATCATGCCTACTAGCCTCTGAGAAAGAAATCACAAGGCTACTGGACTCCCAGGAAAATGGCGCTGAACTCCACCAAAATACCATGCAAACAATAATCAATGTCAACAGAAACTACAAGAAAGCAAGAGAAACAAAATACAATGTCTGAGGAGGACCTGAACCTAGCAACAAACACAGAAGACGCAGACTTTGAACCGCAACACATAGAAATCTTCAGTATGCTGCTTAGAGTCATACAGGATATGACGGAATCAATAAAAAAAATCATGAAAAAAAAACCAGAGAAGTATGCTTACCAAAGGGAAATAAAAGAGTTAAGAGAAAACACACCAAAAGCAGAGCAAAGGGTAAAAGAGCTTACCACCAGCCTGAATGAGGTGAAGTATCATATCAGCAAACTTGAAGATACCCAAGTAGAATTCAATAAACATGAAAGGCATTCCAACAAGATAATCAAAGAAGCTGAAGAACACCTGTGAGCACACTGAGCAATGTTAAGGAAAGAAACAATATTTAAATAATTGGGTTACCAGAGAAGAAACAACAAAAATATCAACAGCCAAGATCGTGAGGGAATTCTTGGAAGGAAATGTTCCCAATTTAATGAAGGAGAATCAGACAATCATCCAGGAAGCAGAGAAGACATCAATTAGGCTGAACCCCAAGAAGAACACATCAAGGTATACAGTAATCAAATTATCCAACTTTGAGGAAAAGGAGAAAATCCTAAGAGCAGAGCTAGAGAGAAAAATGCAGTCAACTATAAGACTAATCAGATAAGAATATGCTCTGATTTATCAGCAGAAACCATGACGAAGAGGAGCGTGTGGAGTAACATCTTCCCAAAGCTAAAGAAGAATAACAGTAACCCAAGAATTCTCTATCCTGCCAACCTCTCCATCAAAATAGATGGAGAAGTGAGGGTTTTCCCAGGTCACGAAAAATGCTGTGAATATGTCAAAAATAAAAAGAGCACTACCAAAATTACTTTCCAACACACTTTGGTCAGAAGACCCCAAAACACAGAGGCACAAACATGAGACAACAACATTGTGTAACACTATCCAGAAGTCAAAGCAATGAAAAGCAAGGCCCAAAACATCTTTAACCCACACATACATAACACACTGCTAAGGAGGGAGGGAGGGAGGGAAACGTCTATCACAAAAAGTATGAGATGACAGCAAAGAATCCACAGATGGATGTAATAACTCTGAACATCAATGGTTTGAATTCCCCCATCATAACCCAGCAATATGTTGTCTGCAAGAGACATAACTCAAACTCACAGACAAAAACAGCTTGAGGATCAAAGGTTGTCAGAAGGTATATAAAACAAATGACAATCTAAAAAAAGCCGGAGTCACAGTTCTAATCTCCGACAAAATCAATGTCAAGATGCAAGACATAACCAGAGATAAGTGAGCATAATAAATATACATGCACTCAGTGAAAGACCTTCAAACTGCATCAATCAAATCCTTCAAAGGATGGAAAAAGAAATCAAGAGATTGGCATTCATAGAAGAAGACTTCAAAACACAACTCTCTGAGGATAGCTCAGCAGGAAAGAATCTCAAAAGGGAGGCTGCAGAACTAAACTCTACAATAAGACAACCTGATAGACATATTCAGAGCTCTCCATCCAACTGAAAAAATATTCATATTCTTTTCAAGTTCCCATGGCACATATTTGAAAATAGACCACATGCTGGGGCACGAGTCAGGTTGAGCAAATTCAAATAGATAGAGGTAACTCAGACTTCCTTCTATGACCACTACTCCATAAAACTGGAAATCAACAAAATAAATGAGTCCTGGCCTAAATGGCTTCACAAGAAAATTCTATCAAGCAGACAGCTAAGAACTTATACCAATGCTACACAAGTTCTCACAGAATATAGAAAAGGATGGTACATTTCTAAACACATCCTACAAAGCTAGTAAAACACTGATACTCAGGCATCAAAGACAAAAAAAATTCATAGCATTGTTAATGAGGGGGAGTGTGGAGTGGGGACCCAGGACCCATCTGTGGGAAATTGGACATCCCCTTGCAGAAGGGCTGCGGGGAGGAGACAAGGCAGTCAGGGTGTAGTGTAGCAACGATGAAATATGCAATTTTCTTCTAGTTATTGAATGCTTCCTGCCCCCCCACTATCATGGTCCCAATTCTACCTAACATATCTGGCTGGACCGGAGGATGTACACTAGCACAGATAGGAATGGAAACACAGGGAATCTAGGACAGATGATGCCCTCAGGACAAGTGGTGAGAGTGGCGATATCGGGAGGGTGGAGGGAAGGTGAGGGAGAAAGGGGGAACAGATTGCAAGGTCTACATATAACCTCCTCCCTGAGGGATGGACAGCGGAGAAGTGGGTGAGGGGAGATGTTAGATGGTGTAAGATATGACAAAATAATAATAATTTACAAATTATCAAGGGTTTGGTGGAGGGGAGCAGTAAGGGAGGAAAAACATGAGGAGCTGATACCAAGGGCTCAAGTAGAAAGCAGGTGTTTTGAAAATGATGATGGCAGCACGTGTACAAAAGTGCTTGACACAGTTGATGTATGTATGCATTGTGATGAGAGTTGTCTGAGTCCATAACAAAATGTTTTTAAAACAAACAAACAACAAAAAAAAACACTGATACTAAAACTAGGCAAGCATCTGACAAGAACAGTGATCTAGAGGCCTATACCTTTAATGAACATAAATGGAAAAATCCTTAACAAAATCTTGAACAATAAAATAAAGAAGTATATAAAAAGAATAATCCATCATGACCAAGTGGGATTCATACCAGGGATCCAGGGTTGATTCAATATTTGAAAATCCATCAACATCATCCATCACTTCAAGGGAAAAAATGGCAAGAACCACATGATAATATCAATCGACACAGAAAAAGCCTTCAACAACATTCAACACCCATTCTTAATTAAGGGATTCAAGGAGACAGGACTGGAAGGCAATTATTTCCATATAATTAAATCTATATATAAAAATACAACAGCCAACATTATAATCAATAGGGAAAAGTTGAAAACACTCCCACTGACAAAGGAACTAGACAAGGATGGCCTTTTCCCCACTTTTATTCAACATAGTCCTGCAGGTTCTAGCCAAGGAAGAATGTTAATGGTGTACATCTGGGGAAAGAAGAAGTAAAATTATCATTATTTTCAGACGAAATTGTATATATTGAGAACCCCAAAGGCTCCACAATGTGATTGCAGGAAACAATAAAGAATATGGTAGAGTGGCAGGATATAAGATCAACAAGCAGAAGTCAATTGGATTGCTACATACAAATGATGGGATTACAGAAAGAAATCAACAAGGTAATACTCTTCACAATAGCTAAGAATAAATCGAAACATTTAGGAATAGATCTAACCAAAAAAGATTTATACGAGGAACATTATAGAACATTAATACAAGAAACCATAAGGGACCCTCACAAATGGAAAAATAAATATCCCATGTTCAAGGATTGATAGACTCAACATTATAAAGATGTCAATCCAACCTAACATACTATATAGGTTCAATGCAATACAGATACAAATTCTAGCACCATTTTTCAAAGAAATGGAAAAACTGAAGACGAACTTCATATGGAAAAGGAGGAAACCCAGAATTGGCAAAGAACTCCTCAAGAAGAAGATAAAGGTGTGGGGGTACGGGACGCGTGGTGGTGGTGCTTGCATTACCTGATGTTAAAACTTATTATCCAGCCACAGTTGTCAAACAGCATGGTACTGATTTAATGATAGATACTCAGACCAATGGATAAAAACAGAAAATGCAGAAATAAAGACAGTAACATATAGACAACTGATCTTTGATAAGCATTTCCCCCCACACCAAATCAAATGGGAAACTGATGCCATTTTAAAAAAATGGTGCTAGAAAAAAATAGGTGTCAACCTGCAGAAGCATGAACCAAGACCTTTACCTCACCCCATACACAGGGACAAATTCAAGGTGGATCATTGATGAAAATATAGGAACAAAGCTAAGAACCTTAACTCAGGGAATACATGTGCTATGGGCAATAATGAAGGATACCCACCCAGAGGGAGAGAACAGAGATGGGTGGGACATACTAAAGATAAAACACTTGTGTGCATTGAAAGATTTCATTAAGAGAGTAATGGGAGAGCCCACACACTGGGAAAAAATATTTAGTAATGTTGTATCAGGCAAAAGTCTTATTTCTAAAATCTACAGAACTCTGTAACTTTATAATAAGAAAAAAAACAAAAATAGCCCCCTGAGGAAGTGGACAAAAGACTTGAACCGAAAATTCACAAAGGAGGAAGCCTGAATGGGCAACAAACATATGAGAAAATGTTCCCGATCATTAACCATCAGGAAACACAAGTCAAAACACCCATGAGATGCCACCTAACACTGACAAGGATATGGCAATCTAAGAAAACACCAAATGCTGGAGGGGGTGTGGTGAAATGGGAACTCTCATTCACTGCTGGTAGTCTTGTAGATATGTACAGTCACTATGGAAAGCAATTTGGTGAAACCTAAACAGATGGAAATCAGTTACCTTACAACCCAGCAATTCCACTACTGGGCATATACCCACAAGAAATAAGAAATAGGTCACTACTAGACATCTGCTCTCCAATGTTCATCGCTGTACCATTCATAATTGCAAAGAATTAGAAACAGTTGAAATCTCCATCAATAGACAAATGGATTTTAAAAAGCCCCACTGGTATATATACACAATGGAGTAGTACACATCCCTAAAAAATAGTGAAGAAATAATGAGGCACCTGGGCTCATGGAAGGAGTTGGAAGACATTATGCTGAGCAAAATTAGCCAAGCAAAAAGGGATAAGAACAGCATGAGTCCACAGAGATAAGTTCAAATAACAGGATGGGCACAGGGGAAAAGGTACCTATCACACAGTTCCCTGGCTGAGGAGGGTATTGTTTATGTCTCCACATGAAAGGGAGAATAGACATCATTCTGGTTCAGTAAGCAATGAGGTGACATTCCTTCTAGGAGCAGCTTGTCCACAGAGAAGACTGCAGGGCCAGCTCAGCTCAAGACATGACATCTCCTCCCTAGATGACAGCGCTGCAGGGGACAACACTGAAGCTATGGTTTGTGGAGTGCGCTGGCATGACCAGCCCACATGGGGGCAAACCAAGAGGGGAGTACAACAGACTAGCAATGATAGCAAAGACATGAAGGAATCTCAATAGCTGACATCTGGTTTGCGGGGGCTGGGGGGCAGTCAGTGCTTGGCACCTCATCTGAACTGGTTGGGGATATTCACAAGGGGGCTACACTGACAGTTAAAGGTATAATGGGTGGGACATGGGCACTACACTGTTTCAGCTTTGACTGCAGGAAGAGAAATGGAGTCGTGTAGAAGGCATGCCCCTTGGACACGAAAGGTGAGTAGTAAAAGGGTTGACATGCTGTTGGGTAAGCAGGTCTTGGGAGGCGGATGCCCAAATGAAAGGGGGCATGGACTGATGGATTTTATTAGGGTTGGCTTGCTATTTAACAGAGGGATACGCATCTATTCGGGGTCAGGACAGAAATTAGGCATGAACTATTTGCCGGGCTCCTTTTCTATCCTTTCTCTTTTGGTGTTTATCGACATAAGATAGGCAGGATAAACAATCCCAAGGAGATGGCATCCAGACCGGAGGTTCCACAGGGAGTTGGGTGGGGCTGTGGGGGGCGGTCAGGCATGGGAGAGGAGAAGGCAGGAGGAGGGGGGCGTTGAGCAAATAACAACAGAGACAGGGGACTAGCAAGGAAACTAAAATTGACGATCAGAAGGGATAGTGTTGCTGGTCATGTTTCATCAATTGAAATGTATTTGAGAGGAATTACTGAGAGGTGAATGCTCGATACACATGTTAGTGGGGCAGGAAGAAAGAAAAAAGATAAAGAAGAAGTTTTTAAAAATAAGAATTTTATATAGGTATATAGATATGTATATATGTAAATATATAAAGATAGGTGCATCTGTGTCTATGTGTGTGTGTGTGTGTGTGTGTGTGTGTGTGTGTGTGTGTGTGTGAAGGAAGCAGATGGACTTTGGGTCTCTTCTTAAATCTTACCTCAGTACAAGAACAGTTTGTTCAAATAATGTGGCATTATATAATACTCACCTTCTGACATGATTGCTGAAGACAAAATGGGTGCATAAGAAAATTGGTGAAGAAAGCTGATGGCGCCCAGCTTTTAAAAGATATAGCATCTGGTGTCTTAAAGGCTTGGCATTAAACAAGTGGCAGAGAATCAACAAGGCCCACATGGAAGAAGTACACCAGCCTGTGTGATCATGAGGTGTTGACAGGAATTAAAGGAAAAAAAAACAAAAAAAAAACAACAATGAGCAATCATAGACAAAGTGGAGACTTAAAACTCACGTGTAAAATAATTGGACAGTCCTTCATAGAAGGGTCATACGGAAGGGATAACATATATCTATGGTGAAGTATAGCATTGATGAAACACATAAATATCCTCTAGCTCTTTAATATTTCTTCCCCATACTATTATAGTCTTAGTTTCACCTCATTAATCTTGCATGACCTGTGTATGTGCATTTGTATAATTAAGGTCATTCAATGCATGAAATCCAAAATGAGATAAACCCTTCAGAAATAGTAATGGAAGTAAAGACTTCCTGAGGGTACAGGAAGAGAGTGTGTGTCTGTGAGGGGATCATTAACAAGGTTGACTAGATAACCATACTCTAGGGGAATGAATAACAGAATTGTAGGAGAATGGAAATATTGGATGGTCTAAAATATGGAAAAAAATTATATTAAATGATATAATAATAAGGATTCCTGGGGAGTAATGTGGGGAAGAGAGGCAACACTGATATCAAAGAGTTCAAGAAGCAAGAACATGTTTTGGAAATGATGGTGGCAGCAACTATACAATTATGAATCACCTAATTGAATCGTGGATTGTTATCATATCTGCAGAGCTCCCAATAAAATGATTAAACAAACAAACAAAAAAATGAAGCTTAAAGGAGAAGAGCGAAGTAAGAGGAAGAATAAAATTACAAGCAAAAGATACTGAAATATGTTTGGTTATCCAGTGTTAGGAACTCAGGTTGGAGAAATGAGCAATATTGACATCTTATATTGCCATGTTTATGATAAAAATATATTAGCTATTTTAAAATGATTTCCTGAAAGACATTATGGATTACCACTGAGTGTGAAGAAAACCCAATTCTCCCAACTGAACCAACAGACAACATCATGATAATGGGGGAAAGATTGAAGCTGTCAAAGATATGTCTTGCTTAGTCCACATTCATGCTCATGGAAGTAAGAGTCAAGAAATTAAACAACATATTGCAGTGGGCAGGTCTGTAGCACAATATCTCTTTAAAGTGTAGAAAACAGGGTGTTAATTTTAAAACAAAGGTTTAGTATCCTGTATATCATTAATATTACTTAATCTAATTTTGCTCTCCTCGTTTAAAAATATTCCACATACTTTAACCCATGTGCTTCCATTCATTTGGATATCTCATTAAGCTACATTTGGGGAAGAATTACTTAGTGTCTGAGAATGCCTTGTCTACTTATTCTTCATTCTTAGAAATAAAAAATTACAGTTTCCAAATATAAAGTAACTTCAGACCCTAAATTTTAAAGATGCTTTACAAAACTGGAAGAAAAAAACATGTCCAATTCTAATTCTCAAGTATTTAGGCATGGCTAGTAATGAAAATAAACTATTGAGTCTATCCTACCTGAATTTTAAGAACACTAATGACAGATGACTTCATAAGTTGTAGTAGGACATTAAGACTATCATACATGAGAAAAGGTCATTAAACGACAGAAAAGAAAGAAAATATTAAAATGTATGTGAGAAGAATCTCTGAAATTTGCTTTTAATTGCAGTCACTAAAATAAATGAAAGAAATGGTGGTCAGATAGCTGAATAGACTGTTTAAAAGGGCAAAATGAGAAGACAAAGGAAAATCGTATAATGAAATGTGCAAACATCTAGAGTTAGAAAACCAAAGGAATATGCTCAGCATATCTGAAACTAAAAGGACTGAAGAAAAAAACCAAGCCTTGAGTTACAGCACTGAAAGATTCTATTGGCAAAATACTGAACGATGCAGGAAGCGTCAACAGAAGATGGAAAAAATAAACTGCCACTGTACCCAAAAGGACCAGTCAATGGTCCACCATTTCAGGAGGTACATATGACCAAAAAACAATGGTGCTGAAAAAGTTCAAGCTATATTGAGGGTGCTAGCCAAAAACAGGTCTCCAGAAATTGGTGAAATACCAAGTGATATGTTTCAGCTAGCTGATGGAGCACCGGAAACACTCACTTGTCAATGCCAGGAAATTTGGAAGACAGCTACTTTGCCAACTGACTGAAGTAGATACATGTTTGTACCCATTAAAAAAATAAAAAAAGTAATCCAACAGAATGCTCAAACTGTAGAACAACATCATTGATATCATTCACAAATAAAATTTTGCTGAAGATCATCCAACAATGGTTGCAGAAGTACATAGGCTGGGAACTTCCAGAGCTTCTGGATGAATTCAGAAGAGAGTGGAACAAGGATATCATTGCTGATGTCAGATGGATCTTGGCTGAAAGCAGGGAATACCAGAAAGATGTTTACTTGTGTTTTACTGACTATGCCGAGTTATTGATAACCTTGAGAAGAATAGGAAATTCCAAACACTTGATAGTGCTCCTGCAGAACCTGTACATGGAACGAGAGTCAGTTGTGTGCATGAAAAAGAAGAGAGAAATATGGTCCACACCTAAACTCAGCACCTTCAGCAGACAGCACAGAGCCAACAGTATAATCCTTTGAACAGCAAAAGAAAAGAAACTATAAAAATTAGAATGGAGATAAATGAACGGGAAAGCAAAAGAACAACAGACAGACTCAAGAGAGCAAAGAACTGGTTCTTTGACAGGATTAACAAAATTGGCAAATCCCTAGCAAACTTAACAAAGGAAAAGAGGGACCAGATGTCAACAGCTAGAATTAGGGATGAAACCAGGGAAGTCACAACAGGCCCCAATGAAGTAAAAGATTAACTACCCAGTGCTAAGAAAGACTGTATTCCAGCAAATTCAATAATTTGGAAGACATGGACAAAAACCTGGAAAATCACTCCCGTTAACCAAATTAATGCATATGGACATTACAATCTTGAACAGACCAATGGCAAAAGAATAAATATAAAAGATCATCAAGAAACTCCCAACCAAAATAAAGCTCCGGTCCACAGGAGAATTCTCCCAAGCTTTCAGAGAAGAGCTGATACCAATCCTACACAAACACTACCAGAACATAGAAAGGGATAACAAACTTCCAAACTCATTCTATAAAGCCAGCATAGCCCTGATACCCAAACCGGGTGAAGACCACACAAAGATAGAGAACTACAGACCAATATCTCTCATGAACATAGACAAAAATCCTCAACAAATTCCTGGCCAATGGAATTAAACAGCATATAAAGAAATAATACATCATGACCAAGTGGGATTCATACCAGGGATTCAGGGATGATTCAACATTCAGTAAAATATTAATGTAATCTACCACATGAACAAGAAAAAGGACAAGAGCCATATGGCCATATCAGTTGATGCAGAAAAAGCATTTCATAACATCCAACACCCATTCCTAACAAAGACTCTCAAGAAGATAGGATTAGAAGGAAAACTCCTCAATACAATTAAAATCATATAGGAAAATCCCATAGCTAATATTACACTCAATGGAGAAAAGCTGAACACATTTCCACCAAACAAGGGAACCTGACAAGGATATCCCTTATCCCTACTTCTATTCAACATTGTGCTGGAAGTCCTAACCAATGCCATAAGACAACGGCAAGATTTCAAGGGTGGACGACTGGTAAAGAAGTGAAACTTGCTATTTGCAGATGATAAGACCTTACATATTGAGAATCCTAAGGGGTCCACAAAAGAATAGCTGAAAACAATAAAGGAGTATAGGAGTGTAGCAGGATACAAGTTTAACAAAGAGAAATCAGTTGGATTCCTATATACCAGTGTCAGGAATACAGAAAAAGATATCAAGCAACCAGTACCATTCACAATAGCCACACAAAAGCTGAAGTACCTGGGAACCTAACCAAGAGAACAAAGAAAACTACAGAACTTTACAAGAGACCAAAAGGGACCTACACAAATGGAAGAATATTCCATGTTCATGGATCATAAGACTCAATATAGTGAAAATGTCAACACTATTTAAACCCATCTACAAATTCAATGCAATCTCAATCCAAATTCCATCATCATTCTTCAACCAAATGGAAAAACTGATCACCAACTTCATATGGAAAGGAATGAATCCTAGGATAGGCAAGGCACTCCTCAAGAAGAAAGACAAAGTAAGTAGCCTGGCATTACATGACTTCAAAACCTACTATACAGCCACAACTGTCAAAACATTCTAGTATCGGTATAATGACATTGCACCAATGGATAAGGACAGAAAACCCAGAAATAAAAGAATCTGAATATAGACAACTTATTTTTGACAAAGGCTCCCAAAACACATTAAATGGGAATCAGAGGCCCTCTTCAATAAGTGGTGTTGGAAAGGCTGGGTACCCATGTGGAGAAGAAGGAAACAAGACCCCTATCTCATTCTATGCACGAAATCAAGCTCCAGGTGGATCAGAGACATAGATGTACAACATAAAATTATCAGGAGCATCAGTGAGAAAACTGGGACAAAGGTAGGAACCCAAGTGCAGGGAATTCATGGGCTAGTAGAATTAACAAAGTCAATACTCTCTGCAGAAGACAGAAGAGATGAATGGGGCCTATTAAAAATAAAACACCTGTGTACATAGAAAAACTTTATTAAAAGAGTAAAACGAGAGCCCACAGATTAGGGAAAGATATTTAGTAATGGCATAACAGACAAAGGACTAATTACTAAGATCTACAGAATTTTACAAGCTTACAACCAGAAAAAGCCTAATAGCCCTCTGAGAAGGTCCGAAAAAAGACCTGAACAGATGATACACAAAGGATGATACCTCAATGGCTAATAAACACACGGGGAAATGTTCCAGGTCATTGTTAGCTATCAGGCTATGCAAGTCAAAACAATAATGAGCTACCACCTCTTGCCCATTATTGTAGGCCAATTTTAAAAACTGAGAATAAAAATGTTGCAGAGGATCTGTGGCATAGGAACTCTTATCCACTGTTGGTGGGTGTGTAAATATGTATAGCCCCTATGGAAGGTGATACGACGATACATAAAACAGATGGAAATTGAATTATCATATGACCCAGCAATACCATTACTGGGTCTATACCCAAGAGAACAAAGAAACAGATGCTTGCTCCCCCATGTTCATCCCACACAGTTCATAACAGCAAGAAGCTGGAAACAGCCTAAATCCCATCAATAGACGAGTGGATAAAAACCTCTGGTGCATGCACACAATGGAAATCTGTACATCCCTAAAAATCAGCAATGAAACACCTCAACTCATGATGGGACCTGGGAGACATGCTGAATGAAGTTAGTCAAGCACTGCAGGACAAATACTATATGAGTCCACTGCGGTAGGAGCAAGCAGCAGAACTGGCACAAGGTCAAGCTTGTAGGGCATCCAGTCTTCTGGCTGGGGACAAGACAGCCTGGTAAAGAGCCGGATCAGTGCCAATGAACCACACATCATCTGCTCCAGGTAAGTATAGTGAAGGTCACTTGGCCAGAAGGCACCTCGCGGCAGCTGGAATCAAATGGCCAGGGGAGGAGGGGGATGCTTTCTGCTGAGTAGTAGCCATGTGGACCTGGGGAGAAGTCCCCCAGCAACTGGTGACTCAGTGAGAGGAATGAGGTTTACTGATGGGAGGGGCAGCACAAGAGAAGGGAGAGGAAATGGTCAAGTTTGGACAAGCATAGGTGGATGTCTGTTGTGGGCGGGGAGGGGCCTAGTGCTGACCACTAGGTGGGGGGAAGGAGACTGAGTATGCTGTTGGGATCACGAGGTAGGGAGGGTCTTTATTGATGTGCAGCAGGAGGGCTGAATTGACCTAGGGTGTCTGGGGGTATCCTGGGAACCCAGGCCGGGTGCCATAGAACACTGGGACACTGAATCTTAGATCTTTGGGGTGCATGTCATGCCCAGAGGCTGCATCAGTAAGACCCACTGGGTGAACTGGGCTCTACCCCAGACACACTTGTAACCTGAGGATTTAAACTGGAAAAGACACAGTGTCCGAGGTACAATAAGACAGCAGTACCAAGAGCGGTGGACTGTGGGTTGGTGAACAAACAAAGTCTGGGTATATCTGGCTATGCTGTATTAAGACACGAAATATCCCGGCCACTCTGTGACAGCCATTCTCTTATATTCTGCATATGCTTGTTGACATTGGAGTGCATCTCGGAGGTGCATCGCCACAGGGGCTCACCCTCTTGAAGCTGTGTTATTTGTTTCTCTATTTTTTGGTGAATGAAGCCCAGGGATGTTGAGCCTACAGGGGGGAAAAGCTAACAAGGGTTTGGGGAGTGGAAGAGACAAGAGGGAGATGATGTCAACAAGGAAAAGTATGTTATGGAAAACATGTATGAGGATGCAAGGAAGTGTTTGACTGATTGAACTAGGAAACAATATGACATATGTATTGGCTCCCAAATTACAGCATGTTCATTAAAATAAAAATAAAATAAAGGCATAGATCCAGGAATGGGTTTTGGGCTTTCATTAAATCCTAGCCCCAACTTAAGAACAATTAGTTCTTATACCATGGTCCTACTCGATACTCACTTCATAAAATGACCACTGAAGATAAGGAGAGAGTGGTGAAGAAAGCAGATGGTACCCAGCTCTCAACTGCAATCGTGCCTGGACCTTAAAGGCTTGTTCAAACAAGCAGCCATCTAAGTGGGGAGTCAACTCAGTCCACCTAGAGGAAGCATATACCAGCTTGTGTGATTCAACAATGACAATTACAAAAGTCGAATATGATGAAGAGATAAGCATCAGAGCAGAAAATAAGAAAACCCAATTTGTGGAGGGCTTTGGAGGATGATGAGAGCCCAAACCCCATCTGCAGATTGTCTGGTCAGACTGAGCCACTGGCAGACCCGCTCTAACCACAGGCAAATGTCTCAAGCAGCCTTGCTATCAGGCAGAGACCAATGTAATCTTGATTAGGCTATATTGAACTTGACACTTGGCCAGTTGACCACCCTATAAAAGTGACGTGAATTTGTCTGGGTGCAAATATCTCTTACAGGTTCCATTAGAGAATTTTTTTCCTTGTTTTTTTGATTATTGTTGGGGGTCTTTCCCTTCTTACAAATAATTAGTATTTTTGTCTGAATGCTATTGTTTTTACCCTTACTACTTTAGTGCGATTTTGTTTTGTTTTGTTTACTCTTGGTCTCCCAGGGTGAAACACAGAAAGAATGGATGTATAATGATAATAATGGATACAAGGGGATACAGGGAATACTGGGGTGGGGGTGGAGCAGAGAAGATAGGGAGGAAAGGGGGATTTGGGGAGTAACTAATGAAGACGGGTGGGGGGAGGGAGCACTGGAATGGATTGTCATTGAATCAATCATCTTAAAGGCAATTTAGCCATAGGAGAGGAGGAATGTTCTCAAATCAATGTGGGGTGACTGCACAATTCCCCGTGATAGGACTGAACGATTGAACTGTAGAATGACATGATATGTAAACTACTTACCAATAAAACTGTTTGGAAAAAAGAGTCCGCTGTGTGAACAAAACAAGCGAGGACTGCATGATTTAAAATCAGAAAAGGTGTGAGCCTGGGTGAAATCCTCTCACAGAGTTGGTAAATCCGTATGCAGAGCAACTCATCAGTGAGGCTGGATTACATGAAGAAGACCGTGGCAACACGATCGGAGGAGAGCTCATTCACACCCTGTGAGTGAACGTCTGCTTGCTCGATGTTAACACAGCCTTGTTGCTGGAATGAGAAGACTTGAATTAATTTCTGAGGACGATCAAGGATTGTAGCCTTCAGTATGGATTACAAATGAATGTAAAGATTACAAATGAATCCTCACAAATGGACCAATATGCAACATCATGATAAATGGAGAAATGATGGAAGTTGTCAAAGATTTCACTTTGGTCTGTTCCATAATCATCGTACGTGGAAGCATCAATTAAGAGATGAAACAATGCATTGCATTGGGTAAATCTGATTCAGAAGACCTCTTTAAATTGTTGAAAAGCAAGGAGTTTACTTTGAGGCCACCTAAATGTGCCTGACCCCAGTCATGATATTTTTGATTACCTCATGTGTATGTGAAATTTGGATGGAAGGCTGAAGAAGAATTGATATGTTTGAGTTATGGTACTGTTTATTAATAATGAAAAAAACATGGACTTCCAAAAGAAGAAACTAATATGTCTTGCAAGAAGTACAGCCAGATGCTTCTTAGAAACAAGGATGGGGAGACAGTCTCATGTGTTTTGGACGCGTTATCAGGAGAAACCAATCTCTGGAAAAGAACACCATGCTTTGTAAAGTAGAAGAGGGAGACAAAATGGGTTGACACAGTAGCTGCAACAATGGAATGAAACATAAGAACAATTGTGAAGACGGCCCAGGACTGGCTGGTGGTTTGTCCTGTTGTACAGAATCTATGTGAGCCGGAGCCAACTGGATGACCCTTAACAACAACAATGCATGTATGTTGGCAGTCATGAACTTTAACTTGATGATTAATTTTTTGTCTCAAAGAGTAAGGTTTATGTACTATTTTAATCATTTTAAAATTTAAAATTGCTTTATATTCAACCTCACTAATTGTGAAGGAGATTTAATTTGTTTTTAAATGATACCATGATTGCATAAAACTGAATATGGGTGAAAGTGCCCAGAGTGCCTTGCTCCTCTTTTCTCACTAAGCAATATTCAGAGACAACAATGAAAACCTATGTTTGGACCTCTGTGATATTTACTACCTGGGGATAAATGTTGGCTTTATGCCTGGGATATAGGAATAAGAAACTCTATGGAGCTTCCTGACACAGCTGTTGTTAACCAGCGATTCTTGTGTTGTGACCATAATCAGTATTCAATGTGTGGATAAGTTTGCAGATAATAACTTCTATATTCACCTAATATAATCCACATAAGTCTCTTTGGTATTACCATAACATTAGGAGACAGTTTTGTTTGACACACATTAAATGTTAGGCCCTTTATTCTATATTTACAACACATACAGAAAAAACAATTCAATCTTATACCTTCACTAGATTTACACACTTGAACCCTGGGGACATAAGCCAGAAAATGCATGGTGTCTGAGGGAGCACAAGACAGCTGTACCAAGAGCGGTGTACTGTTGGTTGGCGACAAACACAGTATGTGACATCAACGCCCAGTATGCGGTAATAAGATACATATTATTCTGGCAATTCTGTGAAGACCATTCTGTTATATTTTGCTTATGCTGTTCGTATTGGGGCGTATCTCAGAGGTGCATCACCATTGGGGGTCATCCTCTCGATGCTGTGTTAATGATTTCTCTTTTTAAAGTCAATGAAACCTAGGGGCATTGAGCCTATGGGGAATGCAAACATAACAAGGGTTTGCGGGGAGGGGAGGAATATATGGGGGTGAGAGAGATAAGAGGGAAAGGATGTCAAGAAGTCCAGGAAGAAAAGTATGTTTGGAGACTGATTATGGAAGCAATTGTACCATTCTGTGTGATGTGATTGACCTATGGAGTGATATGACATATTTATGACATATGTATTGGCTCCTAAATTACAGCAAATTTTTAAAAAATAAAAGAAAAAAGCATAGAACCAGGAATGGCTTTGGGGCCCACACTCAATCCTAGCTCCAACTTCAGAACAATTAGTTTTTACATCACGGTTCTGCTTGATCCTCCCCCTTAGGAAGGGAACACAGAAGACACGTGTGCTCTAGTCAAATGTGGCAAAGAATTTAGATGGCGCCCAGCTATCAGGTAAAATAGCTTCTGTGTCTTAAGGGCTTGTCTCCAAACAAACAGCCATTTAAGTGAGATGTCAACTAATTCCATATGGAGGAAGCACCCCATCATCAATCACAGAAGGATTGGAATTCATATAACCTGAAATCGAAGGAGGGGCCAAGATCAGAGCCTAAATCATGAGAATCCACTATGCAGAAAGCAATGGGTGACAGTGGGAGCCTAAGATTCATTTGGGGAACTACTCGGGAAATGAGCCTCCAGAGAACTCTCCCTATTAAAATTGAGGGAAGGGAGGAACACGGTCACTAAACAGAGAACTTGGGAGAGAAGAATATAGATCAGAGGCATAATTTTGTCATTAGATCCCCACCCCCCACCCTCACGATACAGGCTGGACCTGACCTGGTTTTCAAAATTCTCTGTATTTTATTGGGGCTCATACAACTCTTATAACAATCCATATATACATCCATTGTGTCAAGCCCGTTTGTATGTTCGTGGCCCTCATCATTCTGAAGACATTTCCTTTCTACTTGAGCCCTTGGTATCAGCTCCTCATTTTCCCCCTCCCTCCCTGTCCCCCCTTCCTCATTAACCCTTGATAATTTATAAATTATTATTATTTTATCATATCTTACACTGCCTGACATCTCCCTTCACCCACTTATCTGTTGTCTGTCCCCCAGGGAGGAGGTTATATGTAGATCCTTGTAATCATTTCCCCTTTCTACCCCACCTTCCCTCTATCCTCCCGGTATCGCCACTCTCAGCACTGGTCATTTGTCCTGGATTCCCTGTGTTTCCAGTTCCTATCTGTACCAGTGTACATCCTCTGGTCTAGCCATATTTGTAAGGTAGAATTGGGATCATGACAGTGGGGGTTTGAGAAGCAATTAAGAACTAGAGGAAAGTTGTGTGTTTCATCGATGCTGTACTGCAGCCTGACTGCCTTATCTCCTCCCCGTGACCCCTCTGCAAAAGGATGTCCAGTTACCTACAGATGGGCTTTGGGTCCCCACTCCACACTCACCCTCATTTACAATGATACGATTTTTTTGTTCTTTGATGCCTTATACTTGGTCCCTTCGACCCCTTGTGATCACACAGGCTGGTGTGCTTCTTCCATGTAGACTTTGTTGCTTCTGGGCTAGATGGCTGCTTGTTTACCTTCAAGCCTTTAAGACCCCAGATGCTATATCTCTCGATAGCCAGGCACCATCAGCCTTCTTCACCACACTTGATATATGCATTAGATCTCAACTAATAATAATAATAAAGAATTCATTGAGCATGGCATTATTTAATCCCTTTGGGCTGGGAGCACAAATTTTATTGTTCCTGTGTAGCAAGGAGCCCTGGTGGCATAGAGGTTACCTGTTGGGCTGCTATCTGCAAGGTCGGCAGTTGGAAACTACCCTCCATATGGGAAAAATGGAGTCTGTTCCTGGCCTAAAGAGTTACAGTCTAGGAAACCCACAGGGCCATTCTAGCCTAACTTATAGGATCTCAATGAGTTGGAATCAGCTCAATGATAGTGAGTGTGTTAGTCCAGGTTGACTATAGAAGTAAATTCACAGATTCTTATATGTGTATAAGAAAGAGCTTTATATAAAAGAGTAATTGTATATTAAGAAAACATCCCAGCCCAGTCCAGATCAAGTCCATAAGTTCAATATTAGCCAATATTAGCCCATATGTCTGATACCAATCTATAAATTCCTCTTCAGACTCATGCAACACATGCAATGATGCTGAGTGTTGGAAGATCATAGGCCAATTGGTGGAAAGTCTTGTAGGTCCAGTGGTGGTGGAAGCATCTCAGTGCTTGTGTGGGTGCCTATGTGGCTTCTCCAGCTCCAGGGAACTAGCTCCATCACTGTGTCTCCATGTGACTTGTCAACAGGAAAGTCTCCCAGGTGTACCTGGCCTCCGGTGAGCTATTTATCTCCATTGTGCCTCCAAATGAGGTCATCAAGCTGTGACCTGATTGACAGGCTAGGTTTAACCCCTTCACTCTTAATGGTTTCAAGTTGATAACAGATTATGTAACTACCACAGAGAATTTGTTTTGCTTTTTTAAATTTTTGAGTGGTAGTAGTGTAGTCAGTGACTGGCTGCGGAACCACAAATACATCTATAACTGGAATTCCTGCTTTTAAAAATAACCTTGAGGCTTTGAAATTTTATTTAATATCTTTGTGCTCAGTCAAGTAGGACCAAAAATAAAGGGAATGATAGAATCCTCCCTATTTTATTAAGTAGCACTGGAAAAAAAATAAGGCAAATGATATAGACTTTTGGAAACGATTATAAACTCCAAACATATCTAAGATGGTCTTATTAATATTTTTGTGACTCAGGCTGAGTAATTTGTAGCAGCCTGACTATATTTCTTAATAAAGTTTGTTAAGGCTATAGAGACAAAAACTTAATGTTGACAAACCATAGCTATTTCTCAATGCTGTATTTCCCAAATGCAATTGTTTCTATTATGAATGTAGGCAGTGATTCATTCATCCAGTGGAACATGTTTTCCTTATATTTCTCCTCAAAATTAGGAAGTATTTGTTGGATATGTGGGCAATATGTTTTTCATTAAAATCAGTATATCACTTTTTTTCAAATGTTAAAAAAAACATGTCCTATCTCTCTGTTACTTATTTGTCCAGACCTGTGCTTTGTATGGAAATATAGCAAATTAGGAAACATACTATTTATATCAAAGTTTTCTGGTTATCTTTACCTTTTTTTATAGCCATCACCAAAAACTGCCTTATAGAGGACAATAAATATCTAACCTATTAAAGTTCACTTGACTTTGTTTGTCAGTTAGTCTTTTTGTGAAAGCCAAAGATATCCTCTTAGGATATTATTTTGTTTCATCCTCTTATTAGATGATGTATTAGCCCAGGTTGATTACGGAAACAAATTCATAGACACTCATATGTGTATAAGAAGGGGTTTATATTAAAGAGAAATTAAATATTGAGAAAAAATTCCCAGCTCAATCCAGATTGTCTATAAGTCTGGTATTAGCCCATGTGTCTGATACCAGTCTATAAATTCCTCTTCAGAATCAAGCAACATGTTCAATGATGCTGAATACAGGAAGATCACAGGCTAGTGGGTGGAAACTCTTGTGGATTCAGTGGTGGTGAAAGCATCTCAGTGCTGGAGTGGGTCTCCACTTGGCTCCTCCAGTTCCAGGGCTCTGGCTGCCATCAGCATAGCTCCAAGTGACTTTGCAACAGGAATGTGAAGCAGAGAGTGTGTCCCGCCTCCAGGGAGGAAGATTGGAGTTTCCAGAATCCTCAGGAGAAGGCCATACCAACCCCCAAAGGCATTATGGGCTATGACCTGGTTGGCAGGCTAGATTCCACCCCCTTCACTCAAGTTCACAGGAGATTATTTAACTTCCAAAGACGACATTATTTATTGACTGAAACTTCTTTATTTTGCATTTAAAATAGTTGTTCTGCTACTTATTCTGGGACACCATAAAATATTGAAATGCTTTCTGTATCATTGAAGTGTAACTAAATTATGTTAGAGCTAATTATTGAGGCTAAATTGTTCAAATTTTTACCAGATGATTATAATCTCTAAGGATAAATGATTTGTTTTGCTTACTTCTATACTTCAATAATCATTTCTTGTGCAAGCAATAATGTCATTTTTCCACATAGAATATAAAAGCCCCTTGATCAGGTCACAGCCTTGATGTAATTGGAAGAGACTTCTCAGGGGTGTGACTTCTTTATTAAGCAGACCCTCTGGAAAAACTTGTCACTTCTTCTAGGTCTGGATATTGCATCTGCTTCACTGAACTTCTACAATACTGCCTACTGATCCCAGGAGCTATCAATATACTACTGACCCTGGATTCATTTGACTTCACACTGCCAGCCTGTGCTCTTCCTGCTTTATCTTTCTACTTCCTAGATTGTCAGTAAGACATCCCCTCCCAGCCCCATCCCATTCTATCTCCCTGCTCCCAGCAGCTACATAAGTCAGGAGAAGTCTCCAGTTTATCATGAGACCCATGAACTTGAACCAGACTGGACTTACTTGCTTCTATACCTGTGAGCCATTTCTTGATATAAATTTCTTTCTATGCATATACACATGTAAGAATCAATGACTGATTCTCAAGAAAATCCAGACAAGCACAGCATCCTTCAGTATCAATCACAACTCAAGTTCAAGAAAATAAAGATTCTCACAAGTGGACTCACAGACAATATTATGATAAATAGGAAAAAGATTGGGCTTGTCACGGATTTCATGTTGCATGGATTCACAAACATCGCTTATTTAGCAGCAGCCAAGAAATCACGTGATGGGTTGCATTGGTCAAATATGCTGTATAAGACCGACCCAAACCATAATATGATTAATTGCCACATCTGCATGTGGATCCCTGATGGTGTAATGAGTTGCCCGTGGACTGCTAACTGAACCCACCAGACACTTTGGAAGAAAAATTAGGCTTTCTGCTCCTGTCAATATAGAAGAAGTTCTACTCAGTCCTGTGGGGTTGCTAGGTGTCAGAATTGGCTGGATGTCAATGGTGATTTGTTTTGTTTTTTATCATATGCCTGTGAAAGTTGGCCAGTAAATAAGAAAGAATTGTGGCAGTTATATAATCTGTCAAGTTGAGCAAAGGGCTGGAGTCTAGTCTGTCAATCAGATCAAAGCCAATGATGCCTTTGTGTGGTCCTGGCCTTCTCCTGAGGATTCTGGGAACTCCTGTCTTGCTCCGTGGTGATCGAAGTGTGCTGCTCCTTTAGCTACTTCTCTTCCTTAACCTGTGTGTGACATTACTTGTGGACCAAGCCAACCCATGGGTCATGTTGCTAGAGTGTGAGACTCCTTTGAGACCTGCTTCACCACACTGCTGGTGGGTACATTGCTGCTATGTACAGTGATTCAGCTTGAGACTTGTGGGTCCTATCGGCCATGCTTGAGTTCCAGATCTTATCTGGAACCTAAGCGCCCAAGCTACTGACTGTTGCTGCCCCACCCTGCACTCTGCTGCCTGAGGGCAGACTCTGCTGCCTGCTTTCTTCACCTTGGACTTGGACTCAGCAGCCCACAGGAGTTGAAGGACTTCTAGTATATTAACTTTTCCTTAAAAGTGAGCTAAACTGAGTCCACTGCTGTGTGGACTAATCAACTGTTATATTCCTTCTCACTGTGTAAATCTATATCTATATCTATATCTATACCTATACCTATACCTATACCTATACCTATACCTATACCTATACCTATATCTATATCTATATCTATATCTATATCTATATCATCATAAGTGCCCTGGTTTTATTTCTCTAGAGCAGCAGTTCTCAACCTGTTGTTACCTCTTTGGGGGGTCAAATAACCCTTTCACAGGGATCACCTAAGACCATCAGAAAACACATATTTCCAATGGTCTTAGGAACCCAGGCACCGCTCTTCTATCCATCTCCAGGTGGGTCCGCCCACATGCAGATACGCCCAGAAATGAGTACGTAGAGTAAACACTGTTACCCATGCTATGCCATGCTGCAAGGCAACATGTCATTATTTGTAATTAGAAATAAATATGTCACAATATAAAATTGCATATGTTTTTATATGAATCACTCTGCTTGAATTATGTTCAATTTGTAACAATGAAAATACATCCTATAGCCTGCATATCAGATATTTATATTACAATTCATAACAGTAGCAAAATTACAGTTATGAAGTATCAGTGAAAATAATTTGGGGGTTTGGGGTCGTGACAACATGAGGAACTGTATGAAAGGGTCACTGCATTAGGGGAACCCTGACAGGTTTCTCAAGTCAACCCCGGATAACGCATTATGGTACCAGGATGGGGTAGTAGAGAAACAAGTCATAAAGATGTAGCATGGATGCTTGTTTGCCCTCTGCTTCATGGTACTTTCTCCTTCTTTGGCTAGCCAGAGATTGGAAATGGCCATGCAGTTACTGGGTTCTTTTCTGGAAAGAATATGGGAAGTTAAAGCTTTCATGATTTTATTTAGTTGTTGTCTTTATTTCTGTTTGAAATGAAGAAAATAAATGTGATTAATGTGTATTTTGCGCTTGGGGGGGCGGTGAAGTTGCCCCTTGCATTTCTCAGAGACCACGCTGCTTGGTGAAAATGGCTTGAAAAGGTCAAATGGTTGACAAAAGCCCCGACCTTGGCTTGATACAGTCAGTGGCCTAAATCCATACTGCCTACAATGCAATAGTTTAGATGAGGATTAAGATAAGATAGATAAGGATCGAACTTGACTGTTTTAAGAATGGCATTTAGAAAATTCAAAAGGGGCATAGGAGCAAAGCTACTATATGCTTACATTCCTGGGGTGAGATCCAGGAACTATGGCAGGGACCAAACCCAACCTAGGAATACATGCGGCAGCCAACTCAAAAGCGGGGGGACAGGGCACTAACCCACCCAAGGGGAGGGTATTGTTTATATCTCCAAAGGAGGTGAGAAAGGGACCAGACTTCAACCCAGTGTGCCAAGAAATAAATGCAATGTACAGGCAGGAAGCAGGGAACCAAGAGAGAGGCCAGTGAGGCCAGTCCCCAATCCCAACAATGTACCCCTAAGGGTACTGGGGTAGTTGAAAATTTGTGACGCAGCCCATGGTCTAAAGGCGAGGCAACCAATGGGCACCCTGCTGAGGCTAAGCAAGGTGACCCCCATTGAGTTGACCAGAACCCAACTAGATGAAAAGATTTTTGAGCCTTTGAATTTGATGGTGCGTATTGCTGTTGACTTTGTGGATGGCCTGTTCTGATTTGACTTTGCTTATGGATGCAAACTCACAAGCTTCCGACTGGAATGAAGATTCTTCACATCAAAGAATATGACTGTGTCCTCAGAGCACTGGGTTGATGTAAGTGGGCAGTATAGTAATTGGATACCCAAAATGGGGAGGATAAAAGCATGAAGTGGCTGGCTTACAAACTTTCATAGGTGAGGAAATATATTCATAGGATTATAGGATTAAGGTGTAGGTGTTCACTTAACTAATTGTTAGGCATATAATATTGTTCTTTCATTCACTTAAAGTATATTATGTTTAAATATGGCTAGACCAGAGGATATACATTGGTACAGATAGCAACTGGAAACACAGGGAATCCAGAACAGATTATCCCTTCAGGACCAGTGGTGAGAGTGGCGATGCCTGGAGAGTGTAAGTGAAAAGGAGGAACCAATTACAAGAATCTGCATGTAGCCTCCTCCCTGGGGAATGGACAGCAGAGAAGAGGGTGAGGGAGTTGTGGGACAGTGTAACATATGACAAAATAATAATAATTTACCAATTATGAAGGGTTATGAGGGAGAGTGGGAGGGAGGAGGAAAATGAGGAGTCAATATTAAGGGCTCAAGAGGAAGGCAAATGTTTTGAGAAGGATGATGGCAAGAAATGTACATATATGCTTGACACAATGGATGTATGCATGGATTGTGATAAGAATTGTACAAATCCCCAATAAAATGATTTCTTAAAGAATATTATGATTAAAGAGGCTGTCATATATTGAATTCTATGCATTTTAATTTTATCCTTTTAGTTACAGATATTGTTTTGTTTAAAATTTATATATGGCTAAAGAGTTGTGTAAAGTGTCAAGCTGACAATTGGCAATTACATAATCTTCTGTCAACTTGAGTGAAGGGGTGGTGGTCTATCCGGTCAATCAGGTCATTGTCAATAATGCCTCTGTGTGGCCACGGCCCACTACTGTCTTCCTCCCTGGTGGCAAGACACACATTCTCTCTGTGTCACATTCTGTTGACAAGCCACATGAAGCTAAGCTCATGGCAGCCAGAGCCCTGGAGCTGGAGGAGCCACATGGAGCACTGTGCCAGTGCTGAGTCTCTTCCACAAGACTCACTCACTGGCCGGTGATCATCCTGCTTTCAACATCATTTCATCTGCTGTGTGAGTCTGTAGAAGAATTTATGGACTAGTATCAGACATACAGGCTAATATTGGGCTTATGAGCTAATCTTGAATTTATGGGCTTGATCTGGACTGAGCCAGGATGTTTTCTTAATACAATCACTTTTGGATTTAAAACTCTCTCTTACACATATATCAGTGTCTCTGGATTTGTTTCTCTAGTCAACCCAGACGAACACAAGAATGGAGACAAACTGATGCATTTGAATTATTATCTAAGTGAAAATTCTGTAGACTGGCAGAAGAACAAATCTTTCTTGGAAATAGCACAGCCAGTACGCTCCTTAGAACTGAGGATGGCAAGACGTGGGCTCCTGTACCTTGGGCATGCTATCAGAAGGGAGCAGTCATTGCAGAAGGACACCCCACCTTGGCACAGTAGAGACCGGTGGAAACCAAGGCCCTCAAGGAAATGGGTTGACACAGTGACTGCCACCATCAGCTCAACTCTACCCACAATTTTGAGGATGAGGCAGGAGAGGGTAGAGCTTTACTTCGTTGCATAGAGGGATGTTCTGGGTCCAAAGCCGCTTGAGAGCACCTTGACAATGACAATAGTTCTGTGAGATGGTGTGACATGATTTTACTTACATGCTGACTTAATTAATGTTTTATAATTTAGCATGACATGATTTTTACTTACGTGCTAACTTAATTAGTGTTCTATAATTTATCTATGGGTGCTAATATCCATTGAAATGGCTACAGAGAACTCACGGGCAAAATTTTGATGAAAGGATTTATTAAAGAAGCTAACAAGTTGTAATGGCAGTAAGTAATGTTCAGGATTGAATTGTTTATCAGGACTTGGTGCAAAATTCTGTCAAGTCAGTTAACAAATGCCCAAAGGGCCTACAACTTTGCTACAAGCCTCAATATGAAGGCCTTTAGCCCCACTTCCATAGGTCAGCAAACCCAATGTCCCCAATATGATGGTAGAGGCGCACTCCCCACCCCCTTCCAAAAGTCTCCTGCACAAAAGCCATTGCCTTTACTTGCTCTGTGGGGTGGGAAGTTCATCACTCTGTTCCATGTGCTGGTGCCTGGTTCTCCAGCTGTCTGCTAGAACCTCTGGATCACATGTCCAGAGGATGAACTCCACTCCTCACTCTTACTGGTAATGAGATCCCTTTTGGGTTTCTGAGAGTGTAACTGTTTATAGGGCCCAGTCTTTCTCCCACAGAGCTACTGGTGGTTTTGAACTGCTAAATTTGAGGATCACAACCCAAAGCTTAACCACTACACCATCAGGGCTCTTGTTTCTCAGAGGGCTCGTTTTATGCACAGCATGATGACACCACAGCGAAATTCTGTTCACAGTTTTTCACAGAAGAATGTTATCAGTATTTCCCCTCACCTTCTTACCAGACCCACGCAGGAAAAGGTGTTCGGTGGAAGTTAGAGACCTTGGCTAGAAGGACCATATTAAATAATTCACTGCCCCTGAACCTTATACAAGATGTGGTAGTTGTATAATCATTTGTCACTTTGAGGATTAAGAGTGTAGGGGCAGAGTCTAGCCTGTCCATCAGGTCATAGCCAATGAGGCCTCTGTGTGGGCCTGGCCGTTTCCTGAGAATTCTGGGAACTCTGGCATTTCTTCTTTGGAGGCAAGAGACACTTCTCTCTCTCTGCTTACTCCCTTTGAGACTTTTTACTGACCAGGCTGACTCCCCGCGAGACATCCCTGAGGAGAAGCCAGATGGACCTACCCAGACACACCCAGAACTCTGAAGCTGGAGAAACCATTTAGAGACCCCTGCCAGCGCTGAGATGTTCACAGTGCTACTGGATCCAAAGACTTTCTACCCACTGGCCTATGATTGTCCTGCATTTGGCATCATTGCAAGCATTTCATGAGTCTGAAGAGGACTTTATAGACTGGTATCAGACATATGGAATAATATCAGATTTATAGGCATGGACTGGACTGGGTTGGGATGTTTTCTCAATGTACAATTACCCTTTATATAAAACTCTTTCTTATACATTTATGAGTTTCTATGGATTAGTTTCTCTATTCTACCCAGACTGACACACAGGGGGAAAAGTAAATAATAAGATTATAATTCCTATGTTAAGTAAAGGATTTCAAAATTATACCTAAACTTTTTTTTGAGTTATTTTTAAATCTGCTATGATATTAGCTTGTCAACTCATACAAACCCTATAGAATAAAGTAGAAAGGCCTGATGGGGTTTCCAAGGTCAAAATATCTTTCTGGAAGAAGACTGCCACATCTTTCCTCACAGAGCAGCTGGTGAGTTTGAACCACGAACCTTTTGGTTAGTATCTGAGGACTTTAACCACTCGCTGCCTATAAAGAGCTTATCATGAAAAGTGCTGAAAAATGAATATACATACAAAAATGTGGACTTGCTTCTTTCTAGTATTTAAAGATTGCCACTGCTCTCAAAGTTAGCCAATAATTTCTACTTCCTTAATGTTTGCTATCACAAAGAGTAGCATTACTAAGAAGAGTCGGGGACACAATTGGGACTCAGTCAATGTTTTCATTACCCATTGCCCACTACAGGGTTGAACGGGCCTGTGGGACTCCCAGGGCTGTACTCTTGACTGAAGAGGATCAGAGACAATGGACTGCGCGGCACAGGTGACACCTTAACATAAAGAAAACAAAGCCATTCACAAATGGGTCACTCAGCAGCATGAACGCAGGAGAAAACAAGGAAGTTCTCAAGATTTTCACTTGACTTAACCCCAAACATTACATTTTATTAGGCACGTTTGCTAGGAAAGAGTTCTTGAAAGTGTTGAAAAGAGAAAATGCCGCCTTCAGGATTACAGTGCACCTGACCCAAGCCAGCCATGGTACAGTCAACGACCTCTTATACAGGCAAAAATTGGACACTGGACAAGAAAGACTGAGAGATTGAATGCCTGTCAGTTGGCAACGAGTACAGAGTATACCATGAACTGCAAGAAGAATAAGCACATTTGGCTTGGAAGAAGTACACACCAATGGTTCTTTAGAAGAGAAAATGGTAAAGCTTCACCTTGGACACTTTGCACATGTGAAAGTAGCATGTCAGCAAAAAAATGGACGTTCGTGCAAGAGATAGATTGTTTACCATCATAGGCTCACATGAAGCAACGACTGGGAGGGTGGGCAGTGTTTTGCTCTGTGTACATAAAATTGCTATGAGTCAGAATCTATTCAACAGAACTTAATGACAATAGTGTTTGTGGTCGCATCTACCTTGTCTTTCTCCCGGGAAGTGGCTTTGAACCACTAACCTTCTGGTTAGCATCCGAATAAATAACCGTCTTGCCACCTTATATTTTCACTAATTGGCCAAATTTTCCAATTGAGAAGAAAGCAAAAAAGCAAAACACAATAATAATGCAAAAGCAATCAAACCAAAAACCATATGGTCCAGAACTTAATGCAGCAGAAACACTAAGGAAAAGTGAATGTCTCGCTCCGTCCTCAGAATATTCTGCAAGATCCTCTGTCAAGCCCCTTATCTACGACTTTGAATTTGTTAGTACACAGAGCAATAAAGGGCTTTCTTCTTCCACCAAACTGAAAGCCTTTATAATTAAACGTCTGTGAACAGTCTTTCATTCAGAGGCCAAGAGAGAGTGCAGTGGACCTGGTCACTATGTGCCGTGGCCATTGCTCTTTGAAGGCATTATTCTTTCCGCCTTTCTTTCAGGGCACTTCCACTTGATTGTTGCCAAAGGAGAAGAAGCAGGGTAGGTTGGTGGGCAGTACGGCCCAGCGTTGTTTTCTTCCTCTAGAAGAACTCTTCTTCTTCGTCTTCTTCTTGAATGCTAACCTCATCCTAGCATGAACTTAGCCATAATTATCACGGCTCCAGTCACCTTGGGCAATTAGCAGGGTAATTGCGTGGACGTGAACTTTGCTTTGGCCAGCCTTTCCCCTGTATACTTCTGCAGGGGACATCCTCTTCAGCTGCAATGTATTCTTCTGGGATCTAATTATGATGTCTCTTGGAATCTGGCCTGAGTGCAAGAATGCAAGCTGGTTTTCCAGGGTGGAGAACCATGCAGAAACCCCAATTGGATTCACTGGAGTCCAGTTGTAAACATCATACTAGTCATTGTAATGGAGTAATCTATTGCAACTTTAATTTACGAACTAAAACTGATTGCTAAGATATGCCATGACTGTCCAACTTCTGGTTCCACAGACCTGAGTGTTGACATACTTACAGAGTGTTGACTGATAGGGTTGTGGGGGGATAGGCTGATTGTGCTATTAATGAGAGAAGGTAATTGCTCTTGGTGTGGAGTTATAGCAAACTCGAAAATGGGTTCCAGTCTGCAAAGAAGGGCCAACATTCTCAATTTTGGTGCGTCACTGCTTTTCAAGGTGGAAGACGCTTTAGGCGAGCTTTCCTGCCTCCTTCCTGGGTCCTCCAGCTACGCAGCCTCTGGCTTTGGTTCATTTTGCAATAGGTTAAACTTCTCAAGGAAGGAAATTAAAGATGTGTAAGCTATTACTCTGAATTGTGACTCAGTGGAAGGGCAGAAAAAGACATCTTGTTTTCCATATTTCTTCAGCTTGTCGTATGAAGGATGCAGAAAGAGCCCACCGACGTCCGTAGCCACAGCATCCTGTTAGGGGAATTAAGCTTTTTGTGAAATAGTATCTTACTTCAATGAGGGCAAAAACCATCCCTTCATAAACTGTTCACTGTTGAAACTCCCCTTCTTCTTGAAATGACAAAATGTTCACTAGACAGGAATGGGCTGCAGAATATATGAAATAAGTAGAGAGGCCTTCAGGGTTTCTGTCATGCAGTGGGGTTGGGAACACATCGTCATGAAGCAATGTGGTTATTTGGTTTTGTCACTTGCAAATATAATTTTATTGACTAAATACATTACATAATAAATAGTATCTGAAGTATGCATTCTGAATTGTATTTCCTGCAATTGCATAAGGAAAATCTGTTGTGTAACATATGATGTCATATATGTTGTTACCTGATATTAACTCATATTCTGTTTTCTTCTTAGCAAGTACTTTCAAATGAGTGTTTTTTTAAAAATTCAGGGTATTAGAAGGAAACTTTAGAACTCATGGTTTTGTGGACCCTCATTAGAAGGACATGAAGACCCAGAGGAGGGCAGAGTAGAGCCAGATTTTATGCTTCTGGCCTCTGGCTTAGCTGTCTGGCCATGCTCAGCTTGCCTCCCTGACGGATAGACTGACAGAGTTTACTTCCTCTGGGAACTTCTCTGTGGTCCTGAAATGAAAAATGGGTTCTGCTTTCAGGGTATAGCTCCTGTGGTACTTCCAATCCCAAATCTCCACTGGGTAGCCCACCAAAATCCACGTGCTTGCCTGTGCTTCTTAGTGATTCGGAACCTGGGTAAATCACACCATGACCTCTCTTTCCCTTGGCCCTATGAATAGTTGGTGATGAAATCAAGTTCAAGTGAGCAATTAGGATACATCAAGGGAGAAAAGTGCACACTCAGGTGGAGATTATGGTTATTACTTCATTTGCTCCCAGACCTGCTTCTTGCCTTCCTCTACATTGCTCTAGGAAAGAGACTAACCCCTGTAGGCTGTCGTCTATGCCTGACTTCAGTGTTAACTTACTTCCAACTGGGTTCTGTCGGTGGCAGGCTCTGCTCAGATAGGAAGGCAGGAAGAAGGAAGAAATCAGGCCATTATTTTCCTTCTCAGTCACTCTAGCTCCCACTGTGAGTGCCTGCGATACCCCTAACTCCTGCTGAGTGACCCGTGCTGGTTGGCTGTTACTCTTTTCCTCCTTGCTTGGTCCTCCAGCTCAGGCTGATAGCTGCCTCTGGCTTGTGTTAACTCCTGGGTTATCTTACAGTTGTCTGCTTTGCTTCTGTTGGTCGCCCTTGCATCACCTGGACAAAACAAACTTCTTTCTATCTTATCTGCATATTTCTGTTTTCTCTGTTGAACCCTGGCAGACAAGAATGGACGGTCTCTTGGTGACGGTGAGAAGAGTGCACAAGGTTGAAGAAGACGTGCTGTTTATGATTAAACATATCTAGGCGTAGGACGGGCCTGGGAGCTGTCACTTTCATCTTCCTGCTGTAACCCACAGTCACCACTCATGTCAGTAGTTCAAAGGGCCAGAGGGGGACAAAGGGATGTGTATGTCCGGAGTAGTGTTCTCTTTAGAGACCCATGTCCTGTGAAATCCACTGGCCTCCCTCGTGTTCACCTTCTGTCAAGTGGAAGTAGAGCTAGTTTGCTGGAGGGCTCTTCTAGTCTGCTGTCCCTGCAACGCGTAGAGAAGCGAGATTGAATTGTTTCCAGTTCAATGTGGGAAATCAAAGATTCAGTCCAAACGACAGGAAAAAGTTTAGCTGTACAGTAGTGTTTAGGAATTGCATCTATTTAGTCAATAAAATAATATTTACAAGTGACTACAGCTAAATAAGCACACTGCTTCATTCATATGTATTCCCAACTATATAACAGAGACCCTGTAACCCACTCTGTTTATTTCGTACATCTACATCCCATTCTTGGCTAGTGAACATTTTATCATTTAAAGAAGATAAGTTTGAACAGTGAATAATTTATGAAGTGATGGCGCTTTGCTCCTGCTATCCATAATATTTCTACATACACTTACTACCTAACTTAAGCTCCTACTAATATAACTTCCTTAATGGGATATCAGAGGCAACGAGCTCAGTGTAAAGCCACAGAAAACGAAGATTTATATGATCAACCTTGTAAAGACAATACCCTGGATACTGCCTTATCGTGTCAGCCATTTATAGAACGCCACGCAAGTGCAAATGCTCTCTCCATGCGTGCCTCCCAAGAGAGCCAACGAAGGTAGGAGAGCCAAGCCTATTCTTGTTAAATGAATGGTTTATTAAATTTGACGATAACAAAACTAGAAGACAACCACGACATCCAACAGGTAACTTGTTTTCTTTATGCCAAAAATGAAACCCACAAAAAATAAAAACAAATATAATCGGGTGACTCTTTAAAATCCAGATCTTTCGGTGATGTGGTTTTAAAGCAAATATGACGTGAAAGCATGCCGTCGTTTGAAAACCTATCCCATGCCAAGCCCTCTGTCAAAGTTGAACAACTGAAGACCAAGGGAGAAATCACGATAGGCATTGAACCCATCATCGCGAGTGATATAGTTAAAATTTATTGTGTCAATGTGGCCGATAAACACACATGGAGTTAATTGAAGGGCGGAGAGATAAATGGCTCAGTGAACCTCACCTTTGGAGTTCTCGGGTCTCTTACTTTTGGATGGTCAGACCAGGATGCAGCTGCCTTAGCCTGTTCCCTGCTTCAGCTGGCAAGGCTCACTTCCTGCAAGACATCCCTGAGGAGAAGCCACATGACATGGACCTACCCCGATGCAGCCCGGGGTGCTGGAGCAGCCGTGTGGAGACCCCGGCTAGCACTGAGATGCTTTCACATTCACTGACTCAGCTTTCCTCCTACAGTCAGCGACATTGTGTCTGTTTTGTGAGATGGAGGAGGACTTTGTGGATTGGTGTCGGACATATGAGTTAATGTTGGACTGGTTGGCTTGGGCAGCACTGGGTTGGGATGTTTTCTTGATGCACACTTAACCTTTATATAAAACTCTCTGATACATGCATTTCTGTGGATTTGTTTCCCTAAAGTACCCAGACTAACACAGGGAGCTAGCCTTTTCTTTTTTTTTTTCCAGAGACAACCCTGAATGTTTAGTTGGCTACCCTCTGAAGAAGTTATGTTCTCTGTTGAAAATAATCTGAGATTAAACAGAACTCAAATGACCTAGAACGGACTGAACTCGACTTTGGAGGAGTGAAGCAAGCAGCAGAGAGGACTGAGCGGCTGCAGGTCCCTAAGCTCTCTTTGGATCGCAGGAGGCCTTGGGCAGCCAGAGAGGCATTCATGTTCTCCTGGCACCATGCATTAAAACCTTATGTAAGCGTCAGGTGCCAGCAGGGTGATGATGGTGTGTTAAAAAGCATCCCATAGGTGGTAACATGAATCCAGGCTCCTCGTAAAATAAGCTTACATGGTTGTTTTTGGTACGCACCAGCTCAAGACTGGACAGTTAATGAGCTCCAGAGCTGTTTATTGGCTAACTCCCGAGGCGCCTGAAGAAGTCATTCAGTCACACGGAGATGCTGCTTGGGTGGTGCTGGAAGCCTCATCGGCCCGAGGAGGGCCCGATTTCTCCCACAGTAGGTTGGATATTTCCATGAGCCAGTTGTCCGCCTGATTTGTTGTTGTTGTTGTTGTTGATGTTAAGGGAATCCATTGCATGAACATTTATGGGGTTTGTTTTTGCCTCCATTTCCTGTACATTTTATTGGCAAAGGAAGAGAGGCCATGGACTGGATCAGTGAATGGCACCAGGTGAGAGGGAGATGGGAAAAAGCTGGTCTTGGCTAAGGGGCTCCATCACCTAGCTGGGGCCCCGCTAGAGGATGGAAGATAAGCA
Source organism: Tenrec ecaudatus (assembly GCF_050624435.1). Lineage (NCBI taxonomy): Eukaryota > Metazoa > Chordata > Mammalia > Afrosoricida > Tenrecidae > Tenrec > Tenrec ecaudatus. The sequence continues at coordinate 31,985,774 of NC_134531.1, read as the reverse complement.
AGCTTAGCAAGTGTGGGGAGAGGAAGCGGCACTTCCTTCAGGCGATTCTCAGCACTGTTTCTAAGCGGGTTGCTTCCTATTTTGATACCTGGAGCCACCAGAAACAAGGCCTCCGGGCCACTCTGTGATTGGCCTTGTCCGGAGCTGGCTTATCTACCCCTTCTGTCAGGAAACAATTGTGATAAGGCCACTGGCACTGCTCTGGGAGATTTTTTTTCTTTCCATTTTGTGCGTGGTGTTTGATTGATAATGTTGGGAGCACAGGGCTCTATTCTTGGGTTGATTTATTAACCGGGTTCAAAGAACCTCCCGGATTTGGAGAGCTTTTTCCTTTTGCTTCGTGAGAAGGGTACTGTTTGGCCCTTGAAGGAAGGGCCTTCTCCAGGCATTCTGTTCAATGACTGAGGAAGGAGTGGCCTCTGAGCTCAATGTGCCCGCATTGATGTGTGTGTGCTCACGGCATCTGAAGCAGTCTTCTTCATCTGGCAAAGAGGAAAGTAAAAATCTTAACAGCAACAACAAAACAACAACAAAATCCTAGTTTGAGAAGCCATATTGTGGCTCTAGAACATATGCATTTAAAGGAATCTGATTTGATCATACTTTAAAGTGATCCTCAATTTCCCCATATGGAATGCATCTCCCCTCCCCAAGCAGTGGCCTGAGCAATACCATGTTTCCCTTTGTGGTTTGATATTGGAGTGGGCCTGTGTTTCGACTCTGCCTGCTTTGGACCTGACATTACATTGTTTGGTCCCACCCCAAATATTGTCAACACTGGGGGTCGTTAGAGCTCTGTACAAATATGAAGCCATAGCCACAACATTGTGAGCTGAAAACAGTTTTTCTCACCACGTGTAATTTTCAATAGACATCAGGAATTTCCACATTTGAGAAACAACCACTATTAAACATGTTTCATATCTGTATGGTCTCCATGCTCCCAAACAGACTCATAGTAACTCTATAGGACAGAGACTATCTGGTTTCTGAGACTGTCTATCTCTAGGAGAGTAGACAGCCTCATCTTTCTCCCTTGGTGGCTTCGAACTGCTGACCTAGTGGTTAACAACCCAGGGGGCCATGCACTATGCTTCCAGGGCTCCTACTTCCAGTCAAATGGATTTAAGGAGAAATTGGGAGCACTGGGATCTGTGTTTTGAGACTATAGTGACCCAACACATGCTTCCCATAATAAAATTTTGAAAGAACACTCATTTTTTCCTAGTAGTGTGAGCGCTTAGGAGGAAGGGGGAGTTCATAAGCGTCACTATAGCCTATGACACTTCCTACGTGTTTCTTTGTCTTCTACACCTTGGGCTGTCACAGGGAAACGAGGAGATTGGAACCTAAACCAAAATGAAGTTTTAAGGAAAAAAAAACAACGTGCAAGGCATGCACCTTTCCGAACCTCAGAAGTAGTTTTGGTTGTTGAGCATGACTCTCAAATTCTGAGCAGTCATTACCCACAAGGCAGTGTGGCTCACGCTTCATAGTTTGTAGGAAAAAAACCCACCACCTTTCTTTCTCGTTCTCATGAAAATCCATGGATTTTCAAAGCCCCCTCAGAGAAGAACTGTGTGGCCACAGCCAAGGAGAGCTTTTTATGAAACCATTTCTTCAATCTCGCTGAATACTGAGGGTCCAAAGGTGGGACCCCCAAAGGTTTATCTAGGGATTGCTGGTTGGCCCCTCCGTCATTATGGTCTGGAGCAAAGTGGGAAAAGCAAGGATAAGATACTGGATTTGTCAGAAGACTACATTTTTGTTAGATGCTTCTGTAGTCTCCATTTAGTCCCATGAATTCGAATGAGTACTACATTTTTTTCTTTCAATGAGTCTTATTAATTTTTTTTGTTCATGAAATGATTACAAAAACAGATGGTCACCTTTTAAAATAACTTGGCGAGCTAGAAAAGTACGGCACCGCAGGGTTGGCTACCACAATTTTTTTGAACTTTAGACACGGCTATGCTTAGCCCTTGTTCTTTGATTTGTGTGTTTCTGCAGGCCTTGGCTGGCAGGGAGACAGCTGGGTCTCCGAGCAGGCTCTGCTACTTCTTCAATAGAGTTGGGGAAGAAGACATTGATTCACACGTCTGAGCTAATGCACCCAAGAGGGTGATTAATCACCAACTGAGGTGATGAATATGGTGCCAACTGGGTGAAACTTTACAAAGAGTCAGTGGGCTACATCTCAGATCAAGTACTGGGTCCGCAGGACAGACGAGTTATCTATAACTAGATGTGAACTAACTCTGGAGAGGACTGGCTTGTTTTCTGCCACCTCTGATACATAGACCTGTAGCAAACCATTGATGGTGAAATACAGGACAGCTGCCTTGAGTGGACGAGCAGGACATGTCTCTGCCATATTTTCAGATTCGATTCACAAAGGCCGGCTTCTCTGGGTCCACAAACCACTTACTCATTCTCCTGCTTGGGTCAACGTAGGTCTTCCAGACTGTGCTCTCCTGGTATCGCTGTTGTGGGTAACGATGCAGCATTTTGAGGCACCATGTTAACTAGCCTATCTCAGGCAATCAAATGTTTCTCAGGAATAAATTGATTGGGACATAGAACATCATTCCTCATGTAGATATTATAGTGTACAGGTAACCTATACCCTTAGGCAGCCGAACTCCGAGACCTGGGCTCTTTTTTCAGTTCTGCTTCTAATTTGTTGATGTTACTTCTACGGGTCTCACTTGCTGCATCTGTACATGACGCATTTGGAGTTGGTCGGTGTTTCTTGGATGGAGTCTTTACCACCAGCATCAAACTGAAATGCTTGCTGAAATGCAGTCACGAGCTCACCTTTCTATCTATGTTTGCATTCTGTTGCTGAGAATGTCCCCAGTAAAAGACACGGGGGTTTGGAGGCAATGTACAGGCCAATAAAGATCATCGTGTCTCAGGTGGCAAGGCCCATTTGAGGGAGCCCTTGGGTAACAATGGTCAAGTGCTCAGCTGTTAACCTAAAGGGTGGAAGTTTGGAACTTGCCCAGCGGTTCTGTGGAAGAAAGACTTGGCGGTCTTCTTTCACACAGATTACAGCTAAGAAAACCCTATGGGTGCTTCTGCTCTGTCCCATGGGGTCACTATGGTTTGGCATCGACTTGACAGCACACAACAACAGGTCCATCGACCCTCTTACGTCAGAATATGCCGTGTGGCCCTGCACCCTGCACTCGCGACACCCTCCGCATCGATGTGATTCTTACACAAGCAGACATTTAAGAAGTGCCCTGCGAGACTGGCACTGAGGCCAGCCAACTGAGGTCCCACCAACTGACCCTTCTCCTAGTCTGTAAACTGATGTGCTATCAAAATGAGCACTCTTCCTCTCCCACGGGAATGCCCGGGAGCGCCGCCGAAGCACTTTGTCCAGCTAAACTCTTCTGTGGATAAAACATTCTGGAACTTCATTATGGATAGCACTTTCAGACTGGGAAATTGTATCATAAAAAGAAAGTGGTGTCCTTTGGGAGAGGGGTTTATGCACTGTTTTGAAAATACAAGTGACCTTGTACTGAATTCCTCCGCAGGCATCTTAATCCCTTGAAGGCCCCAGCGTCCTCTTTGTGGGCTGCTGTTCAGTCTGGGCCCAGACTCACCAAGAGGGGGAGTCAGCGCATCCGAAGGCGTTCGTTCAGCACTGGGAAAGATTCACTTCTTCCCTGACTTCTTCAGACTAAACAGTTGAGTTTCAAGCCACATAAAACCATTTGGGAGGGATTGTAGCTAGGGAAAATCGGTTCACAATCTGACACCTCATAAAGCCTTATTTTAGAGTTTGTGGGAGTTGGTATATATAATTTAATTTTGGGGTCTTAAGCAAGCACCTGGATGTGGCTTTTTTTCCCTCTTCCTGGCTGGCAAAACAAAATGGGGTTCAATTCATTTCCCCCCTTTAAACGGTTTATGATCTTTGCCTCATTTTATTTGGACTTAATTGGGCAAGCCAGGCTCATTGCAAACACAGAGCAGCTGGTCGAGCTTGATTGCAGCCAATTGAACCTGAGCTCTGGGTTCCTTTGCTCAACCCCGTTCAGCGGTGGGGCCGCTCAACCGCAGGCTGTTTCCTCCCTCCGGCCCCAGCACGGGCATTAGATGGTTTTGCTTGCCACCACGGGGACGGTGCAACCAGCATCTACTAATCAGAGGCCTGAGATTGTGCTAGGCAATTTACAACGCAACAAGCAATCCCCTTCGAACCAAGAATCAATTCTCTGGCTCAAAATGCCATCCATGCCAAAGATGAAAATCCTTATAGGAGATAGCTCAGACTATCATCTGTATTGGGGGGGTTGGAGAAGAACCAGAGGGAGTGGAGGTAGGAGGCTGGCGACAGGGTAGGTTTGATGTAGACTGATGGACACAACTTAAACACGAACATTAACTAATTAAGTTCTAATTAACTAGTTAACTTCAGGTTCAGATTCAATCTAATTAACTTCAGGTTCAGATTCAATGAGGTGCCTATAACACACTGTGAAAAGGAGCCAGTAGCCAACCATAGGATGGGTTAGAGGTGGCTTCTCCTTTTTAGGCCAACTCGGGACACAAGACATAGTGTATGTCCACAGAAACATATGACAAACCTGGCACCATTTGTTTTTCTGCTGAGAGAGAGTTTAAAAGGAAAAAAGAAATACACACATACATATTTACTTGTTTTTTGTATCGGTGGTAGTTTGAAGATTCTGTAGTATCTCAGATGATGGGAAGTTCCTCGTTCCTCTGGATTTCTTCGCCTCTGAAAAGCATTAAGTGATTAACTGTTACCTAAAACGGAGCCAGGTGAGTCCTGACAGGCAAGGGTGGTTAAGGTTCGTCTCCCATACTTTGGACATGTTGTCAGGAGAGGCTGGCCCCTGCAGAAGGGCCTCAGGCTTGTTAAAGTAAGAGGGCAGTGAAAGTGAGGGACAGTGAAAGGCCCTCAATGAGATGGATGGAGAATGGCCTCGAGCACAGGAACAATGGCACAGGTGCGGCACAGGTGAACAATGGGGAGCACGACACAGGATGGGACAGTGTGTTATTCTGATGTGCGTAAAGTCACTCTGGGTTGGAACCAACTTGACGACATTGAACAACTGCAGCCCAATGGAGCCAGACTGAAGATACTCGTTGCTATCACTGGTCCCCTATTCCCTTCCTGAGCTCAAACTCTACTTTGCTCCATTCCTGATCAGTCCACTTCCCTGAGCTCCGGGCTTTTGGATATGTTTATTCCATGAGAGACACCAGCAAGAGACTAGAGGGCAGGAGTAGAAAGAGGTCAATATGTTTCCCTTCCTCCTTGCTATGCGGTGTTCTGGCTGTCGCTGCTCCTTGAAGACCATGCCTTCTGCGGGGCAGAAATTCTTCCTTCCAGGTGTCCGGGCTTCGAAGCCTCGCTTCTTCCCTTGCTGCTTCTAGACCTATGAGTAGGAAAGACTTTGCGTTGCTGCTAGTTCCTAGAAGCCTCCCTGTCATTTTGGGGGTTTCTGCAAACCCAAAACTCAGCCTGCTGCTCTATAATTGCCCCTTCATAAAATTACTTTAGCTGAGCCTCATATGAGTGTGTGTTCTATATTCTGCTAGGTCCATGACTGATGCAGTATGTAGCCAATGCTTAATGGAAGGTCATTGATTTTATATAAAACATTCAAGTCACCTTGAATTGGAGTTCTGGCTCTAGTTCTGTTAAATCACACTCTCCTCAAGAATCCTCACTGAGCCTCAGTTCCCCTTTCTATCAAGATGGAAATATGTGCTCCATCCCTCTATGCAGTGATTGTGAAGATGAAATTATATTTGCAGCTTGAAGACATTAAAGGCCCCAAAAGATACAAGCCAGCTGCCATATTCCAAAGGAGAATTCCACTGCTGCCGTGTCAGGACAGAGCAACTTTTCCTGGTAGTTCCTGAGACTGGAAATCTCTACCGGGGCAGACAGCTGTGTCACTCTCACTCAGAGCCACTGTGTTAGCCTGGGTAGACTAGAGAAACAAGATTCATAGGCACTCATATGTGAATAACAAAGAGGTTTCTATAGAAGAGCAATTGAATACTGAGAAAACAGCCCAGCCCAGACCCCATCAAGTCCATAAATCTGATATTAGCCCACATTCCCATACCAATCTATAAAGTCCTCTTCTGACTCACAAAACACATGCAGTGATGCTGAATGCAGGAAGATCACAAGTCAGTGGGTGCAAAGTCTTGTGGATCCAGTGGTGGTAGAAACATCTCACTGCTGGCAAGGGTCTCCACATGGCTCCTCCAGTTCTCAGGGCACGGGGTCTGTCAACATAGTGCCAAGTGTCTTGTCATTAAAGCGTCTCGCAGGAAGTGAGCAGAGAGAGAGTCTCCCACCTCCAAGGAGGAAATCCAGGAGTTCCAAGAACCCTCAGGAGAAGGCCATGCGCATGCAGAGGCATCATTGGCTGTGATCCTATTGACAGACTAGACTCCACCCCTTCCCTCTTAATCATCTCAAGTCCCAGATTGAAACCCGATTCTGTAACTACCACAGCAGCTAAGGGGGTTAAGATACTGACCTTCTTTCAGCAGCCCAATGCTTAACCCATTGTGCTACCAAGGCTCCTTGAAGGATCATGATCCCCAAACTCATTGCCACTGAGTTGATTCTGGCACATCATGACTCTGTAATGATGATTTAACATTGTGTGTATCCTTCTCCTTCTCTGAGGAACTTCTTTCCCACATCATACAAAATAATAGATTTAAACTCTCCGGTTCTTCCTAATGCCCTCCAACTTCACAGTCCTTATATAGTCTGCTCCCTTTCTTCTAGTCTCTTCATCAGAATAACCTCTACAACCCAAAATAGAAATATAGGACATCAAAGCAGTAAGGCGGAGGGGGGAAGGTGGCTAGAAATTCTGAAAAAGTTCTTTCCTAGAGAAGGGAAAAATTTGGAATATTTGAAATATAGAAAGTCAAAAGGTGGATTTACCTTCTTTTGGGTAGATGTTGCACGACTCACTCACTGCCATCAAGTCAATGCTGCCTCATAGCGACCCTCTGTGTGGTTCCAAGACTGTAACTGCTTACAGAGGTCGAAAGCCCAGTCTTTCTCCCAATGAGCTTCTGGGAGCTTTGAGCAGATGAGGAGGATCACAGCCAAACACTTAACCTCTGCACCACTAGATGTTTCAGGAGGTAGCATGAAGTATGACGAGTAAGAAAGCTTCAGTAATTAGACTGTTTCAATGGTGAGTGGAGTAAGTTTGCTGTTACGATGGGGAATTGCCCCTTACTAGGATTGGTCAAGCCCAGTCTGTTTACCCACCTCAAGGGACTACAGTAGAGAAGAATCCTGTGATACCATCAGGTGGGGCACTGTTTTTGCATGATTTAACAAAGTAATGGTTACATAAGTCACGAGTGTAGATTGGTAAAGAACTGTGATTCTTTTTTCCTCCAAAAAAGACAACAGCCAATAGGAAAGGGAAGCTGCAAAGCAGTTATTTACATGGCAGCCAAATACCATCATTCGGTCTTTCTGTTTGAAGATACTCAGAAATCAAGAACACGGTTTTGGTCTCAGCAAGAATGATTTTTGCTCAAGTTCATGGAAAATCCTCCATCTCTAGTAAGTGATCAGACAAATCCTCCATCAAAGTCAAATCCTTACCTCCCAGGTGTTTAATGAATGATGACTCTGATTGAAAATTGTGTTGAGGCCAAATTGAGACTGGGATATTTTAAATTTACACAAATTTTAGGGAGGGAAATGCTGCGAAGTAATGTTGTGTTTCTCGTTAGCACGTCAGGGAGGGGACAGCCTCTGTGCCCAATGTAAAGCAGTCAATGGTGGGTTTTGATACCTCTGCCCTACTCCATTGGCCATCTCTACCTCTTTCTCATTCACGTGATAGGTACTTATTGAACCTCCACTCAGTGCAGGTCTTGCTCAAGTTTATAGAGATTCATTATTGAACTAGAGAGGTCAACTGAGGGCTTGAATTTGCACTTTTTGTTTCTAGTTATTTAAATTGTAAACTGAATCTACCTCATGAGAGGTCAACCTCCCTAGTGCCCTCAGCTGCCCACACCAACATGTTGTTATTCAGCCTGTCACCATCATTTGTTTCACAGGGTGGAGAGCATATTAAAGTCTGACCAAGGGTTAGAAGACACTGCATCAGCACCTATCACGCTAGCAGCGCTGCTGAAACCCGAAAATCGGAACCTGACACCCTACTTCTCCGCTTGCTAAGAGAAGCCCAGAGCGCACGATTTCCAATCTTCTCGCTCTGTGAATATGCTGTAGTGGTTGTTAGATGATGTTGAGTTGGTTTCAGCCCATAGTGACTCCATGCACAACCGAAGGAAACACAGCCTGGTCCTAAGGCGTCTGCACAATGGTTGTTATGTTTGAGTCCGTTGCTGCAGCCACTGAGTCAATCCATCTCGGGGAGGGTCTTCTTTCTCGCTGCCCTTCTACTTTCCCAGACATGATCTCCTTCTCCAGAGACTGCCTGGCCTCGCCTAATAATGAAGGCTCGCCATCCTCACGTCTAGGGAGCATTCTGGTTGTGTTGCCGCCAAGACGGATTTGTCTGTTCTTCCGGAAGTCGAAGGCACGTGCACTATTCTTCTTCACCCACACCATCATTCAAATGTGTCAGTGCTTCTTTGGTCTTCCTCATCTGCTGGGTGACTTCTACGTGCATATAAGGTGATTGAAAATATGGTGGTTTGGGTCAGGTGCATCTGAGTCCTCAAAATGACATCTTCCTAGAAATATGGGGTTACTGGAATTCACTGTCCACATAACCTTGACTTTATCCCCTTTGCCACTCAAACAAGCTATATGCCCCTGATGTGGACAAGTGATGTAAAGACCCTGTACCTATCGGTTCTAGATCTTTGTGCCTGTCAGGACACCTGCAACTCTTTCAGGAAGACAGCAGCTGGTAACCCGAACAGAGGAACTGTGCTGGGTTCTTTTTCTTTCCCCTTTCCAACTGCTTGTTTAGAAACAGTCTTCTGAGATGTGCACCAAAGAGAGATCTTGTACGTCATTGTCCCCTTCCTTCAGTCTTCAGAATGTGAAATATATTCCTGAGTCTAATTACATATGGGACAAAGCAGACTTTCCTTCCCCAAAGTGTCGGAAGTAGTTTTGTATATTTATTTAAAATAATCAGGTTGGCTGATAGGGCCATTCAGCCTAAGGTTCCAGCTGTCATTTAGACTCGTGTATAGGGAGGAGAGGCAGCTCAAGAAACTCTGACCTCTTTTAGACACGAGCTGTTTCTGGCTCTTGTCGGCTGGTTCCTTCTAAGACAACAGAGCCCCTCTGCAATGATGCATGTGGACAAAGTCTGCAGCCTGGACATCATCCTTTCCCTGTCCTTATGCAGACTTTGAGGACCAGAGGGCAGAATTCACTCATCAGCCTCCCTATAAAAGGGATTTATTGCCTATTAATGAAACTTGACAACAATGAGTTTGTTTGGGTGTTTGTATTTGGCATTCAAACTGATGAGGAGATATTGTTTCTTGTTTGGTTGGTTTTTCTCCTTCCCTGAAATAATTGTTTCAAAATGAGAAGGAAAACCTTCAAGGAGAAGCATTTTCAGTAAGCTCATCTAGCTCTTGGAGGCTAGCATAAGGAGGAAACACTTGAACAAATAAGATGTTGAGAATCCCCATGGAAAATAATCACAGGGGTGAGAGGGTGGTTGTTGTGTGGTCATAGAGTTGGCCATAGAGTTGGTTCCGACCCATGGCGACCCTATGCACAACAGAACAAAACCCTGCATGGCCCTGAACTGTCCCTATGCCTGAGCCCATTGCTGCAGCCACTGTGCCAGTCCATCTCGTTGAGGGCCTTCCTCTCTTTCGATGGTCCTCCACTTTACCAAACTTGATGCCCTTCTCTAGGACCTGGTCTCTCCTGGAAACATGTCCAAAGTATGTAAGATGAAGTCTCACCTTCCTTGCTTCTAAGGCGCACCCTGGCCTTACTTCGTCCAAGACTTTTAGTCATCAGTGGTACTTTCGACATTCTTCTCCAGCACCACAATTCAAATGCATCGATTCCACTTTGGTCTTCCTTATTCGATGTCCAGCTTTTACACACTTATGAGGCAATGGAAAATACCATGGCTGGGTCAGGGGCACCTTACTCCTCAAAATAACAACTTTGGTTGTTAATATTCTAAGGAGCAGCAGACTTAGACAAGGCAGCATGTCTTTTGATATCTTGGCTGCTGCTTCCATGAACATTAATAGTGGATCCTAGCAAGGCAACATTCTTAACAGCTTCAATCATTTCCCCCATTTATCATGATGTTACCTGTTGGTCCACTGGTGGAAGATATTGGTCTTCCTTACCCTGGGTTGTCACCCTGAAGCCTTCAGCCCCACTGAAGGCTGCAATCCTTTATCTTTATCAGCAAGTGCTTTAAGTACTCTGCACTTTCAGCGAACTGAAAAGCTGCAGAAATGCATTCAGAAGCACTTTGTCATCTGCATGTTGTAGGTTGTTAATGAACCTTCCACCAATCCTGATGCCACATTCGTCTTTATTTAAGCCAGCTTCTGATTATTTATTTAGCATACAGATTGAACAAGTACGGTGAAAACGCACAACCCCGAAGCCCACTTTTCCTGATTTTAAACCACACAGTATCCCTTTGCTCTGCTTGCAATACTGCCTCTTGATCAGCGTACAAATTCCACATGACATCATGAAGTGTTCTGGAATTCCCTTTCTTCTCAACGTCATCCAAAATTTGGTAGGATCCACAGAGCCTTGGCATGCTGAATAAAATACAAGTAACTATCTTTCTGGTATTCTCTGCTCTGAGCCAAGATCCACCTGACATTCACAACGAAATCCCGGTTCCACGCCCTCTTCTGAATCCAGCCAGGACTCCTGCAGTTCTCTGTCAGTGAGCTGCAGCACCTGTTGTTGGGCGGTCTCCAGCAATATTGTACTAGTTTGTGCTATCAGTGATATTGTTATCATTATAAAGAATGGACTGGTTACTTAGACCCATTTTCTCTTCCTAAGAAACCCAGACCATGGAAAATAAATACAATAGAGGAGACAATAATAATAAACCTAGTGTGTCAGACATTACGTGCTTTAGCTTTACATTTATTCTAACTTTTCCAAAGAACTGCTTGAAGGTTGTTGCCTTAGGCAACATTATAACATGTAACCCCTCCCATTCCCTTGTATCTTGTAGTCACACCCTTCCCCTGAGTGTGAATGGGATGTATTGGAGTGGGGGGGGGAAGAAAACAAAACTTGCCCTTCTGTGTGATTATTTTATATATATTGAAAGCATTTTACAGATGTAATTAATGCCCATAATCAATAGGCTGGATGAAGCCCTGGGGGTGTGGTGGACTGCAAGCTGCGAGGTTGACAGTTCCAATCCACCAGCTTATTTGCTAGGGAAAGACAAGGCTGTCTCCTCCCAGAAAGATTCACAGTCTCAGAAAACTTACAGAGCTGTTCTACTCCATCTGAATCTGAGTTAGAATCTAATCCTTGGCAGGGGGCATACAGTTGGCTCTGTGCTAATCAAAAAGGAGGTCATTGGATCTGGTCTCATCAGCTGAGCCCTTAAAAGTGGCTAGAACTTTCTGAAGGAACAGGCTCAAAGTTTGAAAAGGATGTTTCCTCCAGAACTGGAGCCACTGCCTTGTAATGGAGAGACCTAGGTGGTGGAGAAGGGCAGGCAGTCTTCAGGTGCGGGGAGTGGCTTCCTAAGGACAGCATGAAAGGGGGAACGGTGGCAAAGATGTCACCACAAGACCAAGAATCCTGCCAATGGTTGGCAAAGCTTGGGAGTGGAGTTTTTCTAGTTGAGTTTCCAGGTGAAGATATACCTGACACCTGGATTTCAGTCATTGCTCAGCTAAAACATGCCTTATTTCTGAGCCATAGAGAGTAAGGAGATAATGTATTTGCATTGTATTAAGCCACTAATTCTAAGGCTGAAGAAAATACAGAATTTGTGGTCATTTGATATGCAGCACAAAAACAAATTAATACGCTGGTGCTGTCATTGCATCTAGCAACTCTGGTGGAATAGGGGGCTATACATTGGGCTGCTAACCACAAGGTCAGTAGTTCAAACCCACATGCCACTCCCCAGAAGAAAGACGAGGCTTTCTACTTCTATAAAGATGGGTCAGAAGTGACTCAATGGCAGCGAGTTTGGTTTGGATTGGCAGATTATCACACCCATTTTATACTAGGGATACTCACGTGTGAAGATACAGAGTAATTTGCCTAAAACTACAAAATCAGTAAATTATAGAATTTGCACTTCAACCTGGATTTTCCGGCTTTGCAGTGTTTGTATATGTAACCATTGAGCTAAGCTCCCACCACCTGCCTGCTCTTTGTTTCCCTTTCCCTGCAAGTTGCTATGGCTAGAGGGGCCTTCACAGGGCCGCTCCCTCTGGGAGTTGGTCTGAAAAGCCATTTTGAAATCAGCAACTCCAGACCCCTGGCCTCAAGCCAGGCCCCCACTCTAACAAATTTTTTCATAGATGGGAAATCCTAGGCTTCATTCCCAGAGAGGTTTTTGGTGTGTGTGTGTGTGTGTGTGTGTGTGTGTGTGTGTGTTTAACACTTCTCTTTAAAAAAGAATGAAAGAAAGAAAAGGAACCTACAGTTTTTGAATTATAGCTCTGTGGTTAAGGGAAAATGACATTTACTGGGGAAGTAACTTGTTATGGTCTTGGGTGCTCTGCCAACTGCAGTGAAAGGAGGCTTTTATATGTCGTTTATACATTAAGAAAGATTTACAGAGGCACTAAAGAATATACCTAACTGGCATTGCCAGGATCTGTAGGCTTTATAGCCACAAGTATCCTGAGCTAAAATTTAATTTGTTCTTTTATGAGTGAGTGCAGTATATTCTGCCCTAAGTCTAAACCAAGATGTTTTAAAATCACATTTCATTTAAGGTTCTTTATGGAGAAAGGCCATATTTACAGAGATATAAAGTATAGGCCTGAAGTAGAAGAAATGGAAGTTTCTGAGGCTTCTACCCACTGCCCTCAAGTCAATTGCGACTCCTGGGGAACCTATACAGAGTTTCAGAGGCGCTAACTCTTTACAGACGTGGAAAGTCTCGTCTTTATTTACAGGAGCAACTGGTGGGTTTGAACTGCTGTCCTTGAGGTTAGCAGTTCAACTCTTATTTTTTTGGGGGGGGGGGAAGCATTGGTGATTCATTTATGTAATTCAATACAAAGTATATGTTTTTAAGCAAGAGGACTTGCTCTGGATGCTATACCAAAAAACTTTTTGAATACCTCAAAAGAAAATTCTCTAATTTAAATAAAATATATTCAAGGCCCAGGCAATCACAAATGATTCAGATGTCAGGAGATAACCAGATGACTAATCTAAATAAAACACTGGAAATGGAGTGGAGTTAACCCAAGTCTCAAGCTTGGCTACTCTGACCTTGCCCTTGTAGAGTGAAGTCTTGAGGAAAATGATGAACAATGATAGAACTGGGAATTGTGGTGGTTACATAATCTTATGCCAACTTGGGGGCATTATGAGTGATAGGGTGGGGTCTAGCCTGTCAGATCACAGCCTGATGATGCCTCCTTGTGGGCGTGGCCTTCTGATGAAGATTCTGGGAACTTCCTCTCTCTGCTTCTCCTTCCTGTTGAAGAGCCACATTCTGAGAGCTGGAGACTTGTGCCAGCGCTGAGATGCTTCTACTGCCATTAGATCCACAAGACTTTACACCCACTGGCCTGTGATCTTTCTTAATTTTGCATCCTTGCAGGTGTCTGTGTGAGTCAGAAGAAGGATTTTTGGACAAATATTGTCCAAAGTTGGACTAGTAAAGTCCAATATTATGGGCTACTATTGAACTTATGGACTTAAACTGGGTTGGACTGGGATGTTTTTAATATGCAATTACTGTTTGATATAAAGCTCTTTCTTATACCTCAAATACATATATTTGTATTTGTTTCTCTGGTCACCCCGGTCTAACACAGTAATTGTGCTACTGGGATGCATTCTGTTGTTGCTGTTGCATGCCATCACATTGCCTCTGACTCATAAGAACCCCATGTACAGCAAACAAAACATTGCCAGTCCTGTGTCAGCCTCACAATTGTTACAGCCTCACAAAATGTTGGAGCCACCCCTTGCATCAGTCCATCTCATTGAAGAAGTCCTCCAATTTTTTGCAGACCCTCCACTTCAACCAAGTATGATGGCCTTCTCCAGGTACTGATTCCCCACAATTGTCTGTCCAGAGCATGTAAGATGAAATTGCATCAACCTTGCTTCCAAGACACGTTCTGGAGCATGTCGCTCTCTGCCAATTAATTTCATTTGTAACTTTGAGTGCATCAATGTTATATTTTTCTGTCATTTCATTTTTGTCACTTGCTCTTTGTGCCTGTAAAAAATACACTCGAAAATACTTCTCTCCTTTGACCTTCAATATCCTGGGCTCTTGCTTAAGATCGGTGCATTTCTAGCCCTTGCACTGACCTTGTAATTGACGACAAGACAGTGAAACATCTCGCACTGTCTGTAATTAATGGAGTACTTTGACACACCAAGGTAGAAAAAGTAGTCTTCATATATAAAAATGATGAGCATCTTCGTTTCAGTGGCCTTTGTATAAAGTTTTCATTACAGGTGATGGATTTAGGCCAAATTGCCCAATGTATTTTCATTGGCTTCTTGCTGAAGATCATGTATTTACAGAACCTTCACCAGGAGTGACTATACTCTGGATTAGGTTTGTTTACCATATCCTGATCACACAGCCATGTGCTTCTAGATCATAACCGTGGTGTTAGCTGTGTCCTTGTCTAACCAGTGGGGTTCTCAGAAATAGAGTAGAAATTGGTGCCAAGGTAAATCTATGACTATTTAGGAAAGAAACTTGAAAAGTAATTTTTTAATGATGCTGAAAATTGTATATTTTAATAATCTAATTAACTTCAGTTGGCTGTCTATAGGAAATGACCTACATGCTAATCATGTTGCCCTAGTGCACAATTGAAGTCTGTGGGAATGAGACATAGTTAGCTCTCTGGAAGATGGTATCATGAACTTGTAATTGTTGTGATAAATTTAGGAAATAGAGCATGATAGTATACATAGCGCCATGCCTGACACTCAGCACTTATTCCCTCGAAAGGTAATCTTTTAAAGGTTAATATGCTGAGTGCTTATTGTTGTGGCTGTTGGTTCCCGTCAAATTGACACCACACTCCTCCAGACTCCTTGAGCAACAGCGTGAATTGCTGTCTAGTCCTGTGCCATCCCTGCGATCAACCTGGGATGTGATAGCTCTGAATCACAGCATTTCCACTGTCTGGTAGGTCTCTAAGACTATCTTACTTTGGAAGCTGCACTGAAACCTATTCAGTATTACAACAACATTAGACAAGTCTCTGCTGGCAGATGTAAACTATTTTAGGCACTGATGAACAAGTAAACGTGGACTTTTCTGTAATGCGGCAGTGCATCGCTGCTGTCTACTGCTGGAAGGTTGGCTCTAACTCATGATGATCCTATGTACGAAACATGCAACTCCACCCAGTCCTGCACCATCCCCACAATCACTCTGATGTCTGAGCTCATTATTGTACCGCTGTGCCAATCCATCAGTTTGAATCTCTCTCTCTCTCTCTTTTTTTTTTGCTGATACTTGACTCTACCAAGCATGATGTCCTTTTTTCAAGGATTGATCTCTTCTTGCAAAGTGCCCAAAGTTCATGAGATGAAGTTTCACTGCCCTTAATCTGTCTATACTTCTTCCCAGATACATTTGGTTGTTTTTTTCTGCAGTTCCACGGTATTTTTTAATGTTCTTTGCCAACACCATATTTCAAAGGAATTGATTTTTCTGTAGTCCTCATGAGTCATTGACAAGCTTTCACATACATAGGTAATTGAAATTGAAATGACCAATCACTCAATAGCATGATAGCAAGAGCTGTCAAGAATTTTGTTTTACTTGGATACACAATTGATGCTCAGGATGTTTTGCGTTGATCATTTGTGCTGCAAAACTACTCTTTAAAGCATTAAAGAGCAAAGATGTCACTTTGAGGTCTAAGGTGAGCCTGACCCAAGTCATCATATTTCCAATTGCCTCATTTCAATTTCTCATTTACATTGAGCTTTAATCCATACTGAAGACTGTATGTTTGATCTTCATCAGTAAGTTCAATAATTCACACATTCTGTCACATACTTTTCTTTGGAATGGGCACAAATATGATTCTCTTTCAGCCAGTTAACCATGTAGCTATCTTTCGATTCATTGCCATTGACTATTTTACTTTTAAAATATAAAAACACTGTTTTAAAACATTATTATTATTTAGGGCCTTGATACAACTAAACTCTTTGAGATAAAATGGAAATTACACAGAGGAAATGCTGGAAAATTGAACAATCTCATTACAAGGTGAATTGGGTCATGTTAACCTCAAAATATCTCATGGATTAATGTTAACTAAAGAGTTAAGGCAGAAGGAAACCTAAATTAAGAATTGCTTTCAGTGGTTGTCAAGTTGGCTGACCTCATGGCTACATTTTACATTACAGAGCGAAATGTTGCCTAGTCCTGTGCCATCTTCATGAACTCTGATATGTTTGAACCTGTTATTTTGGCAAGAAGCCGTGGTGGTGTAATGGTTAGTGTTGGGCTGCTAACTGCAAGGTCGCCTGTTTGAAACCACCAGCCACTTCATGGGAGAAAGGTGGGATTTTCTACTCTTGTAAAGAGTTGCAGATTCAGAAACTCACAGGGGTAGTTCGACCCTGTCCATAGGGTCACTGTGAGTCCGTATCAACTCATTGGCGGTGAGTTTGGTTTTATGTATTATTATTCTGGTTAACATGTCAATCCAGCTCATTTAAGGCTTCTCTCATTTTTCTTACCCTCCATCAAACATAATGTCCTTTTCTAACAACTGATCTTTCCTCATGACCTGCTTAAAGTAAGTGAGTGGACGTCTCATCATCTGGTTTTATTTCTTCTAAGACTGGTGGTTTACTTGTTCTTCTACCAGCCCACAAGCTATTCAATATTGTTTGGTGACACCACAATTTAAAATGCCAATTCTTATTGTAGCCTCTTTTTTATTGACTAGCTAGTACATTCATATGAAGTGATTGAGAAGACCATCGCTTGGATCAGACATACCTTAGCCATGAAAGTGATACATTTGCTTTCTAAAACCTGAAGGATATCTGTGTTTTGTCATGCATATCAGTGAATTCTTGGCTGGTGAAGGTGAGAGCAAGAAAAAAAAGCACTCTTCCTCTGTGGACTATTCTTGCGGGCTCGGACTTGCCTGGTGATTCGCTGGGCTACTTAAAGTCAGGTCTCAATCTGTATACCGAGCAGATAATCAGAGAAGTTGCATTTTATGAAGAAGAACTCAGCATCAGGATTGGAGGAAAGTTTATTGAAAACCTGTGATATGCAAATGACAGAACCTTGCTTGCTGAAAGTGAAGAGGACTTGAAGTATTTGCTGATGGAGATCAAGGATTGCAGCCTTCAGTAGGAATTGCTACAGAATGTAACTCACTCTCTGACATCGAGTTGATGTCAACTCATAGCGACCCTATAGGACAGAAGAGAACTGCTCCTGTGGGTTTCCAAGACTCCAACTCTTTACAGGAGTAGAAAGTCCTATCTTTCTTCAGAAACTCTATGGAAAGAAGAATAAAATCCTCACAACTGAACCAATAGGTAACATCATGATAAATGGGGAAATGATTGAAGTTGTTAAGGATATTGTTTGGGTTGTATCCACAGTCAGGGCTTATGGAAACATCAGTCAAGAGATCCAAGGATGCACTGCATCGAGTAAATCCGATGCACAAGACCTCTTTAGTCTTGGAAAGCAAAGAGGTTACTCTGAGGATAAGATGGGTCCACCTGACTTAAGCCAGGGTATTTTCCATTGTGTCATATGCACGTGAAAGTTTGACATTGAATAAAGAAGACAGAAGAAGAATGGATGCGTTTAACTGTGGTGCTGGAGAAGCATACTGAAAGTGACATGGACCACAAAAAGACGGATGGCCAGAGTGTTCCTTAGAGACAAGGATGGCGAAACTTCATCGTATATTCTTTGGATATGTTTCTAGGAGAGACCCTTCCCTGGTGAAGAACAGTGGAAAAGAGTTAGAGGGCAATGGAGAAGAGGAAGACCTCAAAGTGATGGATTGACAGTGACAGCAACAACGGGCTCAAATGTAGGAGTGATTGGGGAGATGACACGGGACCAGGCAGTGATTTATTCTGTTGTGAAAGGCCACTACGGGTTTGAAACAACTGTGGGGCACCTAACAACAATTTAATACCAAATTAATTGAAAGTCATAACATTAACATCAACAACAATAAAAGACCCCAAATAGCTAAAGACATTGACCAAATATCTCTTCCATTCCAAGAGCCTGCCCTACTTAAGTCAATCTCACGATGGTGTCTGAGTCACTATAAAGTTGAACCATTTCATGATTTAATTGCTTAACTATTTTCACTGGATGCTCTTGCATTTGTCACTTGTTCCTAGCCTGCCAAATAGTATAATTGGCAAAGGGTGTTTAAGGTTTTAGGGCCCATTAGCCAAGATCCATTGTTTTTTATTCAGTGTTGGGAGCATGGGAAGATGAGAAACAAATATTCAAAAATGACAGCGATACACCCGAACCTTGTTTAAGCCTTGGGAGAAAGACTGGACTTTCTACTCTGTCAAAGAGTTACTGTCTTTGAAATCCACAGAGGGTTCCTGTGAGTCAGCAATGACTGGTGGCAGTGGCTTCTTTAAGCCTTGAAAGAAAGTGTAGTTAGTTTAAGGGCAAAGGACATCTTTCTAAGGGAAACTCACATAATCCTTAAAGACATAAAAGACAAAATGCTCTTGGGGTGAGGGAGTGTGTGTGAAACACTTGGTCACCGTTTGCGTAGCTTTCAGCACAGTTGTATATAATTCTACACATTGGGCTGCTAACTACAAGGTCTGTGGTTCGAAAGCCCCAATTGTTCGCTAGAAGAAAGTCTAGGCTTTTTACCCTCCTAACCAGTTACTATCTCAGAAACACTCAGGTAGCTCTGCCCTGCCCTACTGAGTCACCGTAAATCAGGGTTGTCTCAATGGTAGTGAGTTTCACGTTGTTGTTGTTGTTTGTCTTGTTTTTTTGTATTTAGATGGGTGAGAGCAACTAGTACTAAGTGTGCTTCACCGTGTAACCAGCCCTGAGGAAACAGATAAAAAAGAAAGTTTATCTCCACAAACCACACAGCTCCTCAGTCTAGCACAGGCATCGGCACACTGTGGCTCCAAGGCTGTATTTGTGTCCGTCAGTACACGCGAGTGGCTCTAAAGTAAATTGGAAAATGTAAGAGATATTATTCAAATAACAGTGATTTCATTTGTTTCTAAAATATACTTACGGCTTTTGAATAATTTTTAAATTGGTGTGAAGAACTACATTGGCTCTTCCGTCTCAAACGTGCACTGACTCCCAGTCTAGCTTCCTTTCACAACCTCTTCGTTCATTTCAGAGTTCATTCCTGCACGTTCTGGGAAAGACCAGATATTTTTATTTGTTAAATAAGTTATTAAAGGGATTTTATGTGTTTCCCTTTTTTATGTTTTCTGATCAAACAAAGAAATGCATTCAATAAACTGAATTCAAACTGGAGCAATAGAATCTCAGGGATTTTAAAACCTTTCTCTGGGTCTTTATTTCTTAAAAAGATAATCATATATTTTAGTTTATCTATTAAAGAATTTCTGCCTTAAGTTTATATTTTTAAAATATAAAGATACAGAATCTAACTAACACAGCAACTTGAAAGATGAGATGGGAATTTAGGGAACAGTGATTTTGTGGTGACTGGGGAGGCATAACTCAGAAAAAGGGCACTGAAAATTGTACAAATGCAAGTAGTAATCAACGTCATGGAATGGAACATGTAGACTCTGGGATTGGTGTATGTTTTGCTGTGCATGTTCTCAACAAGAAGAATGAAATTCATGAAATTTAAAAATTATAAATTGTCTAACTTTAGGGATGCTCAGACACCTGACAATCTGAATACATGCAGGCTCTTGGACAATTCAGGTAATCCCTCAGGCCCTTTTATTTATCTGTAGAATTGAATCATACCTATAGCATCTACCTTGAAGGGTTGATAAAAAGGGCCTGTAATTTAAGCAAATTTGGAAAACAAAAATTATGTAATGATGGCTGATGTTTCAAATTATCTACTCGTATTGAATTTCCAGCCAGCAGTCCTCAGATACTTGTATGCTGTTCAGACCATTCTTTCACAGAATAATTTGATACAAGGTTTGGGAATGCAATCTTAGTTCCACTAAAGTCGAGCAGGACCTAAGAGGAAATCTTCTACTGTGTGTGTGTCCCAAAGGGGAACGCAGGTCCTCCTTAGACTCACCAGCTCACAGCTGCCTGCCCAGCAGCGTCTAGTTGGTAGCTGGGAGGGGACTATGTTGTTGTTAGGTTGTTTGTGCCATGAGTCCATTCTGACCCACAGAAGGGTAACAGACCATCTTACCTACCACTGCTCTGATCCTCCATGTTTACTACTTTTGATTATTTTGTCAGGTATTGTATTCCCCCACCGTGCAATTTAGATATGTCTCACCTCTCTTTATTACATAAAGTTTCTGTATCACATTCTTGAAGACTTGCATCATATTTTATATGATATAATTAAGGCGCCACATATCTTTTTTATTATTTACCGTAACTCTACTGGTAACATATAGTTGATAAAATAGCTACTTGGGAAATAAACAGCTGGATATTCAGGACACATTTACGGATGTCATGATTTTCCAGGCCTAATAATGAGCATTCACTGGTTGTTTGCAAGGATGTATTCTCTTTGAGTAGCATGGCCTGTAACTTGCATTCGCAGGGAATACGTGTTTAGCAAATGAGGATTCTAAGGGCATCAGCTATGTTCTATACGTGCATTTTATTTTGTGATTTGCCTCACGCAGCACTTAAAATGCAACAGGAGAATCTCCTCCTCCTAGTTTCGGTCTTACCAGGTGGCGGCCCAGTAAAATGAGCTTATAAAACCAATTAACTTTGCTAATGAAAATGCCAGTTTCCTTCCAGTCTGCCTCATGCAACAAAGCAGTGCTAGTCCTGAATATCATGTAAACCCAGAGTTCAGAGCAACATGGACAGAATTAGAGGCCTGGGAATCATGACTGCTGGTTTACCCACCTAATCAGTTCCAGAACCGTTGCATGGACGATGTACAAGAGGGATCGGGCTCACGGATCCTTCCTTTCTTTGTCTCCTTACATCTGGGTATACACAATGCACTCCAGAGAAACCTGGTACATTTTTTTTGTTCCCACATTCTCAGTGCTTCAAAAATAAAAAAGCAAGAGAAAAATAACTTAGGTAATCCAGGGCCACATTAAAGGCCCTTGGGAGGTCCATAGCGATCCTGCTAATTTTTCTCCGGGCCAAGTTATGTAAAAAAAAAAAAAATCAACAGTCTCCTTGAAGGAACAGGGTCAACTTCCTTGGGGCTTGTTAAATTCAACAAGGTACTTGATTAAAGAAATGATGAATTACTAAATTACGTTTGGTAAATTGCAGAAGAAGCCAAAAGTTTGGAGAAGCATTTGCGTGTGTGCGCGAGGTATGAAGAGGGTCATGATGGGTAAGCAGTTGGCCAAGAATACAAAAGTACTCTTGTACAAAACCATAAAAGGGAGCATCAAACTCCTGGGATGGTCCAAAAGAAGAAAGCACACATACTTGTTGTTGTTGTCATTGTTAGGTGTCATTGAGTTAGTTTTGACCCATAGTGGACCCTGCATAACAGAACGAACGCTGTCCAGCCCTACAACCATTCTCACAATTGTCCCCATGTTTGAGTCATGGTTGCAGCTTCTGTGTCAATCATCACCTTGAGGGCCTTCCTGTCTTTTGTTGTCCCTCTCCTTTACCAAGCATCATGTCCTCCAGGCACTGGTCTCTCTTGACAACATGTCTGAAGAATGTGAGAGTAAGGCTTCCTATCCTTGCCTTTTAGGGGCTCTCTGGCCATACTTCTTCCAAGACAGATTGCTTTGTTCCATGGTACTTTCAATATTCTTTTCCAACACAAATACATGAATTCTTTTCTAGTCTTCCTTATTCAATGTCCAACTTTCATATGCATATGAGGTGATTAAAAATAACATTGCATAGGTGAGACACATCTTATTAATCCTCAAAGCAGCATCACTGGCTTTCAACACTGGTTTTCAACATAAAGGGGTCTCATGAAGCAGATTTACTCAGTGCAACACGTGTTACAATTCAAACAATAATGCCATAAAAATTAAGAAACTGAAAATGGAAGAAACCCTCGCAGAACTGTCCTCGGGGAAGATGATCCAGAACTGGAGGCAAACAGGTGAAGGGAGTGATGAAGAGCTTCACTCCTTCCCACAGAGGGAGTTGGACACTCAAGCAGACAGCAGCTCAAAGGAATGCCCAGTGTAAAGGAATGGTGTGATTCGCCCCCGAATAACGAAAGGCAGTGCTCTAGGAGAGCAATGGGGATGGGCAGAAGAGGCGGTCATGGAGGGCTTTCTTAATGGAGAGGATGGAGGAAATGAATCCGTTGGGGGAAGTTTCTCAGTTTCCTAGGAGTCTTGTGACAGAGAGATGAAAGCACTCAACAGCTGGCCGAGATTGTGACCCACCCACTACCACACAGAAACGGGAAGCAGTCTGAGTCCAGCTTCATAAACCCTAGAGGGAAGTTCTATGCCCTATCATGTTTCTATGAGTTGGAATCAATTCCACGGTTTAGTTTAGTCAGCTTCTTAGAGCTGCCACAGCAGCGTTACTATAGATGAGCAGTTTTAGCAAATAGACGTGTATTTTCTTACAATGTGTAGTTACAAGTCCAAATTCGGGGTACTGACTGAAGAGACGGGTTTTCGGCTGCTGCCCACTCTAGGAAGGTCTTTGACATTGTTAAGCTCCTTGTCTCCCTGGTAATCTTCGTGTAGCAGTATATTCTCCATTTGTGCTTCCTTCTCTGCCCTGACATTATTAGTTAAGATAACACAGAGAACCCAAATCCCAAATTTGATGACACCCACAAGTATAGGGGTTAGGATTCCAATGCCTATTTTCCAGGTGGGGGCGCAAATTCCTGATAGTTATGGTCCATACTGCAGGCTGCAATCCTTGTCTTTCAAAAGCAAGTGATCCACGGCCTGTCATCAGCAAGCAAGGCTTCCTCTGCCTATCTCAGGTTGTTAATAAGGCTTCTTCCAGTCCTGATCCAACGTTCTTCTCCATATAATTTAACTTCTCTGATTCGCGCAGCGCACAGATTGAACAAGTGTGGTGAGGGAATACAATCCTGATACACACCTTTCCTGGTTTAAAACCATGCAGTATGGCCTTGTTCCGTTCACACAACTGGCACTTCCTCCATGTACGAGTTCCGAATGAGCACAATGAAGTGCTCCAGAATCCCCTTTCTCCTCAAGGTCAGCCACAGTGTACTGTGGCCCACACAGCTGAGAGCCTTCTGCCATCACCAATGATATCTCTTGTTCTAGATCTTCTTCTGAATCCAGCCTGAACTTCTGGCAGCTCCCTGTCAATGTACAACTGCAACTAGTGTTAAATGATCCTAAGCACAATTTTACTTGCGCGACATATCAATGATATCGTTCTAGAGTTGAGCATTCTGTTGGGTCACTTTTCTTTAATGGGCACAAATGTGGATCTCTTCCAGTCAGTTGGCCAAGAAGTTCTTCCAAATTTCCTGGCAGAAATGAGCGAGTCCTCCCAGTGCTTCTTCAGCTTGCTGAAACATTTCACTGGCAATTCCATCAATGACTGAACCCTTCCTTATGACGTCAGTGCAGCTTGAACGTCTTCCTTGAGCACCATTGGTTCTTTCTCATATGCTACCTCCTGAAATGGTGAACTGTCACCTCGTTCTTTTTGCTTTGGTGCATGTAGTCTCATCATAGCCTTTTATTGAGTAGCTAAAATTCTGGGTGTTTTTTTTTCTCTTCATATCTACTTTTTTTCTGAGGGTATTTCTAAAGGCGACAGAAACAAAACAAAAGGTCACATTAACTTCTGAGGTCGAATATAGAGAGATGGAGAATTAATATAATCAATAAATGAAGGGAACCAGAGCCATGTGCTGTCCCTCAAACATTACACCAATTAAACCAATGAGATGACCAGGGAACTCCAGACTGACCTTGAATGTACATTTGTCCTTATGCACATTATCCTAATACTAACAATAATTTATTATAAGGAAATACTCTAATGAAAACATACATGAACAAAAGAATTTAAACTGTAAATTTAAGGCAGCATGAGCTATAAAGTTTAAGTTTCTATTCCTACTTCTCTCTTTATTTATACTATATTTATTAGGATAAATTCCATAAATGGTTTTTCAAGGCCTTATAAATATATGAGTTTAATTCCATACTAAACCTGTGGAATTTAAAATACCCTAAGGCCTCATTCCGGGCTGGTAAAACCTACCTATATAATTTTAAGGTAGTTTGGTTGAGTGGAAATACATAGATTTACTCTGCATGTATTTCAGTTTTCTTTGTTGAAATTTGAATGACCTATCCCCCCTTTTCCAGAGTGTCCTCAGTCATTTGTCTATCTGACTGTCTGGATGTCTGTCTGCCTATCTGTCTACATTATGCGACTCAGAGCCCACTCTGGAATTGTGGATTTGTAAGTCTTATCGCTAGAGCAGCCAATGTGAATCAGAATTTAAACTCTATCAGCCAAAAGCTGACAAACAGTCCCAGAATGTAGTGTGTCTGCCAATGTCTGTTATTTGAGGATAGATGGATTTGGTTCTGAAGTGATCATTTTTTATTAGCAGTGGGGAGCTGTTATGAGACAGAGAGTGCTAGGAAGCAAACAAGATATTTGTTTATGTTCAAATCAGAAATTCCAGAACTCCTGTATCTAGGGTGATTTTTTAAAAATTAAAACCGAAAACAATATTAAAATGATATATTTGAATTTTGATAGGTACCCTCAGTTAAAAGCTTTTGGCTGCCACATCAAAAGAGGATTGTTGGAAAACATCTATAAATCAATGATCACAAAGACGGCAGTAAGCCAGACAAACCAAGGTCAGAACTAATGTTAATTGAGGCACACTCTCACTGCCCCGCTAAATGAGCTTTCTATTTTTCCTGTTCTTTGTTATGGAAAGTGACACAGACCCTGAAGGGTTTCAAAGCAGAGAATTCCTTTAGGCCGTACTAGGTGAGGCAAGTTTTAGGCTTCAATTTCCTGTTGTATGTTTTGGGTTATTTTTAATTTGGAGAAAGGCCTCAAGCCATTTTCAGATGACTATACATGAAGAGGAAATGAACATCTTTTGTGCAGGTGCCTTCTTACTTCTTGTCTTTCCTGCAGGTGATGTAGACCAAGCAAATTCTTTCAGGACCATCGTGTGTGTGTGTGTGTGTGTGTGTGTGTGTGTGTGTGTGTGTGTGTGTGTTTTGAAATACTGAGCGAAAAATGAGGGCCTAGTATACATTTTGGTTTTATCAAATATTAACATTTGCATAGCTCTCTACGTCCTTCTGGAGTGATGGTGAACACATAAGCAGCAACTCCAGGCTGGCTGTATGTATATACTAGAGCCTTGAGTTTGGTCAGGTTCCTAAGAGATATATGTAATCAACTGAATTAAAGAATATTTTTCCACTTTATTTTTGTTTCTATCAAAACCTGATCTCAGATTCAATACTAAAGCACAACTGTGACCCAAATATGACGTAAAGTACGATATTCATCAGATTGACCAAGTGCCATCTATTTGACATGGATTCTTTTTGGAATTCTAATGCAGTATCTCAGCTGCCTAAATATTTTTTGAAGAAAATGAATGAACTTGTGTAGAAAATTGGGGGCTGGGTGGGGAGCTAAGTAGTCAGAAACAACTAAGATGTGGGGGTGTGAACACTGATAATGCGAAGGAGTCAGTTTAATATATTTGATTTTCTGAATTGCGATGTTTTGTATCAGAATACTAGAAAATGGCAAGAGATGAAGTATTTCTGAGTGCCAAGGAAGAAATATTTTCAGTGGATTTGCTAATGTTTTGCAGGTTTTAAACTGAATTTTGAGAGAAGACCAAATAGAAAAGGAAGACACTATGCGTGTAACACAACTAGAAGCAAACGGGAATGCCGCCTAGCCCTTCCCTGCTGTCACCTGGCTTGAATCTCTCTGGGTCCTCGCCACACCTTCAAAAAACTCTCTATCCACAAGCCAAGCTCAACTACTCAGAATTCCCTTGGTCTAACATCAAATACCTTTTTTACTTAATGCTTCCTCTGCCTAGAAACATTTTCTTTCTTTGACTGGCAAATTTCTACTTATTTTTGAAGACAGCTCAAATATCTCTTTGGTCATGAAGGCGCCCCTGACACCCTGCCCAGTTTTCCTTTCATTGGTCTCCCTGCGCCAGGTTAAAGTGGTTTATGTGTCTTCTCTCCTAAATTGCTAACAATAGGCAGTGACCATCGACGCAGAAAAGCCAGACAGTATTTCTGTGAGCGTTCCAGGCCGTACAGGCGTGGATTTACTCCAAACGTGTTTAAACATCTCTCTGCAAAGTGGATGGTTGAAGAGAAGTTCTCTCAGTAATTAATACACTTGTCCTAGTCTCATTAGGGTGTTTAAAAAATGGACCATTCAAAATAGTGGCTTCCAAAGGGATCTGCTGGGCCAGTTAAATTCAAGGCAGAGAGGCCAGTTCAGAAGATTATTTATGGTGGCTCGCTTTTGGCTATCAAAGAGTAATCTTGATATACACACACACACACACCCCTTACTAAGGAATACAGGATGATTGTGAGGGTTTGATAGGAAGAACTTTTAAGAAAACTGAAAACTGCATCGGTGAAGAAAAAGGAGAGGAAAATTGCATCAGGGAATACTTCTCCCCCATACACAGGAAGCTTGTCCATCCTCCTAGGGGAAGGCGTGTTTCCCTACCAGAATGTTGTTGGAAACATCACCCCATCTACCCCACAGTCCTCATTTTGCCCCTTCAGACCCCATTTTGTTCCTCAAACTCAAAGAACCTGGCAGAGGCCCATGCTTTGTGTCTCTTGAGGAGGCCCAAACGGCCACTGAACCGGTTCCAAATGAAAGAGGACACGGTTCTACAAGGAGAGGTTTATGAGCTGGAAGCACCCACCTTCAGAAGTATACAGGCCTAGGCAGAAGCTATATCAAGAAATAATCATCACCTTTTAGTATTTTAATTTAACAAAGCATTCCATAATTTTGTAGCAATACTTTTTGGATTACAATGAGTGAAATTAATTCCATAACACACAACAGTAACAATTTTACAGTAAATTCTCAATAAAGGCTTAAAATAATTGAACATTGGATTAATGCTTTCAGAAGGGCATACAAGATTTTTTATAGTATAATTACAGGCAAGTTCAGGAATTGCAGTCTAGATAAAATAACAATAGATTTTTGATTGACTAAATATTAGGGCAAGTGGTGTTTACTCCCTATCAAGCTAGCGGGAATTCTCCAATGGAATTCCCTAGGACTTTGTCTTAAACTTGATTTTATATTGAACAATCAGTGGCTTAAATAGAGAAACAAAAGAAGACTGGGATTGATGATTAGCATTTACATAGCTCACGGTAGTTAATGGTAGAGTTCTAGAGACCCTAGTGTATCCTGTGCCCCTCACTATAACAATTAATTAATTGTATGGTCTGTATATTATTCTAGGTTTTTTAGTTGGGTTGTCCAAAGGCAAAAAAAAAATGCGATGGGGAAAGGGAGTCCTACATAAAGCATAAAAGAACAAAAAACAAAACCCACTAAAATGAAAAGCTTTTTCTTACCTTGTAAGGTGAAATGTCTCTCATTTTGATTTGGTAATGTTCACCTCAACCTCATCTGAAAAGTAGTGATTTTTGAACATTATAGGTCTACACAACTTTGAGATCTGAAACACTATATGGTGCCTGGTTACCACTTCCAACTTCTCTGTGAAAGGCCAGAGTTCCTGGTCGAGTGAGACAGAAAAGGGGGCGGTGGTGTAAAACTCACTAAAAAAAGAACTAGGCTTACTGGTCAATAGAGCCTGAGGAACCCCCAAGATTATGGTCATTACTCATTCTCAGGTCTGAATTTGAACCCACCTACATGTCAAAATAATACTCCATTCAATATCAAAAGGGTGGCATTTACCTTAGTACAAAGTCCAGAGAGTTGCAGGGTGGGGGGTGGTGGGGGGGAGGAGGAGAAATAAAGCCAGGACTCACAAAAGGAAATAGGATGAGGTTGTATGTGAGGGGGCGTGCACTGGATGACATGGAACAGAATGACTATGGGTTGTTGAATGTACAGTTGATGATGTGCTCTGCCAACCATCACCTAATTTCCCATGAAGAAGTTAAGAAATAGTGTTTAGTTTAACAATGTCTTGTTTCCTCAAATGTTGATGACTTAGAATCCTACAAGAAGCGTTAATAGTGAAAAATAACAATAATAAAAATCTCCGACATCGTTGAAAACACTCTTCTGGAAAGCAGGCGAGCCCTTTTACGTAGGAAGTCTACGCCCTCCCTTGTGGTCATCGGCCCCAGAACAGAGACAAAGCCATGCATTCTGAGGTCTCCTGACCTGACCCTCTCAAGAGTAGTTTCTCCAGGACGCAGAGAGGAATCTAATGTTGGACGGGTCTAAATATCGACTTGCTCAAATGGCACTGAATAGCAAAGAGCCACATGGATGATTCATAGTTGTAGAACTGACAGAGGCCAGACAGCGGTCCAGGGTTTGTAGTCTGGACTACTTGTCAGGATCACACGGTGAACTTTTAAATGAAAGATTTCTGGAGCGCAAGCTTCAGAGTTGATCGGGGAAAGGATGTCTAGCTTATTATATATTTTTATTTCTTCAGGTGGGATCCACCCCCCAACAGTTTTATCAGCACATAATTTACATATCATACAATTGAATAATTCCGTCTTCTTATCAAGGGGGGATTGTTCAATCACCACCACATTCATCCTAGGGCATTCCTTTCCCCCATGGTGGGATCGCCCTCAAAATGAGCTGTGCGCTCAGGATCAGCTCCAGTGCTCCCTGCCCTCTCCCGCCTCCCCTGTCCCTCCCTATTGCCCACCTCCCACCCCTACACCCCCTATAACACTTTGTATCAGCATCATTATACAGCCTCTCCTTCTGTAGTTCACAGCTGGGAAACCCCATAAAGAACAATGAAAAACAAATTGCACTAAGGTGGATCCCTGGCCAGGTTTGGTAACCACTGATGTGCTCAGGTGTCTCATTTCCAGATTCATAAGCGGAGGCACAAAAGGTGAAATGATATTCAACTCAAAGTTGACAAACCAGCCCCCAGAACCAAAGCTCTTGACTTGCAATCTTGGATGTGTCTGTTCTGAACCAAAGCAACACAGCACTTTCAGTTGCCTATTTGATATCGTACATGACCTTTCATATATATAAGTGTGAATATACATATTGTATATGTTGTTACCGTTAGGTGCCACCGTGTTGGTTCTGACTCACATTGACCCCCCATGCAACAGAACAAAACCGACACAAAGAAGGCTTCAAAACGATCATGGAAAATGGAATTAAATTTAAAAGACAGTGGAATTTTTTCACAAGAAGTTTGAAGTTTACACACACACAAAAGGGTAAGTAAGAAATAGTGCTACAAAATTGTACAATGCTCTATTATACAGAAAAAGGTCAACATGCATGGGCACCAGAACAAAGTCCAAAAGGGCAAGCTAAGGGTTTTAGGGCAGATGAGGTGAGGTTTTCCAGTAAGATGATCTTAGAAGAGCCCTGCTGCCCTCCATGAATGAAAGGTACGTTGTTGGGATGGGAAAACTAATAATATTCTTTTTCTTTCTTGCCCTTTTCCTCCCCATGCAGCTTTAAAATCCCTTCAAAGTGCCTCCTATTAAGTTTTCATGATCGCCCACTTCCTTGAAGAAATTCTATCAAGATTGACCCTTGGTGATCTCCTAAAAGGATCACCGTCACCTTTCGGGATGAGCTCTCTGCCTTAAAGTTAACTGCCTTAGTAGCACCCGTTAGAAACCCCTGTCTGGGTGGTATCAGTACGTGCAAGATTTGTCCCCAGTTACAATTCATTCTCAAGAATCGTCTTCATTAGCTTTGACCTTCCATGAAGGTTCGGAAGGTCCTTCCTTTGAGTTAAGTAGTCTGCTCACAAGTTTTTGGCATGAAGTGAGCAGAAATCTAGCAGATGGCAAGATATTTGCTTAAAATTACAGTTGCTGAGCAATGTGACAATATAACTTCGGTAACAATCACATCGCTGATCATTCTATAGTCATCTTCTATCAGTTTCTGTTCTTCAGTCAAAGCCTCTTCATTGGTCCAGTTTGGTGATTTTCTCTCTCTTAAATAATCTTTCAGATCTTCTCAACCTACCTTAAAATGCTTATCCATCTAAAAAGTTGTTTTATGTTGAGCAGCATTGCCATAAATTTATTGTAATGATTCAATGATTTGGGAAGATGTGCACTTGGATTTTGTTTAAAAATACATATTATCCCTGACCTCAAAATCCTTTATTCTCTATAACACAAACGTATGTTTTGTTGTTGTTAATGAGACTATTAAAATGAAATGATTAAAACATGAAGGTAAAAAGTCAAAAAAGAGGAACACACTCAGCATATCTCAAACGGAAAGACTTGAAGAAAAACTCGGGCCTCGTATTGTAATATTGAAAGATACTATGGGCAAAATTTTGAGAGATGCAACATTCAACCATTACAAGAGTAGTATATTATAGAGAAAAAGGCATTACTGAAACAAGTCCAAGTTACACTGAAGGTCTTAGGAGCTTATGTTCCTTGTATATATGTATATTCCAGGAATTTAGGGAATAACAAATGAAATGTTTCAACAAGTTGATGAAACATTGGAAGCACTCACTTATCTGTTCTATGAAGTCTGGAAGACAGCTACCTTGCCACCAACTGCAAGAAATCTTTATTTGTGCCCATTTCATAGAAAGGACACCCAAGAAAAGGCAGAAGCTATTAAACAATATCATTAATAACACACCCAAGTAAAATTTTGCTGAATCAACAAAAAATTGTAATAGTGCTTTGACCATGAGCTGCCAGAAATTCAAGCTGCACTCAGAAGAGGACAGAACAAAGGAATGTTGCAGGATTTAAAATGAGAAAATGTGCACATCGAGGTTTTATCTAGTTCCTAGACTTATTTGATCAGGGGTAGACTGAACAAAACATGGTTCAGTCATGATCAAATAACTTGATAACTATAGACTATATGAAGAAGAAAGAAGCATTGTGATTTGAGGAAAGCTTACTAATAACCTGTGCTATATAGATGAAATATACTACTGAAAGCAAGGGGGGCATGAAGCACTTGTTAATGAAAATTGAAGACTACAGCCTTCAGTATGGATTGCAACCCAATGTAAAGAAAACAAACATTTTCATAACTGGACCAATAGACAACATCGTGATGTTGAGGTGGAAGTTGCCGAGAACTTTATTTTATTTAGATCCACAATCAACACTCATGGGAACAGCAGTCAAAAAATCAAGTAACATATTGCATTGGGTAAATCTGCTACACAAGATCTCCTGCTAAAGTGCCTACTGTAGCTGAAATTAATGGTGGAAAGGGGTGGCTGGAATAAGGGTCATTTATATTCTTATAACTGGGTTTGTGATAAATGGATGTGGTAAGCCGAAAGGGAAATATTGAGTTTCCTTATTCTCCTTTCTCACACCTAATACCACCACTAGCAGTGATACAGTTTTTATTAATGTTGAGCTTACTAGGTAGGTTTGGTTTTTTAAATGCCAGACGGCATTCCAGATTTTTAAAAGAATCTTAAATTGTATTTAAGGAACAAATCTAAAGCTTTCCTCCAGATTAGTTTTAGTTTTACAGAAAAGTTGTAATGATAGTGTGAAGAGTTCCCATATATCTCTTCTGAGTTGTACATGCCATTGAGTCAGTTCTGACTGCTAACTGAGCTATCCAATAGAACAAAACATGGCCCATCATCCTGTGTCATCCTGATAATGTTATGTTTGAGCCTACTGGGGCAGCCACTGGGTCAATCCATCTTGCCAAGGGTCTTCTACTTTCCCCCGCCCCTCTACTCTACCAAGCATGATGTCATTTTCCAGCGTCTTGTTTCTCCTGATAACATGGTTGAAGTACCTGAGTCTTGTCATCTGTGCTTCTAAGAAGCCCTCTGGCTCACTTCTTCCAAGACACATTTGTTTGTTCTTTCAGCAGTCCATGGTACTTTCAGAATTCTTCACCAGCATCACAATTCAAACACATCAATTCTTCCTCCGTCTTCCTTATTCAGTGTCCTACTTTCACATGCATATGAGGCGATTGAAAACACCATGACTTAGGTCAGCACCTCAATCCTCAAAGTAACATTCTTGCTTCCCAACACTTCAATGAGGTCTTGTACAGCAGATTTTTTTACATAATTCAAGGCGCCATTTGATTTCTTGAATACTGTTTCCACGGTTTGTGAATCCAAAATAAGACAAGATCCTTGACAACTTCAACCTTTTCTCTGTTAATCATAAGGTTATCTTCTGGTCCTTCTGTGAGAAATTTTGTTTTCTTTATCCTTGACCTTCATCAGCTATTGGTCGAAGTCCTCCTCACTTTCACCAAACAAAGTTGTGTCATCTGCATCTTGCAGGTTAACAATAAACTGCTTGCAAATCCGCGTGTCACATTCTTCTTCACATAATCGATCTTCTTGGCTTAATTGCTTGGCATACACATTGAAGAAGAATGTGAAATGAAACATCCCTGATGCATACATTTCCTGATTTTAAACAGTTCTCTTGGTTTGTTTAAAAGACTTCCACTCACTCCATGTACAGACTATGCGTGAATGCAATGAATGTTCTGGAATTCCAGTTAATCCCAATGGTATCCATAGTCTGTGATGATCCACACAGTTGAATGTGTTCGCATAGGCAATAGAGCACTATCGATTATATGTTAATCTACTCAATATTCTATTAACTATATTGATGCATAGGAGCCCAGGTGCTGCTGTATGTCATAAGCTAGGCTGCAAACCACAAGGCCAGCAGTTCAAAACCACCAGCCACTCTGCTCTGCACAGGTTGGGCTTCTTCCTTCAGTATCATTTGTTCTCTCACTTATTTTCTTCTATTATTAGCATATTATATAATTTTATTGGAAACTCATACAGCTCGTATCACAATCCATACGTACATCCATTTTGTCAAGCACATTTGTACATTTGTTGCCATCATCATTCTCAAAACATTTGCTTTCTACTTGAGCCCTTGGTATCAGCTCCTCATTTTTCCTTTCCCTTCCCGGCCCCCTCCCTCTCAAACCTTTGATAATTTATACATTATAATTTTTTCTTGTATCACACTGTCCAATGTATCCCTTCACCCACTTTTCTGTTGCCTGCCTTTTAATTTGTATACATTCCGTTCACTCATTTGTCAAGTTCAATGAGATATGACAAATACATAGGTGCAGAGTGTTGATCTATATAATTCTTACCAAATAATTTTACTGCCATGAAAAACCTTTGGGCTTCATTTATTCAAACCTCCTCTGTTCCTGAAATTCTTGAAAGCAAGAATTCATAGCAAGGTTATCGCTTGTATAAAATCAAGATTGACTCTTTTGATTAGTAATGTGCACTTATGATTCACTTGTGTCATTGCAATGCTTAAGAGCTAATTGGTTTTAATACTGAATTAATCTTCTTTGATCTGGGCATGCAATAGTTTATTAATTTATTGACAGTAATCTTTGTGCTTCAAATATTTGATGTTATAAATGCAGCTATTACCAGCATTCACTTATAGCTTTTTAGTGTGACCATAAATTTTCAAATAAATTGAATGTAAACCTAGGTGCACAATTGTTGGATCATTTGAGAAAACTTTGTTTTGTAAGAAATTACAAAAATATCTTCCAAAGTAGCTGTTCCACTTTGTAATCCCACGAGCAAAGAATGTCCCTGTCAGTTTGTGTTTTCATTAACAATCAGTATGGTGATTTTTTTGGATGGTAACCATTCTAAAATGGGGGGCATATCATTGTTTTAATTTTCATTTCTTTCATGATAAATTATGTTGAGCATCTTCATATATATATATATATATATATATATATATATATATATATATATATATGTTTGTACCTGCTCATCTTTTTTGGTAAAAGGTTAAAATATTTTGCCCAATTTATAGTTTGGTTGTTTGTCTTCCTATTGTTGAGATTTAAATACTCTTTGCATATTTGAGGAGCCCTGGTGGTGTAGTGATTACATGCTAGGCTGCCAAACCACCATCCAGCTCCAAGGTAGAAAGATGAGGCTTCTACTCCTGTAAACAGTTACAGTTTCTGAAACCCTCAGGGGCGGTACTATCCTGCCTCATAGGGTTTCCTTGAGTCAGAATCGACTCAATGGCAGTGAGCTGTGTTTTAATTATTTTGAATAGAAATACTTTGACATATATGTGTTTCGGTAAACTGTGAATTTTTATATATCATATTAAGATAGAAGTTTCAATAGGCCTAGCACAGGAAATTTATCTCTGAAATGGATCTGAACAATATCAGAGACCTGCAGTATATCAGGAGCAAAAATGTGAGTATGATTTCAAGAAAATATATACAACTCAAATTTAGAGCTCCTTTGAGAATGTTTTGTGGTCAAGATTTTTTTTCTGTGTAGGGTATTACCCTTTTAGGTTAAGTGTCAAGAATTGAGCAATTTGGCTGGAACGAAATATTTCCAAAGAAACACTGTAGGAAACAGGAAAACATGGAGGGTGGATTTTTCTCATTTGTAAAGGACGTTAGGGATCATTTAATTCAACTGCTTCATTTTGCAGATTAAGCAATGGAGATCCTTGAATGCTAGACTTTTGAACAGATCTTAGCCTGTCTGTTGCAAGGGAGCTAGAGAACCCCCAATCTGCTTCATATTTCTACAGATTACGCTAATACCAGGAAATTGAATAGACAATGGTAACAATAATGTGTATTTGTACAGAGCTTTGTCATTTATAAAACACTGAGTGCATTACCAGAAAGGGCACATGTTTCCTGCCTCTCAGATTCTTATTACTAGCGTGACCTTATCATTTATTATCCAAACCGGACACTTTTGAGAATGAAGGGGGACATTATTAATAATTACGCAGTAACAACAGACGTAACCTGGGAGTGTTGTAATCACACCGGGACGTAAGGTATCCTGCCTGCCACTTGGAGGTAGAATTGCCAAGGCCAAGCTCATGGTTAGATGACAATGAGAAATAGTTTTATGGATCCAGAGATAATAGGAGACTTCACACCTTGAAGGTAGCAGTAGAGGAAGTCATACACATGACAGCACCATGGAATCAGTGAGGGGAATGATTTAGTTTTTCCAATGAAGTGGATGACAAGAAGGCATTAAGCCTATAAAACTGAACCTATGAAATAGAAGAAAAATTAACATTGGTTTATTAATAATCATTTATATATATAAAATATATAATAAGCATGTCAAAAATAGAAAACAATAATAGTAAAAACATACCCATCTCTTCTCAGAATTTTTTTAATATCTTAACCACAAGTGAAAATAATATGCATACATTTACACATAACTCAATTCACTGTCATTGAGTTGATTATCAAGCATAGCAACCCTATAGGACAGGGGATAACAGCCTCAGAGTTTTTCTGAGACTGTAAATTGTTGTGGGTGTATAAATCCTCACCTTTCTCCCAATATTTACACATACATCCTCGCACTAGCAAATGATGTAACTGAATCATAATACCACTCCTCATAGGGATCAAATGAATGCATCATATACTCCAATGAAAGAGTCTGTGATTCTTAGGGCTTTCTAGCCATCATAATTTTTAAATCTTACATTGACCAAAAGGCCAGGCAACCGCAGCAGACAATAGTTTTTCATGAATGATATTACATTTAGGTTTCCTTGCTTCTTACTTGATTTGATTTACATTTATACTTTTAATATAATATATATTTTATATAAATATATATCTTATATATTTATTTTTTATATTTCTATTTTACACTTATATTTTTTAGTGAGGAGGAATGACATCTTGCATTCCTTGTTTGAAATTTCCATTCAACCATAAGGAGTGATGATAAAAGAAAATGCATGTTTGTAAGAATGGGAAATTCCATACATATTATCATGAGCAATAATGTCCTCTGTATGCATTACACTTTATTATACACGTATTTCATTTTCTTATCTTATTCATTATCTTTCATTATCTTATTCAGATGGCCCTTAAAACTACAGCGAGGTAGGCATTAATATTTTTACTTGGGCTCAGGTTCCCGTGAAGATATATAGATTAGAATATGTGCTTTTCTGCTTTCACATTTCCATATGTTTATATGCATGCATATAGATTTGTGCTAAAGCTTATTAATTCCATAAGTTAAATAGTTCTCAAAAACCAAATATATAGTGTCAAGAGATGAGAGAATTGATATAGAAAGAAGTAATCAAGAGCAATTGATTCTGTGCTATAATCTTGAACCAGTAAAATAACAGGGGAAAATGTATGGAAAAGTCAATCAAGGATAGTCATTAAAAACAAACAAAATAAAAATATTGTTATTATGTATCTGCTATGTCTCCTTAGTTATATTGACAGTAAGTTGTGGGAGGTGGGTGTATGCAGAAGAAACATGGAACAAGGGATGTCATCGCTGGTATCAGATGAATCTTGGCTGAAAGTATACCAGAAAGATCTTCACGTATGTTTTATTGACTGTGACACGGAATTTGACTGTGTGGATTATAACAAACTGTGGATAGATTTGAGAAGAATGGGAATTCCAGAACACTTCATTGTGCTCATGTGGAGCCTGTAAATTGATCAAGAATTAGTTGTGCTAGCAGCATAAGGGAATACAAAAAATAAACCAAACTCACTGCCGTCAAGTCAGTGCTGACTCACAGCAACTCTATATGATGACGACTAAGGGATTACTACATGGTTTAAAACCAAAAAAGTGAGCATCAGGTCTATATCCTCTCACCATACATATTCATCAGAGAAGCTGGATTATATACCCAGGGTGAATGAGGGGGTCATGGAGTGGAGACCCAATGCCCATCTGTAGACATTTGGACATCTCACAGAGGGGTCACAGGGAAGAGATGAGCCAGTCAGGGTGCAGTATAGCACCGATGAAACACACAACTTTCCTCGAGTTCTTTGGTGCTTCCTTCACCCCACTATCATGACCTCAGGTCTACCTTAGAAATCAGAATAGACCAGAGCACGCACACTGCTACAGATAAGAGCCCTAAACACAGGAAATCCAGGATAGATAAACCCCTCAGGGCCAACAATGGGAATAGAGATACCAGGAGGATTAGAGGAGGGTGAGAGGGATAAAGGGGGAACCAATCACAAGGACCAACCCAGAACCTCCTCTCAGAGGGACAAATAATTAGGAAAAGTGGGTGAGGGGCAACAAAGGATTATGTAAGATATGGAAACAATAATCTATAACTTATCAAGTGTTTGTGAGGAAGGGCAGGTGGGGGAGGGAGGGGAAAGAAATGGGTAGGTGATATCAGGGGCTTAAGTGGGAAGAGAATGCTTTGAAAATGATGATGGCAGCATATGTGCAAATGTGCTTGACACACTGGATGAATGTATGGATTGTGATAAGAGATGTAAGAGCGGCATAAAAAGTATTTTTTTAAAAAAACCAAAGAACTTAAAAGCCTTAGTAACAACCTGCAGTATGCAGATGACATACCCCTACTTTCTGAAAGTGAGGTGGATTGAAGCATTTGATGATGATTGACGATTGCAGCATTCAGGATGGATTGCAACTCAATGTAAAGAAAACCCAAATCCTCAAAACTGCACCGATAGAAATCATCATGACAAATGGGGAAAAGATTGACGTTGTCAAGATTTTATCTTGCTTGGGTCCACAATCAATGCTCCTGGGAGCAGCGGTCACGAGAGCAAACAGCCGATTGCATTGGATACATTTGCTGCAGAAGACATTTTAGAATGGAGGCTATTTGAGAACTAAGGTGTGCTTGACTAAAGCCATAGTGTTTTCAGTTGTTTCACTGCATGTGCAAGTTGGACATTTGATAAGAAAGACTGAAGAAGAATATACGTGCTTCAATTGTGGTGTGAAGTGGGCTTTACTTCCAACTCACCTTTCACTTTTGAACTGAAGGCTGAAACTTCTAGTGTGAGAAGAAGCAGATAACTACTTATCCAAGGCATACAACTAATGGACATTGGACCTTGGTTCAAATCTCTTTGCTTGAAGGTGCCCAATTAATGGTGGCCTGAACCTGCTATACACTCACATTTACATGCCCTCCTTGCTTCATTATGACATGTATTGCTCTGGCATTCATGGCTCGTTTGCTTTGAGTGACAATCATTGGAAGATTAGCCATATTAGCAACCCTCTCTGTGTAAATAGTGTCCAGTCACTTAAGAATTTCATTTATACAAGTCAACATGCAAACCTTTTAAAATTCATGTATTGTGGTTCATGGCTGGTCTATGCTCACATAATTTTCTTTTCTCAACAGTGTTTTAAATTCTATCCCACTGGCTAAACTAATGACAGTACCAATGCATAGTGCTTACAATTGAGCTACAAATCACAAGGTCAGCAATTCTAAAGCACCAGATAGCTCCACTGGGGAAGGGTGGGAGTTCCTACTCCTGTGATTTGTAGGCTCAGAGACTCCCAGGCACAATTCTACCCTGCCCTACAGGGTCACTGTGAGTCAGCATCATCTTGATGGCAATGGAAATGCTGCTCCTGGGAGATGACTGGCAATGTCCTCTATTATAAAAATGATACTGATATCTCTAAGATGAACCATAGACACACATAAATTACAGATTTATAAATGGACTTGCACTTAATTCTAGATCCAATTGAAGAACAGTTCTTATGCCAGGGTCCTGCTTGAAGTTCAGCCTCATGAAGAGATCATTGAAGATATGGGTGCTTTAGCAAAGTTTGGTGAAGAAACTAGATGGTGCCCGAAGATCAGAAATAACAGAGTATGGGCTTAAGGCTTCTTAAAGGCTTATCTCCAAGCAAGCAGTCAAGTGAGGTGTCAACTAAGTTCACATGGAAGAACCGCATCAGCCTGTGTGACCCCAGGATTATAAATAAATATCATCTAAATCTAAAAGACCTAATGGCATCAGAGCGTTTATTGTGAACCCTTGGTTTTGTAGAAAGCCATGGACTACAGCGGAAGCCCTAAGTCCACTTATCCACACTTGCATTCA
The DNA here is from genome assembly GCF_050624435.1 of Tenrec ecaudatus. Lineage (NCBI taxonomy): Eukaryota > Metazoa > Chordata > Mammalia > Afrosoricida > Tenrecidae > Tenrec > Tenrec ecaudatus. The sequence continues at coordinate 31,946,295 of NC_134531.1, read as the reverse complement.
GCCTCCAGTCCAGCCCCTCCAGCTGAGAAACGTGAATAGCACTGTAACCTACAGAGAGCATTGCAAAGCCGCATTACAGAGGTGAGCATAGCAGATCCAATTAGGCCAAAATGTAATATCTATCAGGTGATCTCCTTTTTGACCCATTTTAAAAATGAGTCTTGAGAATTAGTCTGGGGAACCAAAAGCCTCTGCTACAGTTGGTTTCTTCTGGACCACACCTGTGACTTATTAGTGTAAATTGACCAGATCAAAATTAACCATTTGGTGGCCTAAAAAAAGAGGCATGATGTAACCTTCCTTGACTAATAAAAGCCCTGAGCCTTAGGGCTCAGAGCGATGTCCTGATGAATGAGAACAACTGCTGTTGGGAAGATAACACATCACTTTGGGACATGGAAGCTTCCTGTTGGAAACCACCCTAAATCTCATACTATACGTTTCGCTGTCTGCATCCCTTGGAGTTATACTGAATCTGTGGCTGTATGAATAGTGTGCCTCCAGGGTCCCTATGAGTGAGAATCGACTCTGTGGCAGTGGCAGTGAGCTGTGTAGAGTACTCTGTCTGCTTCTGTGAGTCATCCCAGTAAATTAGCAACCCAAAGAGGTGATGAGAGCCATTAGACACTGAGGTCTGCTGATGTGGCAGTCAGAAGGAATGTGCCCTTTTAACTTATGATTTATGGCTTTGAGTGGCTTGGGCCAGAAAAGGGCCACATTGGTCTGATTGATGGTATCTATCCAAATTGTGAGGTCTGATCCAGCTCTGGGAAGTTGGGTTCAGGAAAAAAGTGCTGCTTGGGTTGGCAATGAAGATGAATAAGGCAGAAGGTGAATGTTGGCTCAATTTCCACATTTAGGAGATTGGATTTATGCATACAGTGAGCAGCAGAGCTGTGGTTTACCCACTTGCCCCTTACCGAGTGCAACCATTGTACTAGGTTCCCAGGGCTGTGTGAGTCTGCGCAGTCTAGAAACACAAATCCAGAGACACTCATATACGTATATGTAAAAGAGAGCTTTCTATCAAAGACTAATTATAGACTAAGAAAACATCCCAGCCCAGATCAAATCCACAAGTCCGATACTAGCCCATATGTCTGATACCAGTCTATAAATTCCTCTTCAGACTCATACAACATGTGCAATGGTGCCGAATGTAGGAAGATCACAGGCCAGTGGATGGAAAGTTTTGTGGATCCAGTGGTCATGGAAGCATCTCAGTGCTGGGGTGGGACTCCAAGTGACTCCTCCAGCTCCAGGGCTCTGGCTCCAACAGTGTACCTCATGTGTAGCAGAGTGTGTGTCCCATCTCCAGTGAGCTTTTTTTCTCGGTGGCATCTCCAAATTAGGTCATCAAGTTGCAACCTGATGGACAGGCTAGACTCCACCCCTTTGCTCAAGTTGACAGGATATTATGTAACAGCCACAGACTGTCATTTCAAAGCACCATAAATTGGAAAGCTTAAAATAACAGAATTTTTTTCTCTTGGAGTTCTTGTGTATCCTCCATTAGGTGGCAGTCGGACCATATTTTACCAGAAGACTATAGGGTAAGATTTGGTTTTGTTTCTTGTCTTATTTAGCTTCTAGTAGTCCCAGGCATTCATTGACTTGTGGCAGCATAACTCCAGTCTCCACTTTCAACTTCACGTGGTTGTATCTCCTCTCTCTGTCTCTCGTCTCTCATTTTTGTATGGACAACAATCACAGTCAATTAAAGGTGTACTTGGCCCAGTAATATTCATCTTAAATAATTTACATCTGCATCAACTCAGAGATTCGGAAACTTCCTATGTTGCTATAGGGAGGCATCAATTAAGGGCATATAAGCATTCCTCCCTTTCCTATTTCGCTCCTTTGGAAATTTCGATGTCCTGTTCTTTTTCGAATTCCTTGGTTGCGGGAGCAAAGCTAAAGCTTCCTACTCCCACCAAGTTTTGCTGCCTCGGAAACCCACAGATGCGGTTCGACTCTGTCCAATAGAGGCGCCTGAGTTGGAATCAACTCGATGGCAGTGAGCTTGGTTTGAAAGGGCCTGGATTCCTACCCTTATTTGGGGGATATAGAATTCAATCCACAGCAGTAATCCAAACTTTACAATCAAGCACCTCAAAAATCCTTACTAAAATCACTTTCAAAATGTCAGCCAGATGTTGCAACAACACTACAGTTACATAGCAAAGTTGGTCATATGCCAAGGTGGGTTACGCCCAAGTCAACTTGACAGTAAATAGCATATCTATATTTGCATTTTCTGTTCTAAAACTTATATTAGTTTCTTAGGCTGTCATAGCAAATTGTTATAAAATAAATGACTTTTAAAAAAACCACTGAAGTTAATTTTCTCAGAGTTCTGGATGTTGGAAGTCCAAATTCCAAGTGTTGGCAAAACCACGCTCACTCTGAAAGCTCAAGGGACAGCTCTTTCCTTGCCTCTCCTAGCTTCTGGTGACCCCAAGCCTCCTTGGCTTGTAGCAACATCACTCCAAGTTTTGCCTCCACTTCCACAGGCCAGATCCTCTTCGAGTCTCTGTATTTCTGGGTCCTTATAAAACTACTGCTCATGTAAAAATACTCTTTATATTCGATTAAGGGACATGTCCACTTCAGCATGATCTCATCTTAAATGATTACATTTGCAATGACTCTATTTCTAAATAAGTTTATATTCTTAGCTTCCAGGAAGGACATGACTCTTTGGGAGACACTAATAACCTCAGTATAATCACTAAATCAGGCTGCTTCTCTTCAAAATGAAGACATTCACCCTTGAGTTCTTCCCCAACTCTGAGCTCAGTGCCATTGGCATTCTGCCAAAGGTCTCTGGTGGTGCTTGTATTTTCAATCGGGCAAGAAGCCAAAGACTGCTTGTGTTATGCTCCATTAGCCCCTAAGATTAATTTGAGAGTATCTCTCTTTTTAATCGTTCCCTCTCTTATTGCCGGTGCAGGTCTCCTACCTGGGTCTTTCAGTGGGTTCTCTCGTTCCCACTGAGGGACTTGGTGTCTGAGGCGTACCATGCGCTTTAACTTTTCTCAGGTTCATTTCTGCTCTTTACCACTTAGATTGGTCCTAGAAGACATGTCAGAAATATATTACACACGAACACAGTGATGACTGTAATGATGAATCCTTCCCAGAAGAGATCTACTGTTTCTCCAAATACAACATTTTGTATAAATACGTACTTTCTTTCCACTTAGGATTCTTTGACTATAACATAAAACTTAAATAGGCATGTGCATCTCTTTTCTTTGCCAGAAATGTCCATTCTCTTATGTCTTGGTAAAAATTGTATGTATTTCAAAGGGAAAAATCTAGCATAAATTTCATCTACTTTAAGACTTTTCCACATCCCTTATTTTTCCACATATTGGATATATGGATCAATTTCTACCCTATGCCTCATTATCATCTTGTTCACCCCTTTCACCTACTTCTCCATGTGCACTTGCATGTTTTCAAAGTATGCTTAACAGTAAAGAGCATGTCTTTACTGGTTGTGCTTGCTGCTACCAAATATATATTCCGCAGAATGTTAGGTTGCATCAGAGTAGGCAGTTTTGCTGAGATCTCTTCAAAGGATTACAGGAGCCATTATAAGAACAAAAAGCAACCTTTAATGAATGCTAACTAGATGTACCACCACTTGTCTGTCAGTCAGTCCAGGGTGACTTCTGTGTTGCTGAGATGCTAAAAGCTGTCACTGCTATTTCAAGTACCAGCAGGGTCACCCCAACTGAGCAGGTTTCAGTGGCACTTCCAGACAAAGAATAGACAATGGAATAAAACTCAGCTCCATGCTTCAGAGGACGGAGCCACTGAAAACCTGATGCATCGCTTTGAAACATTGTCAGATACAGAAAGCCCAGTGAATGGAAACAGCAGGCTTTTGGTATTCTAATGAATGGAAACAACATTGTCAGAGACAGGGCTAGAGGATGGGCCCTTCACAAATGTGAGTGAAGCACAGCTGCTTTCTCAGAATGGAGTCAGCCATAGTGACTTCAGTCAGTAAAGGCTTGTGGAAGTGGAGCCTTCAAACTCTTCATTTGCTGCAAAAATCTGCTAATGACCAGAACTTGGAATGTTTCAAATATGACTCTAGGGAAATTGGAAGTCATCAAAATGAAATGGAATGTATAAAGATAAATATCCTAGGCATTATTGAGGTGAGATGGACTTTTATTGGTCATTTTGATAAGAAAATCGAAAGATTTACTATGCCAGAAATAACACAATTAAGAGGAATGGTATTGCATTTATTGCCACCCAAAAAAGATGAAAATTGATCATGAAAAACAATGCTGTCTGTGACAGGATTGTCTTCAAGGAAAACCAATCAATAATATTATTTAGATTTAGGCATCAACCCCAAAACTAGTGCTGAAGAACCTGAAGAATTCTACCAACAACTTCAGTCTGAAATTGATCAAGCAGGCAATCAAGATACATCACTCTGTTATTGGTGATGGAATGCAAAAGACGGAAATGAAGAAGGAACAGTAATTGGAAAATATGGACTTGGTAATAGAAATGAAGCTGGAGATGACAGAATTTTGCAAGGTCAATGACTTGTTCATAGAAAATACCTTTTTTCCAATAACACAAAAGCTAATTTAAAAATGAATTTCTTCAGAGGGAATGTACAGAAGTCTAATGGACTACATCAGTGGGAAGAGACGATGGAAAACTTCACTATCAGCAGCTAACACCAGGCAGGGGCTGACTCTAGAACAGACCACAAGTCGCTGAGCTGTAGGTTCAGGATAAAGAGAAAGAAAATGAAAACAAGTCCACCGAAGCCCAAATATGGCCTTGAGTCTATCCCACTTGAATTTAGAGAACATTTCAAATACAGATTTGCTGCATTGAACACGAATGACAGAAAACCTAATGAGCTGTGACAGGACATCAAGAATGTCACTCATGAAGAAATAAAAGGTCATTAAAAGACAGGAAAGAAAGAAAAGATCAAAGTGGATGTCAGAATAGAATCTGAAACTTGCACTTAATCGTAGAGTAGCCAAAGCAAATGGAAGATATGATTAAGTCATAGAGCTGAATAGAAAATTTCAAAGGGCAGCTTAAGAAGACAAAGCCAAATGTTATAATGGAATGTGCAAAGACCTTGAATTAGAAAAACAAAAGGGAAACACATGCTCAGCATTTCTTAAACTAAAAGATCAAGAAGAAAAATCAAGCCTCTATAGCAATACTGAAAAATTCTAGGAGCAGAATATTAAATGATGCTGGAAGCATCTAAAGAAGATAGAAAGAACATACAGAGCCACTATACAAAAAAGAAATAGCTGACATTCCACCATTTCAGGTGGAGCAAGAATGTGGAATGATGTGGAAGGAAGTTCAAGCTGCACTGAAAGCAGTGGGCAAAAGCCAGGCTCCAGGAATGGATGGAATGTATCAACAAACTGATGAAGTAGTGTAAGCACACAATCGTCTATGCCAAGAAATTTGGACGACAGCTACTTGGCCAATGGAATGTAAGAAATCAATATTTGTACCCATTCCAAAGAAAGATGACTCAACAGAATGCTCAAGCTATAGAACAATATCATTGAAATCACATGTGAGTAAATGTTTCCTGGTGATCACACAGCGATGGTTACAGCAGAACATTGACAGAGAACTTCAAGGGGTCCAGGCCATATTCAGAAGAGGACTTGGAACAAGGGGTGTCATTGCTTATAGGAGATGGGTTTTGGTTCAAAGCACAGAATACCAGAAAGATATTTGTATGTGTTTTATTAACCATTACAAAGCATTTGTGTTTGGATCATAAGAAACAATGGATAACCTTGAGAAGAATGGGAATTCCAGGATACTTCATTGTATTCATGTGGAACTTGTACCTAGATCAAGAGGCAGTTGTGTGAACAGAACAAGGGAATTCAGCATGGTTTAAAATAAGGAAAGGTGTGTGACGGGGATATATCTTCTCCCCATAGTTATTCAAACTGTATGTTGAGAAAATCAGAAAATAAGCTTCCTTATATTAAGAAGAATGTGGCATTAGGATTGGAAGAAGTCTTATTAACAACCTGAGCTATGCAGATGATACAGCCTTGCTTGCTGAAGGTGAGGAAGTGAAGCACTTTCTGATGAAGATCAAGGATTGTAGCCTCCAATATAGATTACAACTCAATGTAAAGAAAGTTAAAATTCTCATAACTGGAGGTAATATGATAACTGGAGAAAAGTTTGAAGCTGTCAATGATCTCTTCTTGCTTGGATTCACAATCAATGCTCATGGAAGCAGCAGTCAAGAGATCAAAAGACACAATGCATTAGAGAAATCTGCTGCACAAGACTTCCATTGAGTTTTGAAAAGCAAGGACATTACTTTGTGCACTAAGATACACCTGACCCAAGCTATGATATTTCCCACTGCCTCATATACATGTGAAAGTTGAACATTGAATCAAGAAAATTGTAGAAGAATTGATGTATTTGAATTATTGTACTTGAGAAGAATATTGAAAGTACCATGGACTACTAAAAGGACAAACCGATCTGTTTTGGATTAATACGGGCAGAGTGCTTCTTAGAGGCAAGGATGGTGAGACTTTGTCTTCCATATTTTGGACATGTTGTCAGGAGAAGCCAGTCCCTGGAGAAAGACATCATGTTTGGGAAAGTTGGGGGACGACCAAAGGAGGGGAGCCCTTAACAAGCTGCATTGACACAGTGACTGCAACAATGGGCTCAAATATAGGAACAGTTGTGAGGACGGTGCAGGACAGCATGATGTTTATTCTCTTGTATACAAGGTGACCATAAGTTGGAAATGACACATGTCACTTGACAACAACAACAAGCAGATGTAAACCAAACCAAAATCTCCACAGTTAAATAAGATAAATTGAGACAGGATCAAAATTGCCAAGGATTTAATTTTGGTTGTCTCCACAATCAATTTTCATGGACACATCAGTCAAGAAATCAAATGATATATTGCATGAGGCACATCTGCTGCACTAAACCTCTTGAGACTAAGATGCACCGGACCCAAGCCTCTGTATTTACTGTCACCTCATTGGCCTATGAGAGTTGCACAATAAGAAAGACCAATGAAGAATCGATGTCACTGAATTAAGGTGCTAGCAAAAAATGTTGAAAATACCATGGACTGCAAAGAAAACAAGCAAATCTGTTTTGGAAGAAGCACAGATAGAATGCCCCCTAGGAACAAGGATGTCTACACTTCATCTCACACACTTGTAGAGACTAGTTCCTGGAAAAGGACATCATGCTTGGTAAAATCAGGGTCAGTAATACAGAAGAAGACCATCGAGACGATGGAGCGATACACTCAGAAACAGAGAATTCAAACATAACAATGATTATGAGGTTGTCACTGGACTGACAAAAGTTTCATTCTGTTTTGCATAGGGTAGTGATGAGTCTTAATAGATTCAACTACATCTAACAACAAATAGATGAATGAAACCCTAGTGGTACTGTCAGGTAAACATTCTGCTGCTAAAACCAAGGGCAGTGGTTCAAATCCACTAACTGCTCCATGGGAAAAAGATGAGGCTTTCCACTACCACAAATATTTACAGCCTCAGAAACTTCATGCAGGGTTACTGTGAGCTACAATAGACTCAATGACAGTGAGTTTTCTTTGGGTTTGCTTTGTTTTGTTTTGTTGTGTGTAAATGAAAGTATTTTATTATATTAGAAAATCTTGTAGAAAGTATTATATATTTTATTATAACACATAAATATTTATTATAAGTATTTTATTCTATAATATAGAAAATATTTTATTATGCAAGAATACTTTGTTCTATTAAACTGGCATACCATGATGCTCACCTTCCCGACTCGATCGCTGAATACAAAACTGGTGTATAAGCAAATGTGGTGAAGAAAGCTGATGGACCCTAGCTATCAAAAGATATAGCATCTGGGGTCATAAAGACTTGAAAGTAAACAAGTGGCCATCTAGTTCAGACGCAACAAAGCCCATATGGAAGAATCACACTAGCGTATGTGATCATAAAGTGCCGAAGGGATCAGTTATCAGGCATCGAAGAACAAAAAAATGATATCATTGTTTGCTCACCTCCCGATATGATTGCTGAAGACAAATGGGTGCATAAGCAAATGTGGTAAATAAAGCTGATGGTGTCTGGCTATCAAAAGATATAGCATCTGGGGTCTTAAAAGCTTGAAGGTAAACAGGCAGCCATCTAGCTCAGAAGCAACAAAGCCCACAAAGAAGAAGCACACCAGCCTGTGTGATCATGAGGTTTTGAAGGGATCAGGTATCAGGCATCAAAGAACAAAAAGTCCTATCATTGTGAATGAGGGGGAGTGAGGAGTGGGGGCCCAAAACCCATCTGTAGGCAACTGGACATCCTCTTAGAGAAGGGTTGTGGGGAGGAGAAGAGCCAGTCAAGGTGCAGTAGAGCAATGATGAAACATACACCTTTCCTCTAGTTCCTAAAAGCTTCCTCCCCACCCCCACCCCCACTATCATGATCCCAAATCTATCTTACAAATCAGGCTAGACCAGAGGATGTACACTGGTACAGATAGGAATTGGAAACACAGAGAATCAAGGACAGATGATCCCTTCAGGACCAGTGCTGAGAGTGGCGATACAGGAGGGTGGAGGGAAGTGGGATGGAAAGGGAGAACAGATTATAGGGATCTACATATACCCTCCTCCCTGGGGGACAGAAAACAGAAAAGTGGGTGAAGGGAGATGTCTGACAGTGTAAGATATGACAAAATAATAATTTATAAATTATCAGGGCTTCATGAGGGAAGGGAGAAGGAGGGAGTGGGAAAAATGAGGAGCTGATGCCAAGGACTTAAGTGGAGAGCAAATGTTTTGAGAATGATGAGGGCAATGAATGTACAAATGTGCTTTGCACAATTGATGTATGTATGGATTGTGATAAGAGTTGTATGAGCCCCCAATAAAATGTTTTTTTTAAAAGGACAACAAAAAATATTTTATTATTATATGGTTTTGATCTTTTTTCCATAATAAACTATTTTAATCCAAAAAAATCCGATGTTCTATGACCAAATCATGTGTATAAATATGTGTACAGGGAGGGAAGGGTGAGAGAGAGAGAGAGAGCGAGAGTGGGAGAGAGAGAATGGACAGGCTTACTTAAGTATCTTCTTTATTCTTGAAAAGAACCATCTCACAATATTATTGTTAGACACGATGACTAAATTGTCACAGACTATTATTCTGGAAATAGAACTAAACTTTTAAGAAATATTGTATAATTAAAAAGAAACTATTAAATTAGAAAGGGGGTTGTGTCTTTTTTCCCTTGGGGAAAAAAAACATTTAATAAGGAAATAGTAAAGTGAAACTATGGGAAATGTGGTAGCATAGAGGATTATATGTAAAGGTGTGAATTTCAAGATCAGAAGTTCAAAGCCACTAGCTGCTCTAGGGAAGAAAGACGAAACTCTACTTGAGATGCAGTCATTTGATACGGACCTTCTAACCACACTCCCTTATTCAATGTATTGTAAGATCTAGCCTCTAAACCTCTGGGAAGGTCTCTGCTAGTATAATGGACAAGATTAAGATGAGATTAAGTCTCCACTTTAGTAGAAAATCATCACCCCTTGCTTCCTTCGGGGTCTGTCTGCTGAAAAACAGAAACCATACCTCCAAGCCACTCTTCTATGGATGACCTGTCTCACAGACACACAGGGAGGATTCCCAGGACCACCAGAAGAAAAGGTACCTGTAGGGCCCTTTAGAGATCTCTGTCTGAAGCGGCAGCGAACAGAGAAACCAGAGGCCACAAGATGGAGATCTTAGGACAGAGCTGAAAGCCGAGACTGAGGCAAGAGCACGATGAGACAGAACAGAGGAGCTATGCTGAGATTATGAGGCTGTGAGGCAGAGAGCCGGTCTGGATTCCTAAAGACAGAGGCATATGACAAGTGGCCATGTGGCTGAGAGCTTGGGACTGGAGAAAGTCTTGGCTACTTGGCTACTGCCTAGGGTTGGGGTGATGCTGTGCACCAATGACTATAACCTTATGGTTTACAGCCTCTTAACTTCCCTACAAAACCCCTCTAATCTTGAATATTATCTATCAGTTCTATGCGGTCATTACAATGAACTATCAAGTTCAGCAAAGAGGTATCATGGAAGGAAATGGTGTCGGAATTGGTTAAAAAAGAAAAAAGATGGAGTGTGGAGGCATGTCTGACATGTGTCTCCTGGCAATAAGGAAGTCATATATAGTCCCTCTATGCCACTTAGCACTACTCCCGGAAAGATGTATCATCTCAGAACTCCACTGGTGTAGCTCTACTCTGTCTTTGTATAGGATCACTATGTGTTAGGGACAGATCAGGGGCTTCTGCCTGGTCTGCTAAAGGAAATGAAAAAGGACATTTTGAAACAAGTTTTGAATAAAGATCTTTGTGAGAATTGGGCCTGTGTTGAAATAACACACTGAACAATTCAATATTACCTTAAAAAAGATGGGGCATGGGGGATCCCTAAAGCCCCTTACCTCAAATTCAACAAGCCATCCTCCCAGGGGGAACAGAACAATGCTTCCCTACAAGTATGAGTCAGAATCAACTCAATGGCAGCAAGTTTCTTGATTATACATATGCAGGTATTATTTTAATGATCACTAAGAGGACAGACTTGATTATGTGAATAGTAAAAAACTAATATGAATTCCTTGTTAAGATTTTTGCAATACCCAGAACAATAAGTTCTCAAAATAAAGCGTGAGGCAATGTTCACTGCAGTGCCCAGAAGTACAGTGCATAATTTTTTGTCGTGGAGTATGCAGCATACTCCAGAGCTCTATCCAAGGATGATGATCAATAAAAGCAACTCACTGATTCTGACTCAGAGTGACCCCACAGGACAGAACAGCTTCTTTGGCTTTCTGATACTTTAAATCTTTTTGAGAGCAGACAGCTTCATCTTGCTTCCTTGAAGTGGCAAGCAGATTTGAACTGCGAACCTTGTGATTCCTAACTCAATCCTAATTCACGATGCCACCAGAGCTCCTTCTCTAGCATTTCAAATCCAATCTCCAATCACTGCCACCTGGTTGATTCTGACTCATACTTAAACTCACTGCCTGCGATTCTGACTCAGAGCACCTTATAATCCAGCATGTAAACACTACTGCTGTATCTTGGACTTTCTTCAGCTTCAGTTATAGCCACTAAGCCTTTTGGGGAGTGGGTGGGGGCGGAAGTATTTGTTTACTCCCATCATGACCTCTAGTCTGTCATTATTTTATGTTTACTTAATGACTTACATCATTACTTTATGTTTACAAGAAAAGATTAGGCTCATACTGGCTGATAAAACCATAAAAACGCTTTGTCTAGAAAACAAGCAGTAAAGAGACTAGGGAAGAGGATGTTGTAATTTGTGGAGATGAAGATTGTCATTGGCTGAAGGCAGCAGAGCACCTGAGTGACCCGAGGGTAAAGTTTTCGGAGTGGGAAGGAGTTCTTTGGCATTGTGAAGGGCATTACAGTCATTTCTGCCAAGCACTATGTACAGAAAAGGGGAGATCCGCTGTCAGAATGACACTGCAAGGCCACCTGTAAGCCTGTTCCCCGGAGAAATTAATGGAAAACATCTAAAAGAATAAACAAACAAACAGCTAAAGCCTCCAGAAAGCATCCTAAAGGCATGCCACCAGAATTAGGTTCTTGTCCTTAGCAAGAAATAGTCCTTAGCCAGACATAGAGGCAACGCCAGGGGAGTCCTGGTCCATAGTGGTAACGTACTAGGCTGTTAACCACCAGCCCCTCCAGTAGCAAAAGATGAGGCTTTCTACTCCCATGAAGGGTGACCATCTCAGAAATCCACAGGGGCAGTTCTACCCTGTCCTAGAGGGTTGCTATGAGTCGGCATTGACTTGATGGCAAGTGAGTTTGTTTTTGTGTTTGAGAAGAGAGTTACTGCATAAGCTGGATAGCCAAAATATCAGCTTCCTCTCCTGCATTTCCATGCTGCGACCTTTCAAGGGTTCCTATGGTCAAGATGGTTGGAACTTTAGTCAAGAGCACTTTATTCTCATTAGATGATGCCAGAAGCAAGGGCTTCTGGGGAATGTAGTCCCAAGGGAAAGGTGTATTCCACAAGATGGCACTGTTCTGTGTTAAATAGCTTATAGAATTTGGTGAACAAGAATATTTACTCTACAAGGGAAGCATTGGTGCCACTTTCTCTGGTCTAGTTCTCTACTTTTGCTAACCTGCCCAGCCTCAGACATAAAGAAAATTAGAAGTATATGCAATAAAATTTATTAAAAGATAGTAGGGAAATGAGAGTCTATGGTATATGAACTGAGTTAGTGCCTAAAATCACAGGCTCTTCAGTCAGACCATGGTTCCATCCTAAACCTTAAAACCATTCTAAAACCTCTTAATATTGAACAAAGTTTCTGACCGCCCAACTGTCAAGGTGAAGTCAAGGAGACAAGGAGGGTGATTAGCCCTCACAATCTGCAAAGATAAGGATAGGCAGTTTGCCTGTGGAAAAGGCTGCTAAATGAAGCAGGTGCACAAAGAATAAGGGAAATTTTCTTTAAGAGCCCTCCTGAGTACTAAAAAATAAAAACATGTAAGAAAACTATGACTCTTTGTCCTCTCCCATCTGGATCAACCAAAAGACTCAAACCACCACCAACACTGTATGTAAATCATTAGTCATGCCCTCCATAGTCAGACAGAGCTTTGAGGGGTGCTGATCTGCTTTCCTACCTCTCTTTCTCTATTTTGCATATGTTAAATAAAATTTTATTTCTTTAGTTATCATAACTGGGCAATCATTTCCCACTGGGACAGAACTAAGACCATTTCTCCCTGTCCTAGCTGAGCATGGTGGAAAACCACTCAAGGCAGATGGAAAAAGAATATAGGGCTCCCTTTCTCTCTGATCCCCAGTGGGAAGAAGTGTTTCGCTTGAAAAACAGGATTTCAACAGTTTTAATCCTTCCCCCAGCAATTTGTTGTTGAGGCTACTTTTTTGATGATTTCAGTTGAAAGTGGGGACATTTGCTTCTACTCAGGCCCACTCTTGAATGGATGCTCTGCCTTGGGTGGATGCAGGGCAGCTGAGAGTACCCGGACACTTACTAGTTGCCTTTGCCCTAGCTGGTAACGCACTCATTCCTTGATAAGAGAAACAAACTGAGAAGACCTCAAGCTCCTGCCCTGCCAGCCCTGCCAGACTGATCTACTCCTAACACAGTTTGTCATTCAGATAGAAGACACCATGGTTATCAGCCCCAGCTACAGAACCTTGGCTCAGATGTTATGTCTGGGCAGAGAATGAGGTCATGAAACAGATAACTCCTGATCCCAAAGGAACTCTGTACATTTGCAAAAGAGCCTGGCAAAATGTAAGCCCAAGGGCACTCTGAAAATTAGGTTGCGCCGGGAATCAATTGGAAAGAGATTTATAGATGAGGTGAAGAGAGAGGTCAAACTATGGGTTCGCTGGTTTTTGAGAAAAATACATCTAGGAGGAGCCCTCGGGTGGTCAGATCAACTTTCAGATCCTGTTATGGGGAATGATTCCTTCCAGATACGCCAATCTGCTTGGACTTGTGTGTCAAGTAGCTCATGCCTCACGACACTGTGAGAGAATATAATAGAGCAATCAGTCAGCAATGAGATCAATAGCTGAGTGTGGCCAAGGAAAGAAACAGAGACTCCTGCCCAAACAACTGCCGCCCTGGGGCTCTGGGGTATTCTGTGGCGTAAGCATGGCTCCATCACCCAAGGAGAATCATGAAAGGCTTAGGATTTCGGAGAGGGAGAAAACATACTTCCCTAGAATTACGTGTCGCTTATCAACTGAACATGGTGTAAGGGTTAATACTATGTGTCAACTTGGCGTGGTGACAATACTCAGTGGTTTCTCACCTTCTACATTCACCTCCCATTTTGTGACTGGTTGGAAGAAGCGTTTCCTTGGGGGTATTGTTTGTATTCGTGGTATAAACGAATGTTTGGGGAAAGCTGGCTCTTTCTTGAACCTACATTTGGCATGCCATTCTCTGGCCTCTGGTTCTTGGAAGGTAATAAGCCTTCATCCTGCTAGCTGACCTGCATCCTGTATTATTAGCAAGTGCCCCCAATTCTATGAGCCAGCAACCTGAAGCCTGACTGCCGATTGGGTGATCTGAACCCTTACAACGATGTGAGTCAGAAGTCTCCAGCCTGCCGCCTGATTAGAGACCTGCCAACATCCACAGTTGCAGGAGCCATTTCCTTGGGGGTGGGGGGGAATCTCCCTCTAAATACACACACACACACACACGACCAGATATCTCCTCTAGACCAGGGTTTCTTACACTTTTTCCACTCATGACTCCTTTTCACCTGCCAAATCTGTAATACAAGCACTGCCAGGAACACCTGTAATTTGCTACACACTTGATTTTGAATTATTTTTTGGTTGTGCATTCAGAAACCTTTACTGTTGCTAATGTTCTCATGACTCCCGTATTTGTGACAATGTGGAGTCACAAGCTACAGTTGTAGAGGTTTGGGTCTAGATAACCCAGACTAAGATATAAATAAACAGATCAATAACAATGAAAGCCCCAGGGGAAGAAGTATTCACAGTTGCTAAATACATTACCTAAAATATCCAGTTACCAACAAAACGTTATGATACAGTCAAAGAAACACACTTGGGATAAAAGCAGCAACAAAAAATTGCCTGTGAGAGCCACCAACCTGACACTGGATTTAAAAGACAAAAACATTGAGAGAAGGATAACACTTGTAGTGAAGTAAAATTGCTTAAATATGACTCTTCTGTGCATGTTTTGAAACTTCCACCACATGAGCATCATGACGTGTGCTGGAATTCCCTTTCTTCTCAAGTCTGTCTCTAGCTGGTTGTAATCCACTGTGTGGAATGTCTTTGCATGACCAGTGAAACAAAAGTAAACACCTTTCTGGTATTCCCTGCTGTTAGCCAAGATCCATGTGGCATCAACAATGGTATTCCTTGTTCCAATTCCTCTTTGAATCTAGCTGGAACCTCTGACAGCTCCGTGAATGTATTCTACAACCATTGTTGGGTGATCTTCAGCAACATTTTACTTGTGAGCAACATCAGTGACATCCTTCTGTAGTTTAAGCATTCAGTGAGTCACCTTTCTTTGGAATGGGTACAAATATGGACGAACCTCTTCCAGTCAACTGGCTCTCTGGAGATCACTGGTAAATTCAAGTCATGTCTGGTTACAATCGGTTCTGTAAGATGATCTTCATTAGTTTTGATCTTGCTTAATGATTGAGGGACGCATGAGGGAGAGGGGAGCGGGGAGGGAGGGGAAAAAAGAGGACTTGATGCAAAGGGATTAAGTGGAGAGCAAATGCTTTGAAAATGATGAGGGCAAAGATTGTACAGATGTGCTTTGAACAATTGATGTATGTATGGATTGTGGTAAGAGTTGTATGAGTCCCAAATAAAATGTTTTTTTTAAAAAAAAGACTGATGGAAAGATTAGCTCTTCAAAGTAGCTGATCATCACACAACACTCAGGGTATACACTAAGCCAAAGAGGACATGTTTGAGGATCAGATTGAAAATGCCAGATCATGTGAAATGCGAATTATTTAGTCTTTTTCTACTAGTTTTTGTACTTACGCTGCAGTGTCTTTGTGTAGGTAGACTGCCTTCCCTCTCTTGGCTCATCTTTGAGCTCTTCCCAGCCTTCCTTAAAATGTTTGATTGTAAAAACTGTTGTTTTATCTGGGTATTCCTGTAAACTTGTTTCAAATCTTCATTGATTGGGGAAGTTTGTTAAAATTTTGTTAAAACAACTTTTCTTAAACTAAATTTGGTTAAAACTTCCATATTAGCTCTAACTTCTGAATCATTTTTTATCTCATGGCACAAAAATATCTTCTATATATTTATTTATCTTGAAGACACCCTAAGGGAAATTAAGACAAGTGTATTAATTATTTTTAAAATGTGTCTGTAGCCATTCACGGATGGCGTAGACATGTTTAAGTGTGTGTTTGGAATAAACTTGGGCATGTATGAATTGGAACCCTAATGTTGTTTCTGTTGTCAGGTGCCACCTAATGGGTTCCAGCTCATAGTGACCTTATATACAGCAGAACAAACCAATGGCCCGTCCGGTGCCATCCTCACAACTGTTTCCATGTCTGACTCCATCATTTCAACCACTGTGTCCATGTGTTTTGTTGAAGGTCTTCCTCTTCTATGCTGCACATCTCACCAAGTGCGATGTTCTTTTCCAGGGATTGGCCTCTCCTGCAACATGATATCTAAAATATGTGAAATGAAGTCTCACCTTCTTACCTCTAAGGAGCATATTGATTGTACTTCTACCAAGACAAATTTGTTTATTTTTTTAGCAGTCCATAGTACTTTCAATATTTTTCTCCAGCACCATAATTCAAATGCATAGATTGGTCTTTCTTATTAAATGTCCAACTTTCACATGCATATGGGGCAATTGAAAATACCATGGATTGTGTCAGGCATCCCATAGTCCTCAAAGTAGCATTCTTGCTGGTTACACTTTAAAGGGGTCTGGGCAATGGATTTATTCAATGCAATAAAACATTTGATCTCTTGACTACTGCTTCCATGAGCATTAATTGTGGATCCAAGGAAGATGAAATCCTTAACAACTTCTAGCAGCACTTTTTTAGTTCACCCTCAATAATGTTATACTTATCACAATAATGTTACAAACAAAAAGTGAGGAAATAGACAATTACAGGAATAGCATTTCTATTTTCCACTTGAATTAAAACCAGTACAAATCTAAAACTCTTTATGATAAGGTAGCATATCTATTGTAAATCAGAGGGAAAGAACTAAGATAAAACTAAAAAGAAAAGGTAGTGTGATAAGTAGGTTTATCATGCCAGCCTGGCCAATAAGAACATGTGGAATTAATAAGGTTACACTTTGATTGGAGGGCAAAGAAATAAATGGGTTGGCACATCCCACCCCTCTCTCTCTTTCTCTCTGGTGATGGACTAGCATGTGGCTGCTTTACTTAAATCTCTGCCTCAACTTGTGTGCTACACTACCTGTGGGACAGCCAACCCATGGATCGTGTTACTAGAGCTTGAGGTTCCTTTGAGAACTGCTTCGCCACACTGCTGGTATAAACATCACTTGAGCTTGAGGCTGTCAGATCCTCTCAGCTTGCATTGCTTGGGTTTGATATCCCATCGGGTCCTGCTTCACTAAGCTCCTGCGCTGCTGACTGTTGGTGACCCACCCTGCTGCTTGCTGCCTCTGACCTGACTGCCTGCATTGCTCTAGGAAACATTAAGCTGTCTGCTTCCTTGACCTTGGACCCAGCAACCCTCATGAGCTGAAAGACTTCTAGTATATTAATTGCTCCATGGAAGTGAGTTGAACTGAACCCTCTTTACTGCTGTCTAGAGTAATTAGCTGTTGTATTCCATATATATATGTGTGTGTGTGTGTGTGTATGTGTGTATATATCTGTGTGTGTGTGTATATATATAAATCATAAGTGTCCAGGTTTTGTTTCTCTAGAGAGCCCTATCTAACACAGGTAATGAGGATGGTTTATATCATTAAATTAACTAAATGCTTCATTAGAAAATATTAATTTAATATAAAATGCAAAATAAGCAATAAATGAGTGCTGGAGGGGAAAAAATCAGCAAGTTCCCCAAGTGCCTTAAGATTAGTCCCTGGATTAAGACATCAAGTTTGGTAAAGCAGAGGGGCAGCAAACAAGAAGAAGGTCCTTGCTGAGATGATAGACTCATTGGCTGTAACATTGGGTTGGAGCGTGGGATGATTGTAAGGATGGTATGGGACATGGTAGTGTTTCAGTTTGGTTGTGCACAAGGTCCCTATGGGTCAGAACTAACCTGATGACACCTACCAAGGAGGGGTGGGGAAGGTACGGAAGAGATATAGAAAACAAAATATAAATAACAGGATAAAATCCAATTATTTCACTGGATATTAAATTTAAATGTATTAAACAAGTAATTGTCACTTACCACCTTATAAACGTAGAAATATAAATTTGGTGGCATTATGAGACGAAAATGCGGTTTCTATCAATGAATTTTCTGAGAGTCATTGACTATTGAGTGATGTAGGGTATATTTATAATGTAAGAACTTTCTTTTACTGGAAGTAAACAGCGTTCTCATAAATTTGATGACCTT
Organism: Tenrec ecaudatus; assembly: GCF_050624435.1. NCBI lineage: Eukaryota > Metazoa > Chordata > Mammalia > Afrosoricida > Tenrecidae > Tenrec > Tenrec ecaudatus. The sequence goes on along the minus strand of NC_134531.1, from coordinate 31,928,067 downwards.
AAAGAAAACATCAGATAAGGGTTCATGATACGTGACTTGACTTAGTTCTTTCAGAATAACTTTGTAGGCTTTGGTTTCTCGGCTGTTGCTTATCTGGAGCTATGCTGGAATTTAACTTAATTGTTCATAAGACTGTCTGCTTTTAGGGTGAATTTATTCTTATTTGACTGAACGCTAAAGCCTAAACTCACATTGCTTTACTTATAGAAGGTTGGGTTCTCTTCTTCACCAAGAGAGGCCTTCTATTTAAGGATATGGGCATTTTTGCTCATTAACACATTTCATTGAAAGGACGTCCTACAATGTGGTTAATTTTGTAATGACCCTGAGTTTACTCTATGCTTTGCTTTCCTTGATGTCACAGATTGCAAACAAGCTGGGGCAGAAATAGCAAGTTATTTTAAGAAGGACAGTGTCCTGAACAAATTCATTAGAGTAACAAATTACTTTTCAAGATCAGCAAAACTGCCATGCAGTTCCTAGGAACTCAATAATGCCAGTGAAGGTACTATTCTGTATTTAGAAAATTACTGATTATTTAACATGGGATTGCAATAGACAGTTTTCTCTTCAAGATTTTTTCTGAGTCAATTCAAAAGAAGGTCGGTGTTCTGTAGTAACTTTATTTTTGTTGTCAGACTATAACTGAAGCCATGTGAGCCTCCTACTGATCCTACGTGCTTTGGGGATACCATTGTAAGTGAAATGACATGTGATCCATATTTTAAAAAATAGAAAATCAAAGATTGAGATATATTTTAAAAATGCAAGGCAATTTTAAAATTTGTTTTTATCTGATTATTGGCCAACTCAAAAGCACCAATTACAGATCTGTTAAACATTTCTTAGGTACAGTTTTAAGTGTGTCTATGTTTTTAGAAAGTCTTGTAGAATGTATAAGAAAACATTTTCTCATCAATTTTAGATGTTATATAGAATAATTCATAAAATATGTAGAAACATAGAATCATAGAATATGGAAGATATCATCAATAACATCAGAAGCAACAAATGTATCATAATGCACAGCTTTAATCCTGGTTCTTTGTGCACGAAAAGTAAATATATGTTTTTGAAAATTTTTATTATGAATTTGGGTAAATGTTTACAGAGCAAACCTTTAGTTTTATATTCAAATATTTATGTATTTTCTTTCAACATCTCCATTGCAATCCTTTCAATGTAATATCAGTTCCCCCACTTTTTCCTTGTGTTTCCTGTTTCCCTTTCTGTGTTTCCTCTTTTCAAACTTTTTCATTATCTCCCTCTGCTTCTTTCTTTCTTTTTATTTAATCCAAAAATCATTTTTTTGGGGGGGCTTGTACAACTTTTATCACAATCCATAATACATCAATTGTGTCAAGCACATTTGTACATTTGTTGCTATCATCATTTTCAAAATATTTGCTTTCTACTTGAACCCTTGGTATCAGCTCCTCATTTTTCCCTTCCCTCCCTGCCAACCTCTCCCTCATGAACCCTTGATAATTTATAAATTATTATTATTTTGTCATATCTTGCACTGTCCAACATCTCCCTTCATCCACTTTTCTGTTTTCTGTCCCCCAGGGAGGAGGTTATATGTAGATCCTTGTAATTGGTCCCCTCTTTCTCCCCCACCTTCCCTCCACCCTCTGGGTAACACCACTCTTAGGACTGGTCCTGAAGGGATCATCTGTCCTGGATTCCCTGTGTTTCCAGTTCTTATCAGTAGCAGTGTACATTCTCTGTTCTAGCCTGATTTGTAAGGTAAAATTGGGATCATGATATTGGCCAGGGGCAATAGGGGGAAGGAAGCATTTAAGAACTAAAGGAAAGTTATATGTTTCATCATTGCTATACTGCACCCTGTCTGGCTCAGCTCCTCACCATGACCCTTCTGTAAGGGGACGTCCAGTTGCCTACAGATGAACTTTGGGTCCCCAATTGGCACTCCCCCTCATTCACAATGATATGATTTTTTGTTCTTTGATGTCTGATACTTGATCCCTTCAACACCTTGTGATCACACAGGCTGGTGTGCTTCTTCCATGATGGCTTTGTTGCTTCTCAGCTAGATGGCCGCTCATTTACCTTTAAGACCCCAGACACTATATCTTTGATAGCCAGGCACCATCAGCTTTCTTTACTATGTTTGCTTATGCACACACTTGTCTTCAGCAATCGTGTTGGGAATGTGAGCATCATGGAGTGCCAATTTAATAGAACAAAGTGTTCTTGCATTGAGGGGGTACTTGAGTGGAGGCTCAATGTCCATCGGCTACCTTAATACTAAACATATAAATATATGCACATTGATCTATTTACCCATCATCAGTAGGACTTCTAGATGCAGAACAAGCTAAGAAGGAATGGGCTGTCCATTTTTTTTTAACATTTGCCACAAAGCCTCATGGATAGCATATAAAGTTAGTGATAAATTTTTCCATCTCATTCAAGATTGATTCTACCATCTGGATCAAATTCCATTGTACCTATAGATTGCTTTGGGTACTATTGATGGTTTTGCAATGCTATGTCTTCCAGTATATGGACATATATTCTTCGATTAATATAGGTCTCTCAAATATGGGGGAAGTCAGTCCCCCACAACTAATCATGGGTTCGGTAAGCACAATTGTATGGTTGAAATATACATAAGGCTTATAGTAAAATCAAAGAGAATAATAGAAATAGGAGGGAGAGTAAAACAAAGAATTCAAATACATTCCATGGCAGCATGCTCACCTCCTGGATGGCCGTGGTCTTAACAGCCAGGTCCATGCGCAGCGAGGACAGAGAGGGCAGGAGAGAGTTTTTCTCTATTTCTGGCAAAGGCCCATATAGAGTTAGGGGAGTGATTATAGGTTATCACACATGTCACAGGAAGGGGCTGAGCTAGGGGTGTACACATAGGTGCTCCTCTGTAGCAGTGTGCATGCTCTGGTCTATTTTGATTTGTAAGGTAGAATTGAGGTCATAATAGTACGGTGAAGGCAGCACCAAAAATCTTGAGGAAAGTTGTGTGTTTCATCTGTGATACACTGCACCCTGACTGGTTCATCTCTTCCCTGTGACCCCTTGGGTATAGTTTTGTTCTGGGGTTTAGATGCTTGATACCTGATCCTATCAACACCTCATGATCACGCAAGCTGGTGTGCTTCTTCCATGTGGGCTTTGTTGCTAGATGGCCACTTGTTTATCTTCAAGCTTTTAAGACCACAGAAGCTGTATCTTTTGATGTTATTTAGTTTCCATTTATTTGAATTTTTCTTGCTTTTCTTTATTGCCTATTCCTAATTTTATAGTGTTGCCATCTAAGAAAATGCTTTGTAATATTCTTATGAGTTTAGATTATCACTCTTGGACATGCATGTAAAAGGGAAATGGAAAGAATGTAAATTTATTATAAGCTTCAAACATCTTTGCCTTAAAGGCCTTTTTCAACCAGAATTATCAATGTGTTTTCTAAATGTTACCATCTTTTGGATAGTCGAGAACATTGATGCTACATGCTATCTTAAAATAGTACTTCTGTATCATCTCCAGCATTTTCTTCCAAGTCACTGATACTCAGTTGGCCAATCTTGAAGATAGCCTTTTTTTTTCTTTCAGAAGAGTTTGTGTAGGAAGATTTTAAACAATAACTAGTCTTAGTATTATTTACTCAAAATGTTCTAAAAGACTAAAACACTGTAATTTCCTAGTCATATTAAGAATATCAACCCACTTCACTTGTAGAACAACTGCGACTTATCTGACAGATGTTCTAAGGTGCCTTCTCCAGTGAGACATACTGGTTTCAGAGCCATTAAAATATATGACTCCGTTTCTGAATAAGTGAAACAGGGTACTAATATTGCTATTGTTTCTGTAAGTGATATGATTTTTAAAGTGATAGTAATCCTGTGTATGCCACATTGGTCACCAAGTTACTTGCAGTATCTGTGAGTAAATCCCTGCCATTTAAACTTAAGGAAGAATGAGAGGGATAAATCGCTTAATAATAAACTGAACTTTATGTATCAGAGATTCATCCTGTGGCTTACTAGAGGGCATGACAGAAACAGCTAAAAGAGATCACCTAGGGCTTCAGAGACATTAAAAAGCAAATGATGGTTCTCTTTTAATACTCCATGGAAACACACAATCATAGAGTCTGATGTTTATTATCTTTTAACTTATGAATCTTGGATTTTGTCACATTATAAAGATGTTTCGAGGCTCTGACATTATTTAACATTGAAATTATATTTAATCTTAGCTTCACCAGCCTGCTTTAAGGATCGACATTTTAACAAATTTCAGACATTGAAAAGATAGGAGGTTTCTTTGTCATACTTGGGAGCCCTGGTGCTGTGTTGTATGTAGGTGTTGGACTGCTAATGGCAAGGGCAATAGTTCAAAATCAACAGCTACTCCTGCAGGGAAACATAATGCTTTTTAACTCCCATAAGTAGAGTCTCAGAAACTGACAGGGGTAGCTCTACTTGTCTGATGGGATAACTATAAGTGGGGAATCAACTGGATGCCAGTGAGTTTTGTCATAGTTAATTTGGAACCATTATTTTGAAATTGCTTCTTACTTTATCGATAACATTATAATAGTAACACTCTTAAAATATTAATGCTCTAGATTTTCATTATATGTGCTCTAACTCCTTCAGTAGTTATTTTTATGAATTCCATTTGCTTCCTCTGAAAGAAAGTAGTAGAACAAGGATTTAGCATATACTTAAAGAGGCTTTTGAAACTTTCAATTTATAAAATGTTTGCCAAAATCACTCTATGTTTCTTACTATGACTAATAGATTAATATTGTTACTAGGCTAGCTAATAGAGTAATATAACTCTAAGTAGTAGCTTCAGTAATACAATTGTCAGCATTCTCACTTATCTCAGGGCATGGTAGGAGCTGACAGCAGGTTGTGTACCTCGGATAATGTCTCGTTTTTGCAGGGTTCTTAGTTAAAAGAAGCAGGGTTGAACAATTTATTCCCATATTAAGAGATAATTTTCGTTTACACTGCACTCATGCCTGCTTCCCGGGAATCAGGAATTTTCTGTTCATCTGTTCTGAATTATCTTTTGTTTCTTTTTCCTATTGTTCTTGCTTTCAAGTGATAGGATAAAGATAGCATAATGGTGAGACCAGAGATAAACACATCATTCTTCAAATATTTGTTTTAAAAAAATCAGATGATACCTCTGAAATAGAAGAGTAAAATTTTTCGTTCCCTACCTTTTTTGGTATTTGGTTTCCAGATGAAGTTGGCTTCCCAAGTGGTCAGATTTTTGTGTAGTCGGAAAGAATTCTTGCTGTAAAGGAAAAAGCATATGCTACCCTTCATATTCATTCTGCTTTTGACCTGCAATACAGTGATTTGAAGCAAACCCAAATTGTTGTTATAGCTCACAGGGTGTCTGAAAATGCTTCTTATCTTTGCCATTGGCAGCAATGAACAAGCCTTATTGCTTGAAACTATGATAGATACAAAGAATTCTGGCTGGCATAATTGGTTACTAATTGTACTGCAAATCATAGGATCAGAAGTTAGAATCTATGAGGTGCTCTCTAGGAGAAAGATGGGGCTTTCTGTTCTCATTAAGATGTACAGATGAGAAAGTCCTAGGACGTGGTGGGTTTGCTATGATTTGGAATTGACTCAATGGAAGTGGATTTGTTTGCTTTTGTGATAAATTCTAAGATAGGCTCATTGATCACTCATCATCAGGCCCTACTTATAATATCTTGGACAGTAATATCTAAAGTCTTTTCAGATGAAGTCAAGAATGGAAGGGATTATATTATTTCAAAGTATAGAGTTTTGAGTTAGTAATCAGACTCTAGTTAACAGACTGGTTTCTTATGGAGCATCCATTACTTTTGATCTACTGTACTAACCGATTGCTGTCAAGTTCATGCTGACTTATAGCAGCCCAATAGGATAGAGTAGAATTGCCCATAGAGTTTCCAAATTTTACAAAAGCATACTGCCACACTTAACCCCCATGGAATAGCTGCCGAGACCAAACTATCAACCTTTCAGTTTGAAATCTAAGCGCTTCAACCACCGCACCACCAAGGTACTTATTCATTGTACCCCTTTCCCCCAAAAGCCACCAAATCTTATTGCCTGACATCAAATCCTTCAGGTTGATATTTTATATCTCTAGCAGTCCCCTTAAAATATAAAGGTTCACACTCAACAATATAGGACTAGAAGAGAAATTCATCAATATTTACAATAAATGACATTTCTTGAAAACACTCAGCTAATATCGTACTCAACTGTCTTCTCACTGAGATGAGGAACAGGAAAGGACACCCCCTCTATGCACTGCTATTCTACATCATTCTGCAAGCCCTAGGCAGACTAATTAATCTAGAAAAAGATAAACGGTATCCAAATAGAGAAAGAGTAAGTAAAGCATCCCTTTTTGCAGATGACACGATTCCATATGTAAGAAACCCCAAACATTCTATGAGCAAAGTTTTAATATTAATAACTGAATTTAGCAGAATGGCAAAGTACAAGATAAACACACACAGATAAACCATTCAGATTTCCAAGGATCTCAAAAGCCGTGATTCAGTTATAGGTACACCAATGTTAATTGTCACATTCTTTTCTATAGTCAGAAGGTGGGAAAACTTAAGTGTAATCAACAGATGAACAGGTAAACAAAATTTGTGCCATGGAATACTACTCAGGCAAAACGAGAAATCAAGTTTGAGACATAAGACAGTAAGGCTTGAAATTGAAGACCTTATGCTGATTGAAATAAGTTAACCACAAAGAAAAAATGTCTTTGGCCTCACATATAATAAGGCAAAAAACAGGTTAAACTATGGTGACCTTAATTGGCAAAAAAATCTGTGATTGACACATTTACCAAAAAATAATGACAACAACAACAACAACCAGAATCTTCTGAGACTGATTATGGATAACCAAATATGTCATGTGATTTGGTTTGTTGGTTTGGAGACTATGGAAAATCAGGTTAATTGACCTAATATTGTGTCTACTACTTAATGCGTCTGTTCTACCTCCTAGTTTGTTGTGCAGTGCCTAGAGTCTTAAAAGCTTTCAAAAGTCCACTTAAGATTGAACAAATGATTTCTACTTGCTAGAATTGTGATGCTGGAGAATAAAATTGAAAATACCAAGGACTGCTAAAGGGCAAGCTGCTATGTCTTGGGAGAATATGGCCAAGGATGGCAAAACTTCACTTCATAATTTGGACATGCTAGGAGAAACCAGTTCATGGGGAAGGGCACCATGACTGTTCAAGTACAGGAGTAGCAGAAGAGAGGAAGGCCCTCAGCAAGACGGATTGACCCAATAAAGAGGTGAAGCATAGGGACAAGGATGGTGCAGGAGCAGGCAGTGTTTTGTTCTGTGGTCGCTATGGGCCAGAACCAACTCCATGTCACCTGATAACAGTGACAACAGTAACAGATCAACCGAGGAATAAGAGAGGCAAGACCAGAGATGAAATGTATGGTTGTCTGCATGAGCCACTGCCTTCTTTGTCATGAAACCAGAAAAGCTGAATGATTCTGGCAACCGCAATCACTGGATATTTTGTTCAAAGATTCTAGGGAAGACTTGTAGTCACAAGGAAGATAATCTGGTTTTTATTTTCTGGGCTCAGGGAAGTTGGCTGTTGTTGGCAGGTGCTATTGAGTTCATTCCAACTCATAGAGACTCTATGTAGGACAAAACTATCCCCTCCTGACCCGGTCTCACAATCATTGTTATGTTTGCGTCATTGTTGATGTCACTGGGTCAGTACAGCTCACTGAGCTTTTTTCTCTTTGTCACTGATACTTTACCAATCATAATGTTCTTCCACAGACACTGGTACCTCCTGATAGCATGTCCACAGTATGTGAGGCGAGGTTTCATCAGCCTCGCTCATCAGCCTCAACAAAGCATCCTGGCTGTATTTCTTGGAAGACCACATTGTGCATTCGCTTATCTTGGACTTATTTAGTTCTTGTTTACCTTTGTCCATTTAATAGGGAAAGAGAACATATTTCAATAAATGGTGCTAGAAAACCTGAAATACAACATTCAAAATAATTACTCAGGATGCATATTTCATACCTTACCCCCAAAAGTCAATATTTAATATGAATCAAAGGTCCCAAAAACTAAAGTTTGAAAATTAAAACCATATATATTTTATCAGAAATTATAAAGGGGATGCTACATGGTTCTGGGGTTTAGCAGTAGATTATGAGATGTAATAATAAAAGCTGGAGCACCAAGAGATGAAAGATACATCTTTGTCCTAAAAAAATGTTGTACATTGTTATAGACTGAATTGTATTCTCCCCACAAATTATGTGTCAAAATGGCTAGGCCAGGACTGCCAGTCTTACATAATTATCCTAAATGTTATGATGTAATATAATTACCTAATGTGTTGTAAATTTTAACCTCTAAGACGTTCATGAAGCAGGATTAATAGCAGTTGTGTTAATGATACAGGAGGCGATCTACAGGATTAAGCTGAATCTTGAATAAATCTCTTTGAGACATAGAGAGGTTAAATAAGTAAGCAGAGATCAGAAAGACCTACCACTCATAGTCATCAAGTCAATTCTTATTCATAGCCACCCTAGAGGACAAAGTAGAACTGGCCAGCAGGTTTCCAAGGCTATAAGTCATTATGGAAATAGAAAACCTCATCTTTCTCTCTGGAGCAGGTCCTTGTTTTGAACTGCTGACCTTGAGGTTAGCAGTCCAATGCATAACCACTATGCCACCAAGTCTCTAAAAGACCTACTACCTACCAAGAAAGAAAAGGTGGAGCCAAGAATACACTCTGGACCTAGAGTCTGCTGGGAACCTTCTGGAAGCAGGGAAAGACATAAGAAAATACATGGAGATCTCCAAGGAGCACTGGAACCACAGATGCTAAAAGAAAGAAGACCCTCCCATACAACATGAGAAAACTACTTATTATTTTTAATTGACTATGCAAGAATGTTTGACTTTGTGTATTATGCCAGGCTATGGATAGCATTGTGAACACTGGAAACTGCAGAACACAACTATCCTCCTATGTATGGAAAATGTATGTCGACCAAGAGACAGTTGAAAAAACAGAACAAAGGATACTGCATGGTTTGAAAGCAGAAAACCTGTGCACCAGGTTTGTGTCCTTTCACCATTCTAATTGAACCTGCATGCTGATTGTTGAAGCTGAAGAAAAATGCAACATCAAGAGTGGAGGATGACTCATTCACGGAGATATGCAATTGGCACAGGCCTGCTTGATGAAAGAGAACTTGAAGCACTTACTAGTGAAGATCAAAGATTACAACTCTCCGTATAGGTCACAACTCAAAGTAAAGAAAGCATACATCCTCAAAACTGGACCAATGGGCATTGTGATATATTTTTAAAAGATTGTATTTGTCACATATTTCTTTCCTTTTAAAAATCATTTTATTAGGGGCTCATACAACTCTTATCACAATCCATACATACATCAATTGTGTAAAGCACATTTGTACATTCATTTCCCTCATCATTCTCAAAGCATTTGCTCTCCACCTAAGCCCCTGCTACCAGCTCCTCATTTTCCCCCTCCCTTCCCACTCCTCCCTCCCTCATGAACCCTTGATAATTTATAAATTATTACTTTGTCATATCTTGCCCTGTCAGATGTCTCCCTTCACCCACTTTTCTGTTGTCCGTCCCCCAGGGAGGAGGTTACTTGTAGATCCTTGTAATCGGTTCCCTCTTTTGAATCCACTCTCCCTCTACCCTCCCAGTATTGCCACTCACACCACTGGTCCTGAAGGGATCATCTGCCCTGGATTCCCTGAGTTTCCAGTTCCTATCTGTACCAGTGTACATCCTCTGGTCTAGCCAGATTTGTAAGTTAGAATTGGGATATGATAGTGGGGTGGAGGGGAGAGCATTTAGGAACTAGAGGAAAGTTGTGTGTTTCATTGTTGCTACATCGCATCCTGACTAGCTCATCTCCTTCCCGAGACCCTTCTGTAAGGGGATGTCCAGTGGCCTACAAATGGGCTTTGTATCTCCACTCCTCACTGCCCCCTTCATTCACTATGATAAGATTTTTTGTTCTGATGATAATTGATCCCTTCAACACCTCGTGATTGCACAGGCTGATGTGCTTCTCCCATGTGGGCTTTGTTGTTTCTGAATTAGATGGCCGCTTGTTTGCCTTCAAGCCTTTAAGACCCCAGATGCCATATCTTTTGATAGCTGGGCACCATGAGCTTTCTTCACCACATTTGCTTATTCCCCCACTTTATCTTCAGCTGTTGTGTCAGGAAGGTGAGCATCATAGAATGCCAATTTAATAGAAGAAAGTATTCTTGCATTGAGGGAGTACTTGAGTGGAGACCCCATGTCCATCTGCTTCCTTAATGCTAAACCTATAACTATATGTCTATTTCCAAATCCTCGTATATAAATATATTTGCATATGTATATGCCTTTATTTAGACCTCTATAAATGCCATATTTCATTCTACTTGGGTCCACAATCAGTGCTTATGTAAGAAGCATCAACCGATATGTTGCACTGGGTAAAACTACTGCAACCACCTATCTAACCAGTTAAAGAGCAAAGTTGCCTGACCCAAGTCATGGTGTTTTCAATCACTTTGTATGCATGTGAAAACTAAATCAAGAATAAGGAAGCCTTGGGGACATTTTGATGCATTTGAATGATGGTGTTAGTATACAAAATTGAGAGTACCATGGATTTTCCAGAAGAAAACAATAGTTCCTCTCAGGGGAAGTGCAGCTAGAATGCTGATTAGAAGTGATGATGGCAAGACTTTGTCTCCTGTATTTGGACTTGTTATCAGCAGAGACCAGTCCCTGGAAAAGAACACCATGCTTGATAAGGTAAAGTGTCAGTGAGAAAGAGGAAGACTCTTGATGAGATAGATTGACACAGTTACCATTGCAATAGGCTTGCACTAGACAACCAGGATGGTGGAGAGCAAGGTATTGCTTAGTTCTATTGAACAGAGGACGGCATGCCTCAGTCAATTGATGGTACTTCACAAGAGCCATCACAAAGAAAAGTGCAAGCCTAATCACTTTAGTGCTTCGTTAACCTGAACATTTAATAGATATTTAATATAACGTTACATCACAAACTCTCCTCAATGGAGCACTTCCCAATTCATTTTGTGAAGATTGTATTAGCCCGATACCAAGCTACCCAAAGACATCAGAAGAAAACAAAGGTGCACAAAAAAGCCCCAATGACTAGTACCTCTTATGAGTATGTATGCAAAAGTCCTCAACAAAATAATATGGAAATGAACCCAATACAAAAGAATTAGACACCATGCCAATTGGAATTTATTCTAGGAATGTACGGCTGGTTTAACATCTGAAAATCAATTACTATATCTTTTAAATGCAAAAATTTGTTCAAAAGCCATATATTTTGTAGGTTTTTCCCCTCTAAAATAAACCAGACAGTGATATCCATACATCCTTATTAAGTCTTGGCAGATGCAGTTATTTATTAATTCATTAATCTATTCATTCAAACACAGTTTATTGAGGTCACTCAATAGATAAAGATTTTAGACCATTTATCACATATGTAAGTGGTCTTAATGTCACTGTGGGATAAGTGTTGAACCCCTAACTGCAAAATCAGCAGTTCAAAGCCACTCCCAGTGAAAAAGATGAGACTTTCGACTCCAGTGAAGATTTAGTCTCAGAAACCCTATATAGGGCACCTAGGTGTCAGGGTTAGCTCTGTAGCAGCGGGTTTTCCTGTATGTAGCAGTATGGAACATTCAAGAGCCCGTCTTTTTTTTTTTTCTCTTTTCTTCTTTTACATTTTATTAGGGACTCATACAACTCTTACCACAATCCATACATATACATACATCAATTGTATAAAGCACATCCATACATTCCCTGCCCCAATCATTCTCAAGGCATTTTCAAGAGCCCGTCTTAAGGAGTATATAATTATGTTAATGAATGGTTTCATTATTAGCTTTATAGAATAATTCAATAATAATATCTTGATTGTTAGTAAATTGAGTGATAATAAAGTATGAAGCTGAATGACCATAGGAAAATGTCATCAATGATAGATAAGGAGACATCAAGAAACATACAAGACAGAGATATGGTGCCCAATGCCAATTATGAACATAGATGCTGTATGAGGGGCTTCAGAAGTTTGTTCAAAAGCCACCTTATATTGTATTTCCATTTCTTCATGAACTTCCTGAAGCCCCCAGATATAGACATCCTTCAGTCTCCATGGAGGATTGATCTCAGGACTTTCTGGCATAGCCCAATCTGTGGATGCTCAAGTTCCTTATATCAAATGTGGTGTTTTCACACAACCTATACACCTCCTTCTGTGTCTCAGAGATTATCTCTACATCACCGACAATACCAAATGCAACGTACATGCTATTCAGGTAGCATTTAATGCTCCCTTTAAGTCCCTGCGTGCTGGTTTTGATTCTTTCATTGTTTTTCAAGAGCTGTGTTACACACAGTTATGACTTGGGGTTGGTTGAAGCTATCGGTGTGGACCAACAGATAGGGGGGTTAACTGTGTTCATTGCAGCATTGCTGACAGACAAAGGGGTCTGAAGAACACCATGAGGCAGAACATAATTAATAATCAATCAGAACGGCGTTGTTTTCCCATTAATCCTCTAGCAGCTGCAGGAATCATTTTATTTACAGCAGAAACATTGTTCTGTGAATCATTCATGCTTTCTTTTAGTTAGAAAAACATGTTTTATAAAATTGAATTTCCTTGAAAAAACAATACAACCGAATGGAAAAGCACTAGCACCTTAAGTTTTTCACAGCCAGTGGTCAGATAACAAGATTATTTGAGGCTTTCAAAAATAGTATCTTTGGTGAGTGTGTGTGTGGTAGAATACTTTAAAAGACTCTCCTTCCACCCACTAATTCTAATTATCATTAGAATCAGATGATAACAGACAAAAAAGTTGTTTTGGACCATACTTGCTGAGGTTCAAGTCATATTCGGTTGAAGATACTTGGAATTGGCCTAGGCTACTGGTGACATTGTTAATTAATTTGATCACATCGAAGAAAAAAGCGTTAATCCAACCAGGGGTCGGGCACAACTGAATTTGTAATAGTTTTAGCAGAATGTGTTGTTATCAGGATTTGAATGCTTCGAAGCTGTGGGTATTTGCGATTGATAGGGGTCCAACCATTTTGTTGTTCGTTTGTCACCTTGCAGTGGCTTTTGTGTTGCCAGGATACAAGAACTGAAGCCACAGGTGTTTCACATACCAGGAGGGCCAACCATGATGAAGAGGTTTTGGTAGAGCTGCCAGACTAACCTGGAATAGGAGGAGAGGCCTGGGATCTACTTCTCAAAATTCACCATGAAACTCAGAGGGATTTGTCTGATAGAGTGGCGGGAAGTGAATCCCTTGGCTGGAGTGCACTGAATTACACACAGTGGCTGCCGTGCAGACTCGAGCACCGTGGCATGGGGAGGAGGGTGCAGGACTAGGGAACCTTTTGGGTTGTTGTCCGTGAAATCACCACGTGTTGGAGCCCCTGTGACCGCCCCGCCAATGAAACCTGAGCAGGGCCTGTACTTCTTCCTTAGCAGGACGTTGATTTCAGGGCTTGAGTTAGATTGGACAATAGGTGTTAATAATATTCGTTCTTGCCTGAGCAAAATCACAAGTATTGTGAAAATATTTTGAGCACATGTTATCATTTTTAATGACTAATTATGACAGAAAAGTTAATAGTAATTATTATAGTACATATTAAACATGAATATTGGCACTCATGTTGAAAACAGTTAAGTTGCCTTTGTACAGTAATTTTTCCTTTTTTCAACAAACATGTCTGCCTTTTAAACATCGGGCAAATTGTTTCAAATATTACAGATCATCAGAGGAAATGCTTAAGAAACATTTGACCTTATGTGTCATGGAAACCATAGCTGCCCATTGCTGTTGCTGAGGGCCAGCGAGTCGATTCTGACTCACAGCACAGCGCTTCCCAGTCCTCTGACATTATATATATATATATATATATATATATATATATATATATATATATATATATATAATCATTACATCAACCATATCCTCACTACTCATTCGCACGAATTGTCCTCTAGCTGCTGCTGATTCTTAGAGCCCCTATAGGACAGGGTAGACCTGCCCTGTGGCTGTAACTCTTTCCAGGCAGGGGAAGCTTTCTCCCAAAGGAGCGGCTGGTGGTTTTGAACTGCTGACCTGGCAGATCGCAGCACAACTGGTAACCACTATGGCACCAGGGCCCCGAACACATTCTAGGAAGTGCAATTGTTCAGTTTCCTAAATTGTGTTTTATTCTAGATCATTGAGCTTCCCCGGGGCATGGAGTGCATCAGACAGAGAGATAGAGGGAACTTTCCAAAGAAGCATTTGGATTTTGACAAAGAAAGAACAGACTTACGACTTAATAGAAAAGAAAGGAGAATAAATGACCACCAGCATGGGCTTGGGTAGCACTGTGGACTTGTGTGAAATGCACTCTCCACAGACCTACTAAGTCAGAGGTGTGCATTTCAACAATATTGGCATGTGACACTGTGCACATTTAAGTTCTAGTGGTCCTGAGTTAAAGTCTCTGGGTGACACCAACCTTTGAACTGAACGTGGGGTTACTGGCCACAAGGCTGGAAGTTAGAATCCACCCAGAGCTGTCTAAGGAGGCAGGCATGGCGATCCTCTTCTGCAAAGTCACAACCTTAAACTACGTATGAATCAGTTCTAATCTGTACTCATGATATCGCCCAGAGTAAGAATCAACTCCATAAGCAGACCTGACAGAAGTTCCCTTTTCCTGCAGTATTACCAAGTGCTTTCTACATTCAAAGGAGGACTGATGGGACTTTGTTTGGTTTTGAAAAATCAGCTAGTTGTATGGACATTTGTATCCCAATAACAAGGACTCTTATCTCCCCAGGAGGAGAGAAATTCTGGCACCTTTGGCTGAAAGGAATGTTTGTGGCATGACTATATTTACTCTTACTGCCTTGAGTTACTCTCTTAGTACTTTGATATAAAGCCATGGCAGAAAAAGGAATTTGTAAGAAAAATCTTTAATGGATGCGTACGTAGGTTGAGAATTATGCATTCCTTTATCATTGCGAGGGACATTTAATACGCTGACTGCTTAAAGACTAGAATGGTCACTGAGTGCCGGCCAATAGAGAGTGCATTAATCTAAAGATTCTGACATCAATGTGAACCAGGCAGCTGACAGGTTAAATCTGCTGATACAAAGTGTGGGCACATGAAACAGTTGTTTTGTTAATTGAATGCTAATTTCATCCTCAGACAAGCTACCTCATTTGTAGTGTAATGGGAATGCAGAGAAGTAAAGATGTAATGCAAATATCAGGGCCTTGGTGTCTGTGGTACCATATATCATGGAAGAGATTTTTTTTCAGAACTCGGTTTCATTTGCCTTCAAGAAATGCCTGTTAGCTGCCATTGAATCAGCTCTGACTCACGGTGGTCACGTGGGTGCAGAGCAGAACTTCTCCCTACAATTTTCAGAGGAGTGAAAGAGACCTACCAGCAGTCTCCTGAGCTGCCTCTGGGTGGGTCTGAACCACTAACATTAAAAAATATATATATTATTAATTGGGAATTAATATATATATCATCCCATAATTCAATCTTGTCCAGCAGAATTTTGTATTTGCTACCACATCATTTTCTAAAATTCCTTTTCTACATGGACTCCTTGATGTCATCTCCCCTTTACCCGGCAATGCCACTGTGCCTCCCTGCCCCTGAAACCCGTATTCTACTTGATAGCTAGGGATAGTTCATCCATCCTAGGCTTTGTATACCAAAAAATGAAAAAATATACAACACAACTTCAAGAGGGTGACCCCTAGTGACCTGACACCTCTGAGATAAAACCCTAATATATATAAAACAAAACAACACAAACCCAATACAGAAACTTTTGGAAAACAGATCAGGTCCAGGATGCATAACAGGGTGGCTCTGCTGAAGAAAGTTCAAGTCAAATTGATGCCTTCTGATCTTCTAGACTGGATACTCCAATGTGCTCTGTTTAGTAACCACTTTCCTCCCACCCTCAATTGTGGACAGAGCCAGTGCTTAACCCTTTGTGTCACCCAGGGACACTGCCCTACTAAAACTTTCCACTTGTAAATTACTGTTAATTCTATAGACTATTGTAAGTATAATTTTTGCCCCAAAGCAGCATTTTCTCATGGAAATACTTTCCAGCCACAGACCACCAGGAACATACTGGTAGTTAAACAAGCCGTAAGACCCTCAACCTGCGGCAACAGCGAGTTCAAGCAGAAGAGAAATTGTGAGGATGGTGTCGGCCCAGAATCGGGCAGTGTTTCATTCTGCAGTGCAGAGGGTCGCTCTGAGTGGAACCCACTCGATGGCATCCAACAACAACCTAGTGAGAGAGAGAGAGAAAGGGAACAGAATTGTGAGGTACCTCAATAAAAGGTGCTCCAAAGAACCTACCATGAGATGTGGGCTTGGGTTGAGTCATTTGAGAGGGAATCCAAGGTAACAGGGATTTGCTCTCGATGGATGTTGCCAGAAGAGGAAAGTTTTAAATCGTGTATCTCCATAGGTAGGGAGGGCAGATAGCGTGAAGATAAAGGTGCAATTGGTATTTCAGAAAGCAAGTGAAAACAGCAGTCTCTGTCACGACTACAGAGAAAGCGATGTTTGTTATTTTGTGGGCACCATCATGACCTTGATTTTGCCTGTGCTGAGATAAAATTATGAAATGGCCTTGTTTTGTTTCCCTTTATGAGATCTCAGAGTGACCTCGCTTGATGCCGGTGTCCTGGGAGACAGTTCATGTCCAGCAGGAGAATAACATGGCCCAGCTGTGGCTGTGCACGCAGGCCAGCTTCCAACCACGGTGGAACCTAGGCGGTAGTGGCAACCCAGTTCGTGGATATTGGGGGCTTTTTCTTTTTTCTCTAACTAGGAAGTTGGTTTTCAAGATATGTTGAAAGAAGTAGAACCTGAAAGAAGAGAGGTTTTTCATTTGTTCAGGAAGCAAACATCAAAAGAGTAAGAAGACTTCACCTGTAGAACGCGAATGTTTCGGTTATAAATGAAGTCCGTAACGGGCATCTAGACCAGCTGTTCCTTCTCCTTTGCCATCCTCTTTCTGACATCTCCGCCACGGAATTGCCCAGGGTCCGCTCAGCCGACTCCAATAAAAGAAAACACTAGCCCACCGCAGACAGTCCGTGCAATAAGCACTACTATTTCCTGGTGTCTTCCATCTATCGATTCTACTTTAATCCATTGGAGCAATTGAGAAAAATCTCAGACTTCCAATAAGGTACTTTTCTAAGGAAGGAGAGGAAATACTCCCCCCCCCACACACACACACAAACACACACACAACACACACACAGAATCTAAGTGGACAAAGGGGAGAAAGGCAAACGTATGTCATAGGCGATCTCAAAAGCAGTGGTAGAAAAACAAAAACAATTTCTTTCCTTAGGTCTTCACAAGACACCTGCCATATCTCATTTCCTATTTCTCCCTGAGCATTTGTCCCATCTGCTTATCTTCTTGCACATTCCCTTTCTGTTTTCTTCTCTCCCATAATCTCAGTGAGCAGATCACGTTGGCTTACCACGGTGCCAACTCCAGTATATACTGACATGCTAACTCCACAGGGTATTTATTTTAGGGCGTATCAGCATAGGATTAGTTTATCTCACAGCCAATTCAAAATTTGGAGTGAAGAAATCTGCTTTGATCTTTTCAGACTATTAATTTCTTCCCAATAGGTCAGGTGTTCAGTCTAGTATAAAATTATTACTGAGAAATACTCGAATACTAAGGGTCTCAACTCAACTAAACTCACTGCCATCGAATGGATTCTGACTCATAACTGAGACTTAGGGTTAGCAGCCCTAGATGCGACCCACTCTGCCACCAGGGCTCCATTCAATAAGGTAGGCTTTCAAATGCAAAGGTAGTTCAATAGAAAGGAAATACAAGTGGTTCTTAAACACAGGGAAAAAATGATCGGCTCACTTTTAAGTTTACACTGCAGTGTCATTTTTTTACTTATAAAGCTGTGAAGGCTTAAAACGTTCAATACTATGATGTATCATGAGTGATTTGAGGAAATGGAGCTGTCCGCACATTTCTGGTAGGGGTATAAATTAGTATAGTTTCTATGGAGTTAGAACAATTAGGCAACATGTTCTTAGTTTAAATGTTTATTGTTATTGTTCTTTTGTTGCAGCATTGTGTTTTAGTAGACCCCCCACCCCCGCGCTACATAATAGTATTGCTCCATAGCCTTGCCTTGGCTGTCATCTCTGTGGAAGTAGATTGCCAGGAGTTTTCCTTTCATGGTGCCCCTCATTAGGCTCAAACTGCCAGCCTTTTTAGTTACCAGGCCAGAACAAAGTGTGCCATTCAGCTACCTACCGATTGAATTTTTTTTCATCAATAGATGGTCAATACAGTCATCCAAGGAAAATGTATACAGAGTAATAAACTAATAAGTTCTTGATGTACAGATATGGAAAGGTTTTCAAAATAAGTTAAAAAAAATAAAATTGCAGAACAATATCACTAAAATTACAAACACCCAAGTCACTGCCATTGAGTCAATGCCAACTCAAAGCGCCCCTATCTGACAGGGTAGAACTGCCCTGTGAGTTTCCGAGACTAACTGTTGACAAGAGTAAAAAGTCCCATCTTTCTCCTAACCGTCTGACTCGCATGCTATCATTTCCATAAAGACAAGGGTGCACAAATCGTGTCATGTGTGCATTGAATCTGATGGAAGACATACAAAGAACTAAAAATAGCATTAGAAGAAAAGGGTAGAAAGATTTCACTTCTTTTGTACTGTTTGAACCAATCAATCACATGAATAGATTACTCATTCAAAAACAATTGTGAGTACCTTTAAAATAAATAGGGCCAGTCGCCTTAACATAAACAGAGCAGGTAACACAGAAACACTGCAGTTGCTTTCATCTATTTCTCCTTCTCTACCCTCCATATATGATACAGGATGACGAAAGATGACAAACGAACAAACAGAATTACACAAAGCCATGCTCCAAGCTTAGCTAAGAATTTAGAAAACTTCAAATACCTGTAAATAATTCGAGGAAGGAAAAACAAATGAATAGTAAGAATAGATCAAAAAAGGTAGCTCTACACCTTTGCTGCGCGTTTGTGTGTTGCTGAGGGTGGTCCTGGAGCACTGCAGGAAGAGAAAGAGAAAGGGGAGAAGGGGGCCGGCCTTGGCTCCAGGACTGACCTGAAACCCCTCCCACAGAGGAGAGCAGTTCACTCTCAGCGTGAAGGTCTGGGGTGTGGTGTGCTGGCACCTAGAGCC
This sequence comes from Tenrec ecaudatus, assembly GCF_050624435.1. NCBI lineage: Eukaryota > Metazoa > Chordata > Mammalia > Afrosoricida > Tenrecidae > Tenrec > Tenrec ecaudatus. Next base: position 31,908,646 of record NC_134531.1, on the reverse strand, counting down.
CTGGCCACAGGGAAGGGTTGGAAACACCCGTGTCGCAAAGGGGCAGTTTTGAAAATCATTGCTTCTGAGAGTGCAAAAGGCAGGGAAAGGCAGTTTTGGAGATGGAGTGAAGAAGAAGACAAGAAGCAAAGAAGGAAACGTGACGGTCTTGCGATCCATACAATAACCACAATTGCACAGCACACACCCCTCACCTGGCGCCCCATCTTACGAGAGCCACTAGAGAAATGGGGCTTTGCTACAATGACAGAAGAGGGCACCATTGAACTAGAAATTGTGCAGGCCCCCACAAATCCGCAACCTGAATAAAGCAAAGTAAGTAAATATATACCAAGATACAAGCAGACAATACATTTGGGATTAGAGATCTCGTCTGATAAAAAGTGCTCCACAGAAAACATCCGTAAAGTTGAAGAAAAATGCAATGCGATGCTCCATTTAAAACTTAAAATTCTTAAACAAGTATTTGCAGACATGAAAACAGTAATGACAGAAATAGACCCCCCAAAGTAAAAATTAAAACAGAGTGATTACGCTTCAGAAAGAAATGAAATTGAAAGGAAAACACCACTGATTGAAGACTACTTACAGGATGCTTAAAGGAGAACCGACATAAATGAAATTGTCTGACATATGGCAAAAATGTACAGGAAAACAACTAAAGATTGTGGAAAATGATATGAAGAAATAAGTAGCATTCAGGGAGAAAGTGATTGAAATGGAACATAGGTTAAGATAAACATGCATATTAATTGGAATCCTTGAAGCAAAGAAAGAAAATAATGTAATTAAAACTATAAGATCCTTTTACATAATAAATGATGTTTTAATGTATATATTAAAAGAGCTTCAAAGGTTCCAGGTAACATGAATCTGCAATGATCATAATAAAACTCAAAGTCCTCAAAATGTAGGGGAAAATCACCCCAAAATTAGGCATTCTCCTAGTAAGAAAATTAAGTAATTTATAAAGATTAAAATTAGACTGGAATCAAATGTCTCCAAAAGAGCATACCAAAAAAAGGGGGGCACAAAATAAGCAGTAAACATTGAATAGAGTCAATTTATTTGGCCCATCTAGCCATAATTCCTTATGTGATATGTTATAACTCTGGATCAATCCTGTGGCTATCGTCTCATTGGGGCAGAATTAGGGTGGCATTAAGAACTGACTTGAGAAATGAGTATGAATCAAGTTCCATCTTTTGTTTCTTTGAAGGGCATCTTGACTAGAGGGCATGACTTAAGACGCCATCGCTGGTTTTCCTTGGATGGGGTGTAAATGCTGGAACCCTTGCCTAGCTCTGCAGGACGTCATCTGAAAAGCCATACCTCGGTTTCTTTTTTGTTTGTTTTTGTTTTATTTCTTAAAATATCATTTTATGAAGAGCTACTACAACTCTTATCACAATTCATACATACATCAATTGTGTCAAACATACTTGGACATTTATTGCCCTCACCATTCTCAAAATATTTGCTCTCCACTTAAGCCCTTGGTATCAGCTCCTCATTTTCTCCCCTTCCCTCCCCGCTCCCTCCTCCCTCATGAACTCTTGATAATATATAAATTATTATTAGCTTGTCATGTCTTACACTATCCAATGTCTCCCTCACTCACTTTTTTGTTTCCATCCCCCAGAGAGCAGGTTATATGTAGAGCCTTATAATCGGTTCCCTCTTTCTACCCCACCTTCCCTCCACCCTCCTGTATCACCACTCTCACCACTGGTCCTGAAGGGGTCATCTGTCCTGAATTCCCTGTGTTTCTGGTTCCTATCTGTACCAGTCTTGATGGAACTTTGGTAAAAGCAAGTCACCTGCTGTGACTTTTGGACATTTTTTTAACTTCTGATTTCAAAATCGACCTTAAATTTGACTTGGCTCTGCTTGACCTTTGGATTTGGGATAGAGCAGCACCCATAAACACATGAGATGGTTCCTTCTGTGGGGCTTTTCAGCAAATCACAAAACGCAGGAACATGAGGGAGTATATGCCAAGGAAGAGTGGAGGCAAATGAAGCTGAATGGACATTTGAGATATCTTGAATATCCAATTCCTTGGCAGTAATCTGGGATTCTTTTTTCTAAAATAAATTATTGCTTGAAACACGCAGTGTTACAAACCCACGGGCACCATTCTGGTTGCTGAGTTTATCTGGAACTTTGAGGACAAGAGCAAACATTCCAGTGATATCTGGGTGCCTGTTTTATTGTTGTTGTATGTGTTATTTCAAGAGAATCAGGGACTCACCGTTAGCCTGTCCGCTTCTTAATTTGACTATTATTTATCTGCCTTGCCTCTCCAATTTCTCAAGTAGATAGGAACTTCAGCTGTCCCTTTTTGAGAACAGAGAGTTTGCACAGAGTACGGAAAGTTGCCAAACAATGTATGCATCCCAACTCCGATCACTTCTCACAGCTTCCACTCCGCTTACCCTGACTCTAGCCACCACTGCCCCTGACCTATGCCACTGCAGTATTTCCATGTTGCTTCCCCCCTTGGCATGGCAATCAGAGTGACCATACGCTTTTGACATGTAAATCAAATGGTGTGACTTTTCTGTTCAAAAGTCGCTGGTGGTTTTCCATCTACCTAAGAGTAAAAGCCCATATCTTTACAATTATATGTCCCTCTCCCACTGCTATTTCATCTCCTGCCATTATCTATCTTCAAACCAGCTGCAACAGGTCATACCTATTCACTTGCTGTGTATTCTTCATGAGCTCGTCTTCCTTCAGATGTCCGTGTTCCCTACCTGCTTTCATTTTCTGCTCAGCGTCACCTTATTAAAGCAGTGTCACTGGCCATCTTTGATATTTGCTATGATACTTTCTTTTGCTACCAGAACAAACATGCTCCCATCTAGTCTGTTCTGGCTCATGACGACCCCATGTCATGCACTGTAGAACTTCTCCAGTGGGTTTTCTTGGCTGTAATCTTTTGGAAAGCAGGTCTGTAGGCCTTTCTTTCAGGTGACAACCTTTAGGTTCATAGTTCACCACAAATCATTTATACTGTTCAGGGATTTTCTACTATAGTTGCTCTCTTATCTTCTTATCTCCTATATTTGTCAACTATTTAGTAACTCATAGATTAGCTCAAATTTAGAGGTTTATGCCAATAAACATTTATTATCTCATAGTTTCTGTGGATTGAACATTCATACGTGTATTAGATGGAAAGTAATATTCAGATGATTTCATGAAGTTCTAATTAAGAGAGAAGGTAGAGTGTAATTATCTGAAAACTGGATTGGGTCTAAAGAATCCACTTTCACAATAGCTCATTGATATACCTCCATTGTTGTGTTGACTTTTTGACTAGGGACTTCCGCTGTTCTTCAGGTGGATGTTTCCAGAGAACAGAAGGAAGGTCTTCGTGACAGGTGATTGGTTTTGATTAGAATGAATGACCCCAGGACAGAACCAGGGAAAGTATTAATGTCTCTTAACAACTTATCATTATTTCTGCAACACCCTACTGATTACATAGGGCATCCCTATCCGGTGTAGCAGAGGACTATGCAGGGACATGAATCCTAAAAGGCAAGAACCACTGGATGTCTGTAGTGATGTGAAATGCTTGATATAGCCCTTCCGGCCATAATACCTTTTTTTTTGATGCATTATAAATTCTATCCTCTGTGCCTGTGGTTTAACTTAGGATCATCCAACAACAGTTGCAGCAGTGCGTTGACAGGGAACTGCCAAAAGTTCAGGCTGGAATCAGAAGAGGACATAGAACACGGGATATCATTGCTGATGAGAGATGGATCTCAGGTCAAAGCAGAGAACAACAGAAAGATATTTTCTTGTGTTTCATTGACTATGCAAAGGCATTCCACTGTGCGGGCCATAATACGCAGTGGATGACCTGGAGAGCAACACAAAGATATTTTCTTGTGTTTCATTGACTATGCAAAGGCATTCCACTGTGTGGACCATAACACGCGGTGGATGACCTGGAGAGCAACGGGAATTCTGGAGCCCGTCATTGTGCTCATGAGGAACTTGACCAGAGATTACGTGGAAGTTGTGCGAATAGAACAAGGGAATATTGCATGGTTTAAAATCAGGAAAGGTGTGCACCAGGGTTGGATCATCTCGCCATACTTATTCCGTCTATATGCTGAGCAAAGTCTCGGAAAGGCTGGATTACATGATGAGTGCAGCGCCGAGATTGAAATAAATCTTCTTAACAGCACACAGTATGCAGACGGCACAGCCCTGCTTGCTGAAAGCGAGGAGGAATTAAAGCAAGCGGGTGAAGGGAGACGTCAGACAGGGCAAGATATGACAAAATAATAATTTATAAAGTATCAAGGGCTCATGGGGGAAAGTAAGGGGGGGGGAGGACCTGATGCCAAGGACTTAAGTGCTTTGAGAATGATGAGGGCAAAGAATGTACAGATGTGCTTTACACAATTGATGCATGTATGGATTGTGATAGGAGTTGTATGAGCCCTTAACAAAATGTTTTTTAAAAGATTAAGGATTGTAGCCTTCAGTATGGACTGCAACCCTATTTAAGGGTACCAAAATCCTCACAACCGTACCAGTAGGTAACATCATGATAAATGGAGAAAAGGTTGAAATTGTCAAGGACTTTGTCTTATTTGAAGCCACAATCAATGCTCATGGAAGCAGCAGTCAAGAGATCATAAGAAGCATTGCATTAGGTAAATCTGCTGCACAAGATTTCTTTAGAGTATTGAAGAACAAGAGTATTTCTTTGAGGACTAAGATGCACCTGACCCAAGCCATGTGTGTTAGTCTGGGTAAATTAGAGAAACAAATTCATAGGTACTTACATGTGTGTAAGAGAAAGCTTTATATCAAAGAGTAATTTTATAATAAGAAAACATCAGAGCCCAATCCAGATCAAGTTCATAAGTCTGATATTAGCACATATGTCCCATACCAATCTATAAATTCCTTTTCAGAATCACACAACACATGTAACAATGCTGAATGCAGGAAGATCACAGGCCAGCGGGTGGAAAGTCTTCTGGATCCAGTGGCCACTAGTGTAAGCATCTCAGCACTGGCAGGGGTCTCCACGTGGCTCATTCAGCTCCAGGGCTCTGGTGTAGCTGCATGTGTCTTGTCAACAGTAATGTCTTTCAGGGAGTGCGGGAGTGTCCTGCCTCCAGCAAGCTATTTATCATCTTAGTAAATCCAAATGAGGTCATCAAGTTACGACCTGATTGACAGGCTAGACTCCACCCCTCCACAAGTTAACACCAAATTATGTAATTACCACACCATGGTATTCTCCATTGTATCATATGCATATGACACATAGGCATATGAAGGTTGGACATTGAATAAAGGAGACAGTACGAGAATAGATGCATTTGACTTGTGCTGGAGAAGAATCTTGAAGTTATCATGAACTGCTAAAAGGACAGACTGACAGTATTAGAAGAAATAAGCCCTGAGTGCTCTTTAGAGGCAAGGATCACAAGACTTCGCCTACATACGTTGAACATATTGCCAGGAGAGGCTAGTCCTGGAGAAGGACATCATGGAGGGCAGTGAAAAGAGGAAGGCCCTCGATGAGATGGACTGATTCAATGGCTGCATCAATGGCTCAGGTGTCGGAGCAATCGTAAGGAAGGTGCTGAACCTGCGGTGATTTGTTCTGTGTGCACAGGGTAGCTATGGGTCAGCGCCAACTTGATGGCACCTAATAACAACATGCCTGTGATTATAATCCCATTTTCAAGAAGTTATCTGTTATACTAATAGACATGATTAAAGTGGAATAGATTCTGAGTCTCTGTCTTACTAGAGGATGTGAACCAAGTCACCAAGTCTCCTTAGGGGTATGGTTCACTGAAAGACAACAAGCACACCTCCCTTAAAGCCATTCTTCTTTGTATATCAGAACTATTTCAGGAGCAAGAACTGAAAGAATTCCTAGGACAATCAGGGAAGAAGAGCCACAAGGGAAGAACATTAAATACTCTTCCATAAAGCGGCAAAGGCGGAGACTACAGGCATCAGAGACCACAGCACAGAGGAATGGAGCGGACTACAGGAACCCTGCCAGGAGAGACAATGCCCCTGAGATCTGGAAGAACGAGACAGTGAGGTTCGGTGGTGCTCAGGCTTCTTGTGCCACAGAGGCACAGGTTAAGGGCCTTCGTGACTTATAGAATGAGGACTAGAGAGTGAAACTTAGCTACTGGCTCAGAAGAGCCACTGCCGGCGACCAAGGACTATGTCCTGCTATTTACTTATCATCACCTGTGTTAACCTGTTAACTTCCTGAATAATCACCTCTTACTGTGAGTTTTGTATGTAAGTCCTGCGTGGCCATGGCAATGCATTTTCAGACCAAGCAGAGATGCCGTGATTTGAGAGAAATGGTTGGTATCACAGCAGGTTAAGAAAGATAGAGCATGGAGGTATGTCTGACTTCTGACTTGTGGCATCAGGCCTTGGGCTGGTGAGAAACTAAGATTCATCTCCTTTGTGAAGTCAAAGGAGGTCAGATGTGGCCTCCATGTCACTGTCTCTGCCATTTCAGAAGATGACTTCCAAGTCCCCCACATTTTACTCTTTTTTCCACAACGCTATTAATTTTGCCTAACCTATTACATATATTTCTCTGTGTGGATTATTTATCTCCTCCTACTAGAACATGGTCTACTAAATCCAAAACAAAGCCCCATCTGACTTCACATTTTTTAAAAGGTCAGTAGCCGGTAAACATATGAACAAATAAATTCCAACCAGTATAGAGCGTTACACATTGGGCTGTTAACCACAAAGCCAGCTGTTCAAAACCACCAGCCATTCCATAGGAGAAAGATGAGGTTTTCAACTCTCATAAAGATTTACCATCTCAGAAATCCACTGGGACAGTTCTACTCTCGTGTAGGGTTGCTCTCCAGGACGTATGAGTGTGTCAAGTAAGCCCTGCCTCCCATGCTTCCTCCTTCTCCAGCCCTTGATTGGTGTCCCAGATAGATGTTAAATGTTCTTTCCCACTCTAGAAATGACCCTGGGAAGCTTTCCCTCCCAAAGACATAGGACACACAGAACATAGATGTCTCTTTATAAAGGTCACGTGGAAGTACTCACTAAGGTCAGAACTATACTTCCTAAAGTAAGTCACACAATTAACACACAATTCCGAGTGTCCATTGTCAAATCCACTGACACAATCCCCAAGGAGATCAAGAAAAGGTAAACCAATTTGAGTCTAAAGTTGGTTGTAGATGTGCAAATGTAGCCCTAATTTGTGTTCAACATTTGGAATTTCATAGGTCCTCCCATTTTCTCTTTGACAGTAAAGTTGGTTTATGCCAAAAAAAAGTGTTATCTTCTTTGATATGCTATGATTCCCTTGACTCAATCTGGGGTTTGCAAATATAAGCACGGCTCTGGGTGAGAAAATCTGGAAGGAGCAGGAATCCCTCTTCAGCAGCTGGGAGCTTCAGCTTACACCAGGTAGCAGTGTGCCTGACTCTATACAAATGCAACCAGATGGGTTTGGCTGCCTTTTCAGATTGAGTGGAGGCTGAGAGTGTAGAATGTGATCTGTTGAGGCTAATTTGAAATGCATGCTAATGTGCTGATTCACGTCACAGATAAGTTTGCTTTCATAAATAGTCCTTCTCTTCCCAGTACATAGACTAGAAGAGATGGGTCTCTGATAGGAATGAGACGTCAGGACTGGGCACTCCTAAATGAAGGGGCCTATTTAGTTAATTATGGGCCCACATTGTGAATGTGCTGCTGGAGACTGGAAATGAATACTGCCCCTTGTGCTAAAGGACCAGTAGGTGATTGTTTTAGCCAACTTCAGGCCAGCTATGAAGAGCCCACACTTCCCTGGAGAAGCAGGCCAACTGCTATGTCTATTTAATAATTAGAGAAACCACATATTGGTCAAAGTTGTCAAGGTAAAGTAGAGAGTAGGGGAGGGGATGATTTCTTCATCGCTTTCACCAAGATATTTGTATGTTCTGAACTGAGGGTTAGACTTGTATTCTGAGGAATTGAAGGGTTCTACCCCAGAGATTCCAAAATTAGTTTTCAGTTCAACATAGGCCATTCTAGCTCTGTGTTCTAGCTAGAAATTTATAAAGGAACTAATACAACCCAAAATTTCTACAGGACTTGATATATTCAATAAAAATTCATATTAAGAACACATGGAATTAATGCAAGAAATGAAGCCCCATTTACTTGAATATTTAGTCATTTCTTTCTTTCTAATTTCTCCATTACCATTCACTCAACACTTAGTACCATGAGCCTCTATTTCTCCTACATCAAGTTCCCCAGTTCTGTTGATTGTACCTATCAAGATCAAGAATATGGACCAAGGAGTCAGAATAACTGAATTTGAATCGTAATCATTTACTTGACCTTAGATTTTTTGTGTGTGTGAAATAGTACCTACTTCACAGGAATGTTTTGAAGAGACAAATGTATCAATACATGTTAAGCATTTAAATCAATGTCTGATACACAGAAAGTGATTTTCATCCAACGTATCTTATTTAGACAGACCCGCGGAGATAATAACATGCACAAAAACAAGACAGAGCAAAACCAACCAACAATAAACAACCAAACAGCAACAACAACAAACCAATGACCAAAAAAAAAACACAACAAGAAAGAAAAGCTTGTAGTTAGTTCAAGGATTGTTTGTTGGCTTTTAGGAGTGCTTTCCAGTCCAATCCATTGGGGCACCATGCCCTGGCTCCAAAGCCCACCTTCAGCATTCCCTGGAGGATCTTGCCACTCCATTCCCTTGCTGTTCTGTTGCACCCCCTTAGTGTTTTGCCTCAGTGTGGCAGGATCAGATTGGGTGCAATTACCACACTGTGTCTCCGGTGTTGTCTCCTGTAGGGCTATGGGTCAGTGAGGGGCGTCATGTCTCATAGTGGGGTCAGCCATGTGGTCCTCTCTGTGGACTGGTTGCTCTAATTGGGAATATTGTCCTCATGACCTGGTGGGCCAGGATGTGCTCTACCCTCTCCTCCTCCCCCTTCATCTGCTCCGGTGTTCTCCGATCAGATATGTCCCTCTCCCAGAGCTGCAGATTCAATGCCATCCTTTGAAATAAATTCTTCTGGGGGAGGGGCAGGTATGCATTTAGTAGTTGGGATTGGGGCTGGCCTCCCCAGACCTCTTCATTGGTTCCCTACACCACACTAGCATGTTGCATTCACATCTTGGAGCACTGGGTTGAAGTCTGGTCCCTTTTTCCCTGTGGAGATATAAACAATCCCCTTCCCTTGGGTGGGTTAGTACCCCATGCCCCTGCTCCCCTTTTCTTTTTTCATTATTACTTTTTTCCTTTTCCCACCCCTTTTCAGTTTTCTACCATGTGTATCCCTGTATTTGGTCTGATCCCTGCCATATTACCTGGTCTTCTTTTGCATTTTTTTTAAAGCTTAGCTCAGCAGATTCATGTTGTACTTGTCCTTTTGTGCTTGACTTAGTTCATTCAGTATGATTTAATTTCCTCCAATTCTTCCCATGCCGCATTGTGCTTCATACATTTATCACTGCTTTTTAGTGATGCGTAGTATTCCATTGTATGTATAGACCACAGCTTTTTAATCCAATCATCAGTTGATGGAAATTTGAGTTGTTTCCAACTCCTTGCAACTGTGAATTGTGCCGCAATGAACATTGGAGCACAGATGTCTGGCCTTGGTTTGTCTCTTGTCTCTTCTCAGTATATGCCCAGTAGGGGGATTGCTGGGTTGTATGGTAACTGGATTTTCATCTGTTTTAGATATCGCCAGATCAATTTCCATAGTGGCTTTACATACTTACAGGTCCACCAGCCATGGATAAGAGAGAGTTCCTGTCTCCCCATAGCCCTCCAACACTTGTTACTTTCTGATATTTTGAATTGGGCTGTCTTTGAGGGTGTTATGTGGTACCTCATTGTTGTTTTAATTTGCATTTCTCTTGTTGCTAAAGATCGGAAACATTTTCTCATGTTTGTTGGCCATTCGGATTTCTGCCCCTGTGAAACTTCTGTTCAGGTCCTTTGCCTACTTCCTCAGTGGGTAATTGTTTTTTTTTTTCTTTTTGGAAGCTAGCAGAGTATTGTATATTTTAGTAATATGGCCTTTGTCTGATGTGTCATTGCTGAAGATGTTTTCCCAGACTCTGGACTCTCTTATTACCTTCTTAGTGAATTCTTTCGATGTACACAGGTGTTTTATCTTCAGTATATCCCATTTGTAAATTTGTTCCTCCTCTGTTTGTATCCTTCCCTACTTCTGATAGCCTATGTGTTCCCTGTGCCAAAGTTCTCAAGTTGGTCCCAATTCCCTCATTGATGGCCCTAATAGTCTGAGGTTTAACACGCACCCCAAGACTCTTGGGGGATAGAGAGAAGAGATGGAAATACAAGTAGCAATGTAGCTGAACCCCAATCCCTCCCAGTGGAGCTGCAAGGGTCCAGTCCCTGCCCCATGGCAGGTGGCAGCAAACTGTGGCTGTATTGAGACCAAGCCCCTGGATGGGCTCCAAAAGGTCTCGGCTCCAGCAGAGACAGTGGCAGGGCCAAGGTCAAGCCCCAGCCAGCCTCCACTGTGCTAGGCCAAAAGCCCCGGGCCCTCAAAACCCCATGGGTCTGTGCCTACTTATCTTTATGATGCTCCTCCTGCATTCCATCAGCTTTGACTTTCCCTCGAAGCAACTCTCCTGGGCTGCATTCTGCGGAGTCATCTGGTATGTGTCACTCCGTCTTCATCTTCCCGGAAGTCCCATCCTCCGTTTTGTGACCATTTGTAAGTAGATACCTTAATTGAGAGTTTCCCTCAGGTGAGACTTGCATACAATATACATGGATATTCTATCAAGGTTGATCCTTCCTTAATGCTGCATGTGATTCATCCTTCTCTGATGTCCTCCCTGAAATGTTCCAGTGATGAGAGCCAGCAGCCAGCCATCTGACCTGGACAGCTGGAGATTTAATAGTTAATGCAGCCTTGTGAGTCCACTATTTATCAGCCTCTGTAGTCATGTGAGTTGTGAGAAACCAACACCCTAATGACTGCTCCATGGATTTTGGAATTGCCAGCCTCCCCAACTATATGTGTCATTTTATTTATGTCTCCCACATATACGGTCATGCCAAATGTCTCAGGCTGGTTTCACTAGACGTAGCAGAGCCTACAGACGGGGCAAACACCGCCAGGTCCAGACCAAGTTTCGTAGGGAGCTGGAGAACCAGACTGAAAGGCAATAATTGGAACAGTTCAAACCCAAAATCACAGAAGGGGAGAAGCTTGAGGATCAATCGTATCCTGTAGGCTGGTTCGCATACACCATGTTTTTATGCATTGAAACTCATTCGGAGTAGGTTCTAGACAACATCTCCAAATACAAGAGATAAACTCTTCCCAAGGTCTCCTACTGACAGACTCCATTGAGAGAGGACTTTGAATTATTGAAAGCACCATTTATGAAGTCAGAGACATGAGCAATGGAAGATAAGCCTTAGAAAGAAAGACTCTACCTGACTTACCTCCTCCCCAGGGCACTGTTCTTTTAGATCAGTTGTCAGAGCCATTTGCTCCAAGGAATAACTTTATAAAACTCCGCACCGGGATGACCTCTGGTCGCTCAGCATTCACTCTCTATCTTAAATTGCATTGGACTCTGTAATCTTTTGGTTAGTTTCTGGAAAAAAAACACAAGGAAGCATTTTATCCTTTCATTCCAGTCTCTTTAATAAAGTTATGCAGTTGGTAAGCCCAATAAAAGCTATTTTTTATGTGCAGCCATTTAGCTCTCTCTTTTCCTTGTCCCAGATTCCCAGAAGGCTTTAGACTGCAACGAATCATTTGTTTCTCAGTGTTTAGGCTTTTTCTACCAAGTTAATAAAATGCTTTTTCTCCAGGATTTTGGTGAAAGGTGGGCTGTGTCCATAATTTTGCTAAAGCATCTCTCTGATCTCAAGGACTCCCACTTTTGCCATGACTCAGATCTTAAGGTCTACTTAGACTATTCAGATTCTCTAACTGGAGCTCATTGCAATAACAATGTATCATGGTATTTGTTTCATTACAGCAATTATTCCTAATTAAGCCAGTATTTAGTGCAATTTGCGGATATTTTAGTTCGTGTGCTTTTGTTGTGGTTGGTGTTGTTGTTGTTCTTAATTTTACATTAGGATTGCATCATTATGAATGTAATTTTATAGTCCATAATAGGGTGTCTGTCTGCTTTTAAAATCCTTGCAATAACTTTGCTGAAATAATAACACTGATATTAATTAGTAAAACTTTTCTTTAAAAAACAGAAAAAGAAAGAGAAGCTGGTTGGCTGGTTGGTTTTACTTTAAGTATACAAAGTGTGTGTGTGTGTGTTGCGACATCAGAGCTGCTGTTTGTTCCCTGAAATAAAATCTTATTTCTTATAGTAACAGATCACATTCCCCCAAACCAAATTGAACCCACATCCGCTCATGGATTACTAAGAAGATATAGCTTTTACTACCCACAATGAAGGGCAAATTTGTGAAGGGAACACCAGCATATTTGAAGACTGCTGTGATTGCTATTTTACATTTATTCATTTTATTGTTGAAAACAGCCCTAATGGGATGGGTGTTAGGTGACATGAGCCAGTTTCAACCCAAGCAACCCTATGAACCATGGAAACATGGCACCATCGCCATGATGGTTTCTATAATTGAACTTAGTGTTACAATCCCCCTGCCAATCCATCCTGTTGAGGGCAAGTGGTGGCACTGAATTATCAAAGACAAGGTGAGTATAGCTATTGTAATAAACAGCAGAGTCAAATCAGTAATTATTATAATCTGATTTATATGGATTCATGGTGACTGCTATTTAGTTATGGTGCCCCTAGGAGTGAGACAGATGGAAGAATTTGGCAAGTGTGTATTTGTTCTGTACAAACGGAATAATTCTAGGTCAAGTGAATGGCAGTCTAACAAAAATCACCAAAATGGAGAGTCATGACCCCTCAATCAATTCCAAAGCCAAATTAAAGTCCCACAACCTCTTGGATGAAGATAAGGGCAGTTCACCTTGAGGAAGGACCCCAAGACATTACCAAAGATGTGTGCTGCTAATCTTTTCCCCAGCCTTCATCAGCTGGATAGATGGTCTTTTGACGGTTTGACTGTTCGCTGGGGAAAATAATCAGATATTTCAAAGATTATTGTTCCTTGCCTCTGAACTGACAGAAAGCCCAGGTAACCCAAAATGTCACTATAGTTCACCAGTCAGACTGGGGATGAATGAAGGTTGGGTTACCGATGCAACCGTAGCTCAGCCTCATCTCACCATGAGTCCAATGAGTCCCTGAGGCCATCCTGTAGTGACTTACCCAACTGAAGAATGCATAATTGGAATAGACATACTCAGACACTGGAAGAACCCCACATTGGATCTCTCATATGTAGAGTAAGGATATTATGGAAGCAAAGGACAAGTGGAAGATTTGAAATTTCCCTTACTTGGGAAAAAAGTAATTAAAAAACAATATTACTTCTTTTTAAAATCATTTTATTGGGGGCTCATACAACTCATCACAATCCATACATACATCCATCAAGTCGAGCACACTTGTACATTTGTTGCCATCATCATTGTCCAAACATTTGCTTTCTACTTGAGCCCTTGGTATCAGCTCCTCATTTTCCCCCTCCCTCCCTGCTTGCTCTCCCTCATAAACCCTTGATAATATATAAATTATTATTATTTTGTCGTATCTTACACTGTCTGACATCTTCCTTCACCGACTTTCCTGTTTTCTGTCCCCTGGGGAGGGGGTTATATGTTGATCCTTGTGATCGGTTCCCCCTTTCTACCCTATCTTCCCTCCACCCTCCGGGTATCGTCACTCTCACCACTGGTCCTGAAGGGATCATCTGTCCCGGATTCCTGTGTTTCTAGTTCCTATTTGTACCAATGTACATCCTCTGGTCTAGCCAGGTTTGTAAGGTAGAATTGGGATCATGATAGTGGTAGGGGGGGGGGAGGAAGAATTTAAGAACTAGGAGAAAGTTGTATGTTTCATCGTTGCTACCATGCACCCTGACTGGCTCGTCTACTCCCTGTGACCCTTCTGTAAGGGGGTGTCCAGTTGCCTACGATGGGCTCTGGGTTTCCACTCTGCACTCCCCCTTATTTACAATGATATGATTTTTTGTTCTTTGATACCTGATCCCTTTGATACCTCATGATCACACAGGCTGGTGTGCATCTTCCATGTGGGCTTTGTTGCTTCTGAGCTAGATGGCCACTTGTTTTTCTTCAAATCTTTAAGTCCCCAGATGTTATATCTTTTGATAGGTGGGCACCACCAGCTTTATTCACCACATTTGCTTATGCACACATTTGTCTTCGGTGATTGTGTCAGGAAGGTGTGCGTCATGGAATGTCAATTTAATAAAACAAAGTGTTCTTGCATTGAGTAAGTACTTGAGTGGAGGTCCAATTTCCATCTGCTGCCTTAATACTAAACCTATAAAGATATGCACATAGCTCTATTTCCCCATCATCCTACATAAACATATTACCATAGGTACATGCCTGTATTTAGACCTCTCTGTATGCCCTTTGACCCCTAGTTCTTTCCTCTATTTCCTTTTACTTGGTTCTTGTCCCATTACCATGCTCAGCCTTCATTTGGGTTTCAGTCATTTCTTTTGGTTTCATTGCCCTTGCTGAAACCCTACCAGGCCTCTCACACCCTCCTTGCCGCTAAATTTGGGTCACTTGTTGTCCCCTTGAATATTACATTCTTGAAGGGAATGTGGACATTACTGCTACCATGAATGACTTGAAGGACACATAAGTAGCAATTCCTTCTACTTACACCCATTGAATTGCCTATTTAAAAACAAATAGGCAATTCAATCTTCAATGAATTGCCTATTTAGAAAGAAAAAATCATGGATATTGAAGAATGATTATGATTATCATGACCATAACCAGGTGTGGACTCCAATTTCCACTTCTTTTTAATATGTTACTTCATTATTTGAACAAATTAATACATCTCCTCATCTTTGGTATGCAGCTATTGATTTGGCCAAATCCTTTTTCTCAATTCCAGAGTTGAAGGGTTACCATAAACAGTTTGCCTTATGCTGGCAATGCCAACACTAAACCTTCACAATTCTACGTTAGAGGTATATCAATTCTCCAACACTATTTTATAATTTAGTCTTCAGAAATAGTTAACCAATGAGACCTTGTAAAAATGATATGATGTGATATATTAAGCAACATCTTCTTAAGAATAAATTATCAATGAGCTTTATAGCATTTGATTTTCCAATGATCATAACAGAGCATTCCAACACACTAGGTGGTAAAACATGAACAAAGTGGATATATACATTTTATAACATTAGCAATTCTGTAAGGATTAGGGTGTGTGGAATGTGGGGCTAGTTAACTGTTCTTTAGAAATTGGTCATAATGCTGGAATAGATTTTAAGTTATGAAGACCAATGAACTATTCGATGACATCTAACAGCTATTTCCCCATATGTTATTTTTTAATCAAATATCTATTATTCTAAACATAAATAATACAAAAACCCTCACAAGACAAATAAGCAACATCATTATAAATAGAGAAGATGGTGAAGTTGTCAAAGATTTCATTTTACTTGCATCCACCGTCTCTTGCAATGGAAGCAGAAGTCAAGAAATCAAATGACATGTTGCAATGGAAAATACGCTACAAAAGACTGCTTTACAGTATTATAAAGCAAAAGTCACTTTGAGGATTAAGATGCATCTGACCAATTCGTGGTATTTTTAATTGCCTCAGATGCATACAAAATCTGGGCAACTAATATGACTAAATAGGAGTCAACGTCTTTGAGTTTTAGTGGTATATGAGATGTACCATGGACTTTGAAAAGAGTAAACAAATCTGCCTTGAAATAAGTACAAGCCAGAATATTCCTTAGAAGGATGGCAAAGCTTCATCTCACGTACTTTAGACATGTTATGCTTGGTAAAGTAGAGGGCCAGTGTAAGGGGCCATACTCTCAATGATATTGACATCGTGGCTTCAACAGTGGGCTAAAATACATCAACAATTGGGAGAATAGTGCAGGACTGGCTACTTTCACACGCATGTGAGGCCACTGGAAACACCATGGCTTGGATCAGGATCTGTTTTTAACTTCGTAAAGAAAATAACCAAACTTTCTCAGTTTGAGAAAAATGGGTGGTGTTGTTTGGAGCCAACAAGTCAGTTCTGACATCTACTTCCAACCATGGTGGAGCAACAGGGATAACATTTACCTTCCTACCTTAAACCGCTAAAATTCTATGCAAAACATAAGAAATGATGTTTTTCAAACATGGGACAATAGTCAGTGCAGGAACCCAAAGTAAAGGGGGATAAAGAGAGACAAACTCTATCATTGACTTTGTTGAGTTCCTAGAGAGAATTTTTAGCCTGAAGTGCAGGATAGGGGTACCCAGACAGAGCTTGGTGGTCTCCATGAATTGGAGAGATAGCGTTCAGAGATAGCATTCAGAGTGCGGGCAATCTAACTAAGCTAGAATGCATTTGGCACAGTATCAGAGAACCGCACAAAGACTTCTGGAAATTTGAAGTGGATTCCCCTCGTCTTCAGCTGAGTACCATTTAGTGCATATCCATGGGAAAATTGTCCAAGGGCATGAAAAACCATTGGGGAACATAAAATAGGAAATTCTCAGCATCCACAGAAAACCAGGAATATCTCATGATTCCACCAACCTTATTAGAAAGACCGCCTAACACCGAGGTATCAGATAATGTTTTCAGAAGGTTAATGCATTAATGTCATGGCCAAGTTATCCCCACATGAAAAGTGGATCTGCAACCATCTAGCAAAGCTTAAAAGCTAGCTTTGAACATACCACATTGTTATCAAGTAATTTAACTATATGATAGAGCACAGAGAACAAAATTCCCAATGTTTGGCAAAGGATACAAATGACAGGTTTTGCAAGGATACACGGAACGAACTCTCACATTGAATAATGTGATCTAAAATCTCCTGCCCAAAGAGCTTATTTTCCTTCTTTCTATTCTTTTTTTTTTTTTGAGGATGTTAACATTTTTATTTTTGTTTATCTTATTTTATCTTTTTTTAAATCATTTTATTGGGGGCTCATACAACTCTTATCACAATCCATACATATGTCAATTGTGTAAAGCACATTGCCCTCATCATTCTCTAGTTTTCTATTGAGTATTAAAGAGATACACTTTCCAGAGGAGCCCTGGGGGCATAGTGATTATGTGCTGGGCTGTAAACCACCTAGTCGGTAGCTTAAAACCACCAGCGGCTCTGTGGGAGAAAGAAGGGCTTTCTACTCCGGCTTTCTACTCCTATAAACAGTTAAAGGCTCAAAAATGCACATGAATTGACATCGACAATGGCAGTGAGTTTGATTTTGTTATGCTTTCCAGAAAAGCATCCCAAATTTTCTAAATCTCAATGTAGGCCACTGGAGAACCCCTGCCGGAGGGGTCTCAGGGAGGAGATGAGCCAGTCAGGGTGCTATGCAGCAACGATCAAAATATTGATTTTTTTTCCTTTTTTTTAAAAACAATTTATTGGGGCTCATACAATTCTTATCACAGTTCATACATATACATACATCAATTGTATAAAGCACATCTGTACAGTCTTTGCCCTAATCATTTTTTTCTCCTCTTTTCTTTTTTTACATTTTATTAGGGACTCATACAACTCTTATCACAGTTCATACATATACATACATCAATGGTATAAAGCACATCCATACATTCCCTGCCCCAATCATTCTCAAGGCATTTGCTCTCCACTTAAGCCCCTTGCATCAGGTCTTCTTTTTTTTTCCCCTCCCTCCCCTTCCCCCCCTCCCTCATGTGCCCTTGGTAATTTATACATCGTTATTTTGTCATATCTTGCCCTATCCGGAGTCTCCCTTAATATTGATTTTTATCCTGTGGTCCCTGCTGAACATTTTGGGTGCACTTAAAAATCATAATAAAAGGCATAGTGGAAACCAGACTCTTGAAAGGGGAATACAATATTACAGTGATCATCTTTTCATATGGTCATTCTTGAATTAGTGTTGAAAATAATTTTCCTTTTAATTAAATAACTTATTTGTAATATGATCCATCGACTTAAAATAAACCTTTAGGCCTGGTGTTGAGATTGCAGCTGCACAGGCAAGCTGCTACAGAACTGCACACACGGAGGCAAGTTATGTCAATTTGGCTAAGTGATTTTATTAATACTTCTCATCAAAAAGGTCCATCCTTGCAGTTATTATGATTTCTATGAGAATTTTATCTCTCTTGGAAGGCTAACTTTTCTGTTTAATTTTCTGGTACTAGTCTACTACCTTTGAACATATTTCCAGCAATATTTCTGTAAAGACTCACATTGAAATAAAGTTGACAACCCACTTAAAAGTGAGCGTGTCACCTGTGCACGCTGCTTAGACTGCATTTAACTTGGTAGTTCCAGAAAATTATTTACATGTTTTTTGAAGATGTTGTGGGCACCTTTCTCCTCAAGAATAGGGTTTTTTTTTTATGGTAACTGAAAGCCTACTGCCAGGAACCTATGCATATGTGTATTAAAACATTCCTGATTATTTGCTCAGAAGCTTGTCAGGTCTGTGGAAGAGTGAGACACTGATTTTTGCTGTTTGTGGAATTTACAAATGTAAGGCAAGGGATAATTTGCATAACTGTTCACATGTTGATTCCTTTTGTTACTTCAGAAGGACAGTTAACTAGAAGAAAAATCTATGCATTGGAGAGGGCAAGGCACAGCTTACAAAACTGAACAGTATAAAAAAGCCTCCGTGGATTAGGCTTTGAATGAATGCCACAAGGTTGTTCAAACCCACCAGCCATTCCACAAGAGAAAATGAAGCTTCCTCCTCCTGCCAAGATTCACAGTATTGGGAACCCAATGGAACAGTCCAACTCTGTCTTTTTAAAAAAATCATGTCTGCAAGTAGCAAGAGCATCACTTCTTTAAAAAAATATTATCAATTGGAAGTTAATACATATATATCATTCCATAGTTCAATCACATGAAGCAGTATTGTACAATTATTACCAATATCAGTTTCCAAGCATTCTTTTCCTTCCTGGATGCTTGACATCATTTCAATTTATTACGTGCCCCCTCCACTACCACTGAACCCTAACGTCCCTCACCCCCAAACCAGTATTCTAGTTGCTGTCCTATAGGTGAATCAATCCTGGGTTTCGCATACTGAAAAACATATAACACAACTTCAAGAGGGTGAGCCCTAATGACACAACACCGCTGAGATAAACCCTTATGTGAACAAATAAACAAACAAAACAAACATACAGAAAATATTGAAAACCAGATCAGATCCCGCATAAATCAGGGGTGGGAATCAACTGACGAAGTTTTAACTGCTCGAGGTAGGTGTATCCCTCTGATCATCTGTAGTCATCTCTCCAATGTTTAGCAACGACTTTCCTCCCGCCCCTCTATGGATACAGGGAGATCACCGGAGACTTATTTCCTGTGTGGTTCCCACAAATGTATCTGGATTCCCACTGCCATCCATAGTCTTCTGCAAATCAGATTCTTACAATTTAGACTCTGATATTAATCCCTCATTCGGTGACTGATGGTGGTGTGCTTCTTACATGTGAACTTAATTGACATCTCCCTTAGATGGCCTCTTGTTTGAAAGCAAGCCTTTAAGACCTCAGCCACTTTTCTCTGATAGCCGGGCACCATCTTGTATTATGATTTTTTAAAATTTTTCTTTGCCACATTTTGCTATAGCACCCATATCTTCTGTGGTCCAGTATCAAACAGAGCCATGATGTGAGAACTAATTGTTCTTAAGGTGGCGCTAGGATTTAGTCTGAGTCCCAAACACATGGATCTATGCTTTCTTTTTGGTTTTTGCTTTTTGAATCATTTTTACTGGGGGTTCTTATAGCGCTTATAACATTCTATACATCAGTTGTATCAAGCAGTTTGTACATATGTTGCCATCATTTTCTAAATAATTACTTTCTTTGAGCCTTTGATATCAGCTCCTCTTTTTTCCTCTCCCTCCCACCTCTCACCCTTGTGACCCCTTGAGAAATTATAAATTATTATCGTTTCCATATCTTATGCCTATAGCTGTCTCACTTCACCCACATTTCCGTTGTTCTTGGCCCTTTGAGGGGGGTTATGCATAGATCATTGCAATCTGTTCCCCTTTCCTCCCCTCCTCCTATTACCTTTTTAAAAAATCTTCTTTTGGCCCCATTTTAAAACCTCATTAATTTATGGTAGAGAGTCTTATCAATAATCCTCCTGGGGCATGATGATCTTACATAAATATTGTCCTTAATTAGCCCCCGGTACTAATTTTTTAAAGCCCTGCTGAGTGAGGGATATTGGGCCAACGTAGTCTAACTCCATTTCACAGTACCTGAATTATTCACTTGTACAGAATCAGTCCTTCCGTGGCCGGACGCTATTTACACACACAATAGGGTTGTCAGAGAAACTGACAATAATAAGCACTGCGAATGTCAGTCACAGGTTTGCTGGAATAACATGTATCTTCAGCAGATAGGGCACTGAGTTCAACAATCTTGGTACAGTTCTCGTCCGCTTCCGCAGATACCAAGAATTGTCCAACGTGAGCTCTCAGGTGACAAGTGTGTCTGAGGTAGAGTCCGGTTCACCCAGTGGAGTTTCCACATCGCATCTCACTGAGGCCACCTCTGGAGTGTGCCAGGATTCAGTGTCCCAGCATGCCATGGCATTTGGCCAGGGTCCCCAGAATGCACCCACAAGCCCAGGTCAATGTGGCCCATTCAGTGCATATTACCAAAGACTCTCGCCCCCGAGTGTCTCCCCAAACATTTCCCACGTCCTCCCTCTTGTCCTACATAAAGACATGCCTTTGTGTTTCCCTAGACAGGTTTGCTCCCTTTCCTCTCTCTGGACTTGTTTTTCTCATTAGTATTCCTCATCCCCCTGAGCGGGCTGTCTACCTGTGGGTGTGTTGGGGTGGGGGGCAGTGGTGGGGTGGGAACTCATCATAGATTTATATGGCAGCCATTCTGTAGACCACATCCCTCCCTTGTTCATTTGACCGCAGCTGACATGAAGCGCCCTCAAGAAAAATGACCTTCAACATACTTAGACAGAGCGGATGGTGGATGGTTCGATGGCACTGGTCAAGCTCTCTGCCAGGCTGTCTGGGCCCCCTGGCCAGCAGACTTGATCCCTTTTAATCCCGAGCTTGTACCCACGCTGCTGCTTGTGCCTACAGCATGCATTCTGTCTTATAGTGTAACTCTGAGCTACACTTACCAGCAAAGGGTTTGGTTTGATTTTGATTTTCTATGGCATGGTGGGGCTGGTCCACAAAGAAACTATTGTTAATTTAGTCTAGGAAGTATGGTTGCTGTTGTTGTTCAGTGCTTTTGCATCAGTTTTGACTCACCTTGTGTACCAGAAGTAGGGTACAAAGAAATAATTCAGTAATTGTTTGAATTAACTAATAATTTAAGCATCAGGATTAAATAATTTAAATATCAAAAACAGATTATAAAGAAGTGTACATCCCCCCTTCCCTCTGGGCGCCACTCCAGCCGCACCGCACTAGCCCAGAGCTCCGGGGTCCTCCTAAGCTAGTGCCACTGCTGTCTCCCTCTAGCCGCCATCACGGTCATCTACAGGGACCTCATCGCCATGATGAGATGTTCTCTGACATCTACAAGATCCGGGAGATCGCAGACGGGCTGTGTCTGGAAGTGGAGGGGAAGATGGTCAGTAGGACCGAAGGTACCATCGATGACTCCCTCATTGGTAGCAGGGCCTCAGCTGACGGCCCCGATGGTGATGCAGCAGAAAGCACAGTGGTCACTGGTGTTGATATTGTCATGAACCATCACTTGCAGGAAACCAGCTTCACAAAAGAAGCCTACAAGAAGTACATCAAAGACTACATGAAATCAATCAAAGGCAGACTTGAAGAACAGAAACCAGAAAGAGTAAAGCCTTTTATGACAGGTGCTGCAGACAAATCAAGACCATCCTTACAAATTTCAAAACCGACCAGTCCTTTATTGGTGAGAACATGAATCCAGATGGCATGGTTGCTCTGCTGGACTACAGTGAGGATTGTGTGACCCCATATGTGATCTTCTTTAAGGATAGCTTAGAGATGGAGAAATGCTAACACAGTGGGTGACTCACGACCAGTGCCTCTCATCCTAACCGGCTGCTGTTCATCCACACGACACCAGGACTTAGACAAATGGAACTGATGTCATTTTGACCTTGATGTGTTTAGAGTAGAGGCTTTTTTTTTAAGGAAAAAAAACATGTCGTGTAGGTTGTCTAAAAATAAAATGCATTTAAACTCAAAATAATAATAAGAAGAAGTATACAACGACCTGGACTGCAAAAGTAAACAGAGAAAGAGGACACCAGGCATGTTTCCAACAGAAAGGACTACTGAAAATATTCACGCCTACAGTCATAATATTGAAGGATTCTGTGGTGCCTTGCAGCGTGTACCTGAAAGAGACGGCCCTGTCCCTAGCCCGTGTTATTTAATCCCTCCTATGCCCACTCACTGGGGAGGAATAGTTGAGGGTATTGGCCAATCTTATTGACTGAGTTTAGGTGCACATTTGTGATGTCTTGTGCTTAGCGTTGTGTGTGGGCCCAGGTTTCCCTTCACCTGGGCCTACTTGACTTGTGCCTGTACATGCCAAGTTCTGGATTTTCCAACAGATGTCTACTTCGTGTGTCTGATTTCTTTGCAAGCCCTTCATTGTGGCCCTGCCAGCGGATTTCCGCGAGTGCAGGCATTTGGGGGAGACACCCCACCCACTTTGTCCCTAATCTAGCTACCTTTCAGAATCAGCTTGATGGTTGCCAACCATAATGACACATCCTTGGGTCAGGTGTCATTGCCTTGGAACTTCATATTGTTTTGTTCTATAAAATGTATCTATCAATCGGGGGATACTTAGAGCTGATACTACAAAGATCCCACTGTCGATACAGGATTTCCCACACCCATCAAGGAGTCCAGTGGTAAGAAGCTGTTGTCTTTAGTGCAGTAACCTGACAATTCCAGCACCAGTTTTTCCGGCAGTATCCAGGACGCTATCTATTAACTTCAATGGATCACAAATTTGCTGGTACAGTCCCAAATATTTTATTATGTTCAACGTGGGCATAAACTGGCAGTGGCAGCACTAGTTAACACTTTTTTAAAAAACATTCTGAAATGCAACATCTTTCCTAGAAATTCAGATTTCTTCTTATGCTTCATGGATCAGAACTCTGTTACTGAGTCACTCCTAGCTAAAATGGAATTTGAGGATACAAGTGTTTGCCTCTTCCCAAAGGCATTTCATTCCATATTGTGTCTGTTCCTCTGTCGAGCTGTGGTGGCTTGTGTGTTGTTGTGATACTGCACCCTATGTCACTGGTGTTTCAAACACCAGCACAGCCACCCCAAGTGCACAGGTTTCAGCCGAGCTTCCAGACTCAGAGCCGACAGGGAAGGAGGCCGTAGCTCCCCACGTCAATGGAAGAAGCTGCTGAAAACCTCATGCGTTGCTTCATTTTCAAATACAGAAAGCCTGCACCAAGGAAACAGAGCGGGCCCGAAGGCACCAGAAACATAGCTGAAGAAGAGCTTATTTCTTGGAGGGGAGTCGACCACAATGAAGGCAGTCAGGCAAAGCCTGTGGGAGTGGAGCCTTTGGGGGTCTTCATTTGCTGATGGGGCACCAATCAAGATAATGAGGAAAATCTTCATATGATTGAAACTTGGAATGTGCAAAATCTAACTTTAGGAAAATTTAAAGTGGTGAAAAACGAAGTGGAATGCATGAAGACTGATATCCAAGGCAATCGTGAACTGAAATGGACTGGCATTGGCCAGTTTGAATCAGAAGTTCATAGGATTTCCTATGCCAGGCTAACACATTCTGCAGGAATGGCATGGCATTCTTGTGAGAATCTTGCTAAATTAGCATGAAGTACACTGCTGTGATAGGATTACATTTATCCACTTTCAAGGAAATCCAAACAATACAATTATTTTTCAACTTTATGCATTAACCCCAAAAACTAGTGATGAAGAAATTGAGGAATTTTTAACGACTTCAGTCGCAAGTTGATCAAGATGCATTTCTAGTTTTTGGTGATTGGAATGCAAAAGTTAGAAACAAGGAGAAGGAACAGGAGTTGGAAAATATGGAGTTGGTGATAGAAATGAAGGGGGAGATCGCATGATAGGATTTTTCAAAACCAACAGCTTGCGATAGCAAATACCTTTTCAACAACACACTTGGACTTCCCCAGATGGAATACACTGACATTAAAACAAAACAAATGGACTACATCTGTGGGAAGGCACGATGGAGAAACTCAATACCAGCAGCTAAAACCAGACCAGGGGGCAACAGTGGTTCAGTAAGTTCAGGACAAAACTGAAGAAACGTAAAAGAAGTTCACAGGAGCCAGGATACGACCTTGAGTCTATTCCATCTTAATTTTGAAACCATCTCAAGGACAGATTTGATGCATTCAACACTAATGACAGAAAAGCTGATGAGCTGTCAGGAGGACATCAAAGTCTTCATTCATAAGAAAGGAAAAGGTCACTAAAAAGATGAAGTCAAGGAACAGAACAGAAAACTTTAAAGGGCACCTTGGGAAGACAAAGCCCAATATTATAACGACATGTGCAAGAACCTAGAAATAGAAAAACAAAAAGAATACATTCAGCATATTTGACTGAAAGAACTCAAGACAAAACTAAAAGCTTTAGTTTGCAGCATTGAAAGGGTCTATGTAAAAAATACGGAATGATTCAGAATGCATCGAATAAAGGATAGGATACACACAGTCCCTGTACCAAAAATAACTAGTTGACATTCCACCATTTCAGGAAGTAGCATGTAAGCAAAAAACAATGGCGATAAAGGAAGAAGGTCAAAGTGAATTGAATGTATTAGCCAAAAACGAGGTTCCAGGAATTGACACAATATCCATCGAAATGTTTCATAAAGCTGAAGAAGCAGTGGATGCACTCACTCATCTAAGTCAGAAATTTGGAAGACAGCTACCTGGTCGACTGACTGGAAGAGATGCATACTTGTGACCATTTCAAAGAAAGGTGACCCAACACAATGCTCAACTAGACAATGGTATCACTGACATCACACACAAGTCAAATTTTGCTTAAGACCATTTAGCCACAGCTACAACAACACATTGACAGGGAACTGCCAGAAGCTCAGGTTGAATTCAGAAAAGGACATTGAGTGTCAGATGGATCTTGGCTCAAATCAAACAATACCACAAAGATGTTTCCTTGTGTTCCATTGACTATGTAAAGGCATTTGCCTGTGTGATCCATAATAAACTGTGGATAACCTGGAGAAGAATGAGAACTCTGGAATACTTCCTTGGACTCATTCTGAACTTGTACACAGCAGTTGTGGGAACAGAACATGGGAACACTACATGGTTTAAAATTAAGAAAGGTGTGCAGTGGTGTTGTATCCCCTCACCCGACTTGTTCTATATGGCGAGACAATCATCAGAAAAGCTGGATTAGAAGGAGAAGAGTGTGTTATCAAGATTGGAGAAGGGCTTATTAACAGCCTGCAGTATGCAGATGACACAATCTTGCTTGATGAAACGGAGGAATTCAAACTTTTGGTGGTGAAGATAAAAGGTCATAGCCTTTATTATGGATTGCAATTCAATGTAAGCAACACCAAAATCCTCACAACTGAACCAATAAGTAACATCATGGTAAATGGAGAAAAGGCTGAAGTTGTCAAGGATTTTGTTTTATTTGGATCCACAATTAATGCTTTTGGAAAGAGCAGTCAACAGATCAAAATATGTACTGCATTGGGCAAATCTGCTGCACAAGATTTCCTTAGAATGTTAAAGAACAAGGATGCTACTTTGAGGACTAAGGTGCTCCTGACCCAAGCTATGGTATTCTGTATTGCATTATAGGCATGTGAAAGTTGGACATTGAATAAAGAAGAAAGTAGAACAATAGATGCATTAGAATTGTGGTGCTGGAGATTATTGACAGTACCACCAACTGCTAGGACACATAGATCTGAGTTGGAAGAAGTAAGGCCAGGGTGTTCATTAGAGGCAAGGAGGCAAGTATGTCTTACATACTTATTGTCAGTAGAGACCAGTCCCAGGACATTGCATTTGATAAAGTGAAGGGGTGGCAATAGAAAGGAAGTCCTTCTAGAGATGGATTGACCCAGTGGCTGCAACAATGGACTCAGACACAGGAACATCTGTGAGGACTGTATGGAACCAGGCAGTGTTTCATTCTGTTGTGCATAGGGTCACTACGGTCCGAGCTTACTGGATGGCAACTAACCATGACAATAACAGCTAATCGGAAAATTTTGCAAGGGTAGAAGAGGTGAGTGATAAATAAAAGAAAACTAGTAGGAATTTTAAATTCAAAAGAGGGGGAGACAGGCTTCCTCACCCAGTTTTCAATCACAAAGAAAATTGAAGAGCAGAAAAGAATACATTTCCTTATCAATGGAAGAGCTCAGAGATATTAGAAATATTGAAAAGGCAGGGGAAGAAAGACAGGATGTTCACACAACTCCATAGTGACTAAATAGACTCTTGAGCTTTGAGTCTGAGACAAGATCTCAGAATGGAGTCCGGGGTGCTGGGTTGCTATAGTGGCAGAATACACATACCTGGAAAGAGGAGGGATGCTCCCAAGGACCACCCAGTAGCAGAAGACCCACCCAAAAGCCAGCCTTTGGTGGGAAGTCCACCATTCGCTGATATAAGGCTCAGCGGTACATTTTTCTGGGTCTTTTAGACTCGTGAAGGACCCTTTCCATTTCTTTGCCAGAGTATGCCCCTTCAATGAACTCATTCTTTCTGTTCAAACCTTTTCTCGGACACTTATTTGAATTGTATCCCTCACCTGAAATCTTTCTTGCAAGTGGGACAAGAAGCAAAGAGTAGAGAGGCTTCCCTTGGGAACACTTGCCACCGAGTGAGTTCTGATTTGAGCTAAACCTTTGTACAAGTGTACACCAGAGCTCGACCTTGCCCGAACCTGTGCCATCTTCATGCCCAGGATACACGTGTACTTGAGGTCATGGCTGTAGCTGTTGGGAAAGTCCAACTCATTGAGGGCAGCCCTCATTATATGCTGACCTTACACGTTATCAAACATAATGTCCTCTACTAGTAATTGGTCTTTGTGAGGACAAATCCAGACTAAGATAAACGAGGAAGAAACACCTTCTGAAAATTAGCAAATGAGAGCCCTGTGGATCACGCCACGATAGTGTTTGATACTGTGCTAAAAGAGGAGCCTCTTAGGATTGAAGGCCCTGGGCATATGCACAACACCTGACTCAAACCTGACAGCAATTAGGAATAAAGATGCCGAAGTGGACAACTTCTCAGTCTTCCATGATCCCTAAGGTTGTCATGATTCAACTGGACAGCAATAACAAGACCATTTTCACGGACATTTCCTACTCTTCTTACTATTGAGGTTCTGGAGAGGAATATTAACTACCATGGACTACTGGACGGACAGACCGATCTATCTTGGAAGAAGTACAGTCAGTGCTCCTGAGAGATCAAGTTGAGGACACTTCCTCTTACATAGTTTGGATGTGTGGTCAGGAGAGATCAGTCCCTGGGGAAGGACACCAGGCTTGGTACAGTGTCGGGACAGAGAAAAAGAGGAAGGCGCTGCAGGAGATGGATGGACACGGAGACCTCAACAATGAGCTCAAACAGGAACAACTGTGAGGATGGCTCAGGACATGCCGTGTTTCGTTCCGCTGTGCACATGGGTCAGAACCAACTCAATGGTACCTAACAACAACATTATTAAGAATCACTGAGCCGCTAAGCACAAGGTCAGTGATTCAAATCTACCAGCTGTTCTTCTGAAGAAAGATAAAGCTGTCAGCGCCCATAAAGTTGTACATTTTCATAACACCTTATGTAAGTTATTTCACTGTGAGTTGGAACTCACTCATTGACAGTGAGTTTGGGTTTGATCATTTTTCTAGATGACTAGCCACTCCCAAACTGTCATGTAGATTAAATCCAAAGTCACAGATATTTTTATGTCACAGGGTATTCGGTTTCTTTCCAGTCTCATCTCTGACCAATTTTCATACTTAATCCAGTTATGACTAACTGCTTAGAGTTCCTTATGTGAACCAGTCTGCTCCTCTTTTGTATACATGTATCCTGATCAATAGAGTACACCATCCTGCTCTCTTTTAGGAGTAGCATAGTAATTAATTCTTTACTGGATGGTCTCCTATGGAAGGCTCTAGATTCCTTGATGTCTATCCTGGCCAGTGTTCTTTATGTTTTCTTAAAATACTTGACAGTTAGTACTTGTTTGTCAACAACGACTGGAGAGTTTGTTATGGTTAAGCTTTATCTCTCTCCCTCCCAAAGCTCATCAGAGGCATCTTGCTCTGTTGTCTCAGAGAATAAGATTTTTTTTAATGGCAAAGAGTTAAAAATGGAAATAGGTAAACTAGTTAGAGAAACAATCTCTGTTCTTCAGACTTTCTGGTAGCCTGGTTGCCATGGCCTGCCTCCATGAAAATCCTTCACTAGGATTTTTTTCTTTCTTAAATAATTTGGACAAAAGTCACTTTACACAGTAGATGTCTTTATGGGAATGATCTTAGTTGACATCTTTCTGTTTAGACTACACTCTGTCCCAGACAGAAGATCAGCAATCTTTTAACCCAAGATAGTCTATCTAAAGATTCAATTATTGCAGTAAGCAGTAGATATCTTAAAAAAGAAAAAAGAGACGTCATGGAAAAGTAATTTTATGGCATGAGCACAGAATATGTGTCTCAAATTTAATCATCATAATTAGGCTACACTCTCGATTCACTATTAAAGTGTTCTTAAAGAAGAATCAGCTTTCTGTGGTGTTTTCTTATCCCTTGCTATTGAGTTAATTCAGCCTCATGGCAACCATTTATACCACCCAGAGATGATGATACTGTCTGGAGAAGTGAATTTTCTTTTACCTGGACATATATGAGAGAAATATAGATAACACAAATATTTTTGTATATAAATGAATTCATGTTTTCATTGTGTTTCAAGGACTTTTATCTCCCAAATCTCAAACTCTTAGAAGAGAAGTCGTAAGAGTGTATTAAAAGTTGTCTTCCAAAGCAGTGAGGCCCAGCTCCTTGAAAGAACAGTAACCTGCCCTGGGGTTCACCATGCCCTCTGACTTGGCCAAGAAGAAAGCAGCCAAAAAGAAGGAAGCTGCCAAAGCCTGGCAGCGACCCCAAAAAGGGCATGAAGAGAATGGAGATGCTGCCACAGAGCTGCAGGTGGCAGAGGAGAAAAACGAGGAGTCCAATGGTAGAGAGACCCCAGAAGTGGATCTGCTGCCCAAGGAACTTGAAGACTTTGAGATGAAGAAGGCTGCTGCTCGAGCTGTCACTGGGCTCCTCGCCTCTCACCCCAACAGCACGTCCACATCGTCAACCTCTCACTCACCTTTCAGGGCCAAGAGCTGCTCAGTGACACCAAACTGGACCTTAGTTCAGGCAGACGCTATGGTCTTATTGGCTTTAATGGAATTGGAAAGTCCCTGCTGCTCTCTGTTATTGGGAAATGGGAAGTGCCCATCCCTGAGCATATTGACAGCTACCATCTGACCGTGAGATGCCCCCTAGTGACATGACACCCTTGCAGTGTGTGATGGACGTGGACACGGAGTGGGCCGTGCTGGAGAGGGAGGCCGAGCGGCTGGCACATGAGGATGCGGAGTGCGAGAAGCTGATAGAGCTGTATGAGTGCCCAGAGGAGCTGGACGCTGACAAGGCAGAGATAAGGGCCTCACGGATCTTGCACGGGCTGGGATTCAGCCATGCAGCGCAAGAAGCTCAAAGACTTCAGTGGAGGCTGGAGGATAAGGGTTACCCTCACAGAGCCCTCTTTATTCGGCCCTTCCTGCTGCTCCTGGACGAGTCCACCAACCACTTGGACCTTGATGCCTGTGTGTGCTTAGAAGAAGAACCCAAGACTTTTAAGCGTATCCTGGTCCTCGTCTCTCATTCCCAAGATTTCCTGAATGGTGTGTGCACCAATATCTTTCACATGCACCACAAGAAACGAAAGTATTATGGGTAATTATGATCAGTACATGAAGACTCGGCTGGAGCTAGAGGAGAACCAGATGAAGTGCGTCCACTGGGAACAGGACCAGATCACGCACATGAAGAACTCTATCGCCAGGTTTGGCCACGGCAGTGCCAAGAGCAAAGAGAAGACACTACAGAAAATGATGGCATCGGGCCTGACAGAACGGGTTGTTAGTGACAAGACACTATCATTTTATTTCCCACCATTTGGCAAGATCCCTCCACCAGTCATTATGGTACAAAACATTAGCTTTGGGTATACGAAAGATGGGCCTTGCATCTACAGCAACCTAGAGTTTGGCATTGACCTGGACACATGAGTGGCTCTGGTTCGGCCCAATGGAGCAGGGAAGTCAACGCTTTTGAAGCTGTTAACTGGAGAGCTACTGCCCACAGACTGCATGATCCACAAACACTCTCACGTCAAGATAGGGCATTACCATCAGCACTTACAAGAGCAGCTGGATCTACACTGCTCTCCTTTGGAGTACATGATGAAACGCTACCCGGAAATCAAGGAGAAGGAAGAAACATTGAGGAAGATCATTGGACGATATAGCCTTCTCACTGGGAAGCAGCAGGTAAACCCAATCCAGAACCTATCCGATGGCCAGAAGTGCCGTGTGTGTCTGGCCTGGCTAGCCTGGCAGAACCAGCACCTGCTCTTCCTGGACGAGCCTACCAACCACCTGGACATTGAGACCATTGATGTGCTGGCCGACGCCATCAATGAGTTTGAAGGTGGCATGATGCTGGTCAGCCATGACTTCAGACTCATCCAGCAGGTGGCACAAACTTTGGGTCCGTGAGAAGCAGACAATCACCAAGTGGCCTGGAGATATCCTAGCCTACAAGCAGCACCACAAGTCCAAGCTGGTGGACGAGGAGCCTCAGCTCACCAGGAGGACCCACAATGGGTGAGCCCTCTGCCCAGGCTTGGGTCAGGAGTTCCACTGGGGACTTGACAGCTGCTCCCCTGACCAGCCGCTCAGGACGGGACTCCAGGGCTACACTCCTGCATTGCTGCAAACCGCTCCCCAGCCTCGCCTGCCCCTCAGCCGACCTTAGCTGCACTCGCACGTACAGCTGAACCGTACATGTCCGTTTCCTGTCCTCTTCCCAGTGACCTTTGTTGGTGTCTGGACTCAGCTGGCTCTTTCCATCCAGCCCCTGGCTGGTCACCTGACCTGGGTAGGGAAGTAGCCAGAAGCATCTGGGGGTTGGTCCAGGGGCCCAAGCCCTGGATTTGACCTATGAAAGAGCTTAGGATCCTCATTTTCTGGATTTTGGTGATGTTGGTGGAAACCCCAGCTCCACCATCCCCATTCTTTCTACTTCTCATATGGAGCTCTACACCCAGCTTTAGTCCTGGTCAGTTTTTAAATAATTATTTAACTGTAATCTCTAAACCTATGTGACACCTACAAAGTGTCCAATAAAGGGAGAAGGATCCATGTTAAAAAAAAAAAGTTGTCTCTTGAATTTGGTCAGGGCAGACTGAGGGTAGTGGTTTTCCTTCAATTGCAAACTTTGTTTGTAAGGAGAAAGCTCTACCAAAATGCTTCTAAAATTGTATTCCTCTCATCCTGGGAGACAAAGATTAGTCACAACTCAGTTATAATGGAGTTAGAAAATGACACTGACTTTAAGGAAGGTTAGCCTGCCAGAGCACACCTATGGATGTGGTCTCCGGGTCTTCCCTTTCATATACGTCATGGTTTGATCAGTGTTCTTGCTAATTTTTCTCTCTTTTTTTAAAAAAATGTGTTCTACGTAAAAGAGCTTAGATTTTTCTATGTCTAAAATGTCTGCTCAAGAGTTGCTGCCAGAAAAGGCAGTTCTATCATGACCCAGTTGTCCAAAGCAGAGCAGGATTCTCTATTTATATCATGTAAATGGGTGACCTATGGGCATCCTTTTTACATCAGTAAAATCACCGTGACACGTGTGTTTCCTCAATCGTTGATGAAACATCCCCTGCAGTGACACTCATCAGCAGAGGATGAAGTCCAAACTCTGAAATTGGTATGAAGTGCACAACGCTTCTTTTAGTTTCAATTTATATCTTGAGATCTGTAGATAGATTAGTTTTATCAAAAGCCAGGTACACATGTTCTTTATCTATGAACTGCCCAGCTAAAAGCAAGTATGATGTTTTTCTTCTCTGATTTTGTTTGTTTGTTGTTTGCGTTTTTCTCTGTGTTAAGGTAATATGCAGTAAAGAAGTTAGAGATAGCTATACTGTTCAATTCCTATTCACCAGTGAGCTTTGGCACACAAGTTTGGAGAAGAAGGACTTAATCCTTTTTTTTTTTCTTGCTACTGCTCATGACTTTCAAGAAACATTCACCACCAACTCATTATGAGCTATGAAGCATTCGGCAAGGTAGGTCTCAGGAAAACACTTGAAGAAATTAGACTATATATAAATATTTGTAGCCTCTTGGAGTGTTTTCTCAATTGTAAAAATGTTAGAGAAAATATGAAGAAAATGTTCACCATTTACTTAGAGAAAGAATGCTTTATATTCTATGCCAATGTCTCTTTCTTCTTTTGCTTTCTTTCTTTTTTTTAGGATTAGGAATTAAAACTATTTGGTACAGTCTTAGGTAGAATATGATCCAGTGACAAAATATAATTGTGAATTTGTCTATTTTCTATCAGATTCAATTGTTTTCTTTATATCTGTGCACAATTGGCTTCTGGGTAAAGAACTTTACTTCCTACCACCCACCTACCACCAACTTCCTTGACTGGTATTAACCAAATCATAATACGGATCCTCCTGAGGAATCTTCTATTGAGTGAAGTTATTTCCTTTACTGGATTTTCCCAGTATGGTGTCTATAAAAGATTCTGAATTTTTTGGTTGTTATCAAAACAGTCTCCTTAAGCCCACAGTCTGGATTCTGACTTGGATTGGAGGGGTGCAGTTTCATAAGGACCAAATGAATGTGCATTTCTGGAAAGAAGGAACATTTTTTGTGGTCAAGGCAAATACCACTGGGCATCACTAGTTTTAGACTCAGGAGCATCTGAGAAGAATGTGATTTCTTTTTTCATGTTTTAGCTTCTTTCTGTTTTGACTCTAGGTTTATGATCCCAGAATGACTTCTTTCTTTCTTTTTTTTGCCAGTGTGATTCTAGATACACGTGTTACTTCAGACTCCAGAATTTAGAAGCGCTTTGAATTAAATGTGTATACTAAATGCAGTTTGCGTAGTTATTAAACTTGGACATTGGTAACTGTGTGACAATGTCTACGCAGATGCAGGGATCATTCTCAAAGTTAAGAACGAGGTAAAGGGAGGATTATATAGAAAAATAATTTACCAACAATCAGATTGTGTCTTTTTTCTGGTTTTGGTTTAATGAACACTATTTTTCTGCAAATGATACATTAACATTGTGCTTAAAGGTATAAATAGTTTTATAGTGGAATAAGGTGAAGATAATATTAAAAAATGAGAAAGATATCAATGCTGTGATCAATCAGGAAACTTTTGTAGGAGATTTACATTTTCAATCCTCTTTTTTTGTATTAATTGGTTTAGAAAACACTTGAAAATTACAGAAAAATTGCTAGAATGGTACAAAGAACTGTTTATTATATATTGTATGTCCTCATTTAAGCTCACTAACATACTACCACGTAGGTTTCCCCTTTCTCACGCCATTCCCTAAATACTCCAGCGTGTGTTTTCCAAAACCCAAGCTGCTGCTCTTCATCGCTAAATGCTGCCATTAAAAAACAACACTAGCCAGGCAGCACTAACGCTCAAGCTATGAGTTTTATTCAGATTTTAAAACTCTGCTACTTGTTTTCCATTGTCCTTTCTGATTCAGAGTCAAATTCAAATCTCAAGACAGATTTAGTTTTCAAATCTCTTTCGGTTTCTCAACCTAGAACAACTCCTCAGTCTTTCCCCGAATCTCATGACCTTGACAGTTTTAAAGAACATGAGCCTCCCTTTTGAAGATTCTTTCTCCGCCTGGGTCCTTTTGATGTTTTCTCAGGGGGCAGTTTCGGGTCCTCCTTTAATGACAGGAACACTACAAAAGGGACACTTCTGTACTCTTCTCAAAGTGCACAACATTAGTAGGTGGGCCCCATGTCTACCTGTCCCATTGC
The DNA here is from genome assembly GCF_050624435.1 of Tenrec ecaudatus. NCBI lineage: Eukaryota > Metazoa > Chordata > Mammalia > Afrosoricida > Tenrecidae > Tenrec > Tenrec ecaudatus. The sequence continues at coordinate 31,874,268 of NC_134531.1, read as the reverse complement.
TAGAAATGCTAACCTTGATCAGCTGGATGAGTTGGTATGTGTCAGGTTGCTCCACTATAAAATTAGACTTGTTCCTTTGGTAATTGACAAGCAGAATCTATAGTGACACTGTGATTAAGCACTTGGCTGCTAACAGAAAGGTTTGAACCCGCCAGCCCTCTGTAAGAGGGATGCGGTACTCTGCTTCTGTAAAGATCTGCGCATTTGGAAACCCCGTGGGGCAGTTTTATACTATCCTATAGAATCTCTGGAGCTCTGGTGGTGTGATGGATAAGGTTGGAAGGCTAGCTACAAGGTTCGCAGTTTGAAACCAAACCACCAGATGCTCTGAAAGAGGAAGCTAGGGCTTTCTACTCCAAGAGTTACAGTCTTGGAAACGCACAGAGGCAGTTAGTTCTACCCTGTTCTATGAGTTGGTATCAACTTGATGGCAATGTTTGTTTATTAATTTTTATTTATAGAGTCTCTATGATTTGGAATCAACTCAATGGCAATGGGTTTGTGCTCAGTCATTGTTCCTGTTTAATTGATACATATTCCGTGGAACGATATTAGAGGACTAAGACAGTATCCTGTTTCCCAACAAACGTTTGCCCATTGGCTTATGATTTCCTATGGCAAACCACCATGTAGAATACTGCCCAAATCTACAGTTACAAGTTAAAGTTCCCCCATTTCCCTTAATTGCCTATTCATGTATAGCAGTATGCAGTTTGGTGTGTAGTCATATATTCCTTTTTTAACAATTTATTAGGGGCTCATACAACTCTTATCTCAATCCATACATACACATACATCAATTGTATAAAGAACATCTGTACATTCTTTGCCCTAATCATTTTCCTTTTTTACATTTTGTTAGGGGCTCATACAACTCTTATCACAATCCACACATATACATACATCAATTGTATAAAGCATATCCATACATTCTTTGCCCTAATCACTGTCAAAGCATTTGCTCTCCAGTTAAGCCCTCCGCATCAGGTCCTCTTTTTTCCCCCCTCCCTCCCTGCTCCCCTCTCCTTCATGAGCCCTTGATAATCATATATTCTTATTTGACTGAATGAGTTATATCCATGGATATCATTACTTTGATGCTCAAGCTGTCCCAGATTTGGCTAGTGATAGACTTTCTGAAAGGTTTCTGTGTCATTTTAACAGGCCCACATTTTTAGTTAGAGAAGTTCTTACTTACTTTCTTTTCAGTTCTAGATTCATTTGGAGTTTTCCCCACCCTTGCCCTAGACGTTGATGAGTCCCTATTGTGTGTGAAAGTACTAAATGCAAGGATGGTCTGAACCAACACAGAGATGCCTCAGAAGAAAGGCCTGCTATCTGCTTCCGGAAGGTCACAGCCTTGAACCTGCTATTAAACATTTCCATTCTAGGCACATAGGTTTCATGAGTCACAATGGAATCAGTAGTACCCATCAACAACAACAAACCTGGAATGCAAGGGTTTTTCTAAGAATTACTTTTATAATGGTACTTAGAAAAAAGATTTCTATTTTTTTATTTATTCATATTGAGGTGCTCTTGTTTCTATACCTAACATGGCCTATGGAACAAAGAAATTATGTGCGTGTGTATATACACACATACATCTATATTTTTAATATCAGAGTTAATATTAACAAACTGATACTTTCAGTTCTAGTCAAGCACCTAAGCTATCTTCCCCATCATCTTCCGTGCTGCAATAGGATCGGATTCTGGAAGCTATACCACTGATATTCCAAATACCACCTGGGCTGCAGCACAGCTATGCCATTGAGAACAGACGTGAAGAGGAAAAGCTGTCCACTTCTGTACCAAACAGAATTGGTCAATGTTCAACCATTTCAAGAGGTGTTATATGATCAAGGCTGGTAACTTTGAAGGAAGAATTCCAACTTTCACTAAAGGTATTAGCAAAAAAAAACCCAAAGCTCCAGACATTGACAAGATACCCATAGAAATTGTTCAATAAGCTGATCAAGCGGTAGAAGGCCTAACTAGTCGTTGCCAAGACATTTGGAAACAACTTCCTGGCCAATCAACTAGAGGAGAATTGTAAATGTGCACGTTTCAAAGAAAGATAACCCAAGAGAATGCAGAAATTGTCCCACAATATCACTAATATCACATGAAAGTAAAATTCATTTAGAGAGAATTCAAAAGTGGTTGAAGCCGTATAGCAACAGGAAACTGACAGAAATTCAAGCCAGACTTAGAAGAGAGTGTGGAATAAGGAATATAATTTCTGAAGTTAGACAAATCTTGGTTGAAGATAGAAAACACCAGAAAGATGCTCTCTTGTGTTAACCGGTCTATGCAAAAGCATTCAACCATGTGGATTAGACCGAACTGTGGGGAGCATTGCTAAGAATGAGCATCCCCGAACCCTTCCCAGGACTCATCTGGAACCTGTTCATGGACCAACAGGCAGTCATGCACCGAAACACAGGCGTACAGACTGGTTTAAAATCAGGAAAGATGTGCATCAGGGTTGTATGTGTCCACCATATTTATGCAATCTGTATGATGAGTAAATAATTTGAAAAGATGGGCTAAATGAAGAAGAACATAGCATCAGGATGGGAGGAAGTATTATTAACAACCTGTGATATGCACATGACAGAAGCTTGTGGATGAAAATCAAGCACTGCAGCCTTCGGTGTGGAACACAACTCAATGTAAAGAAAACACAAATCCTCACAACTGCACAGAGACAACATCATGATAAAGGGAGAGAACATTTGAGTGACCAAAGGCTTTGATTTCATTTGGCTCCACAGTCAATACCAATGAAAACGGCAGTGAATAAATCAAATGATGGATGCAATACATTGGGAAAATTTGCTGCTAACGAGCAGAGATATCACTGTGAGGACTAAGATGCCTGACTCAAGCCGTGGTAGTTTCAAACGAATCATGTGTGTGTGAAAGTTGGTTAACGATTAAGGAAGACTGCAGAGGAAACGATGCCTTTGCATATGGTATTGGTAACGAATATTGAACGTAGCATAGCAACAGCCATTCTTTCAAGCCAGGGCTTCCCATTAATTCTTCCTGGCTCAGTCAGGGGCAATGAAATGAAGACGGCATGAAACAGAATTTGCAATATATATATATTTGAACAATAACCAGAGGAGAACAATTCAGAGTCAATACCCTACAAATAGCTTAATCTCACTTCTGAAATTCAAGGGCAGAGTGCATGTTGCATAGCAACTAAATCTCTTAACAGTGGTGCCCAGCTCAAAAATGGCAGCCAACTATGTCAGATTGAGTGTATGTCAGTGTCCTAACCGTGGCAATAAACCAGTCTCCTGCACTGAGCTCTTGAACAGCATTCAGACATCTCTTCTGAGCCTCCCTTTGGAGCTTCAAGCTGTACCTTGTCCTCTTCCAGGTATGGTTCATGTACACCCAGATATTGCAAATTTGGGTATGTTTTGATTTCACTGCGTTGATAAAACCTACTTTACTTTGTTTGAAGTCTTGTTTCAAATATTCTCTTTCTTTTGCATTTGTTAGTCACTTTTCCAACAATAAGAAAGCTGGCTTGCATTATCTTAAAAATATTTATTATGCTCGCTTTCCCTAGTATATTACCAATATTCCAACCATGCTAGGTACTTCCTTGGCCCCATCACTGCCCCCTTGCCCTCTTTACTACCTCCAAGTGGAGAAAGAAATAGAAGGGAATCTGAGAAATTTCTTGGAATTACTTTTTTAAAAGCATATAACAGTGGAATTTAAAAATTAAAAATTCAGAGATTCAAATAGTCTAAGGGTTATGACTCTTGTTTGGGTCCACTGAGTTTGAGGTAATTTGGTTCACATCAATAGATAACCAGGACACATACTTAATGAGTGTCTCTCATCACTTATCCAGAAACTTCTTAATACATCGTTTTATGTTTAAATAGTATAAAATTATGTACGTATTTATTATAATGACTTACTTTATTCTTTTAACCACTTTATCAGGTAAATTCCTGAGTTTCATCAAGTTCAGAGGAGACTCTGAAGAGCTCTTTATCTAGACTCTCAAATGATCCAGATGTCAGGGCTTCTCCCCCCCGCCCCCCTCGGTTTTCCTAGGTATCTAAGCTTTCAGTATGTCAGCCTTCCTGAGCTTTACAACACAAGTGATCCTGCTCCTAATTGACGTTGTTTTCAGCTAACATTTAGAGTTTCATTTTAATCTGTTTTGTTGGGACAGATTCTATACAATCATGTATTCTTCATTTTCCAAAATTGTGCCTAAATATCTTGTTTTCTGGATTTTTCTCCTCTTTAAAAATTTTTTGTGGGCTATATGTCCTTTAGGTAACACCCCGGTAGCTTGAAATTATGACTTGGGCTTTATTACTGCCAGACCAGTTGTTTAAAACCAACAGCTGCTATACGATGGAAAGATGAGGCTTTCTGCTCCCGCACTTTTGGAAACCCACAGGTGCAGGTCTACTCTGTCCTAGTGTCGCTATGGGTCAGAATGGACTCAATGATAGTAAGTCTGTGTGTGTGTGTGTGTGTGTGTTTGTGTTTAATTCTGTTTAAAAATAAGTCCTGGCCACACAATAATGAAGTACTGTGCTACGAACTGCAAGGTTGGCAATGCGAACCCACCCAGTAGATCCACTGGCAAAGGCTCAGGAAACCTGTCCTCATAAAGATTAGAATATGGGAAACCTTCTGGGGGAAGGTCTACTCTGTCATGGAGGGTCACCTTGGGGGGAAAATTGACTCAAGGGCACTAAGCAGCAATAATAATATGCTCTTAACACCTTTCTTTGAATGGATTTCTGGACATTGCAGAGAGAACTAGGGGTTCAATATTCTCATTTAATGGGAAGTTTTAACAGAAATGTAAGGATTTTCAGAGTTTCAAGTTGTAAACCTTTGTGTGTATTATTTTTCCGTAAAGAATCTTAAGCTTCATGTGGAATCCACTATAGAGTAAATTCTCTAAAAGTGAAAACAAACAGACAAAAAAGTTTCCCGGTAAGAATTCTGGATTGGGGATATGCTCACAAGAATTAAATTACTCACGGTAAGGGAGGGACGGCCTTGATAGTACTAAGAATTAAGGGGGAATAAAGCCCTTATAATATGGTTTCTCCATTCACCAACAGCTCCACCTTGCTCACTCACTCACTGCCAGCGTCCATTCTGACTCAGAGTGACCCTATAGGACAGAGTAGACTTGCCTCTATGGGTTTCTGAGCTCTCTGGGGAGCAGTTGGTGGTTTCAAATAGTTGACCTTGCAGTCAGCAGTTCAATGCATGCCTACTGCCTGGGCTTCCTTGTTAGGATGATAAAATGGACACCCTACTTATACGAGAAATTTAAGGTATTTCAAACAAAGTCTTCATTCAATACACGAAAAGATAGCAGAAATTATCTTTTTTTTAAATGGAATGATTTAATTAACTGGAAAGGTGCTTCCAAGAATGGGGGTGTATAATGAAAGTAAGAAGACAAGATTTAACATGAAATCGCTTTGAAACTAAATTGCATTTGCAGCACTCATAATTCTTTATTATTTTATTCATTTCATGTATTCTTTCTAGAGGAATTTTGAAGGTAGCAGCAGTAATTAATTTCAAATAAATATTACTAAATTTAAGTATTTCCAGTCATTTAGAAGCATGTATTCTGGCCTTAAAGTGGGTTTTTCTCCTCTCAAATTCTTTGAGTCATTCAGTTTCAGCTATGAGATTGAAGTGGAGATCAGCCCTTGTGTCTGGCAAAGTTTGATTTAATTGGATTAGCAAATGCAAGTCTAGAATTTTAAATACCAAAGTTGTGCACATTCTTGGCATTCTACATCCATTGGAGGCACATTGGAATGCTTGGAAGTCTCCAAAGGGTCCAGACGAGCCCATCTACCCACTCGGCAAATATTTCAACCTAAGAGGAGACTACATTTGAATTTTTTAATGTTTTTAAATGTCTAAGTTAACCATGGCATTTAGCCTTTCACTCATGAGAGAAAAGATACCTCCTATGTCTTTTAACTCCTAGGGTGATTAAAAGGGCCTGCCTCCATGTCTCACTGCCATCGAGTTGATTCTGACTCATCGCAATCCTATAGGACAGAGTAGATGTGCCCTGCAGGCTTCCTAGGCTGTAAATCATTGGGGAGCAGAAGACCACATGCTACCTGCTGGGCTCCTCGCCAGAAGGCCAGTAGTTTGAAACTAATAACATCTCTGTGGGAGAAAGATGAGGCTGCCTACTTCCACAGTGATTTACACGCTCAGAAACTCACAGAGGCAGTTCTCTGGTCTCTAGTCACCATCAGTCAGCATCACTTTGCTGGTAGTGAGTTTCTTGATCATTGCCACGATGACCACTTTCCAAATTCGATGAGTGGATGCCGAATACAATTCTTGCATCCTGGTATTTGAGTCCTCATTTTCCTGAAAATTGATTCCTCGACGGGCAGAGTCTCCTTCTTTTCCATCCGTAGAATCCAAAGAGTTTCTCTGACTTGTCTTTATGCAGCTTAGCTCTGCTGGCTTATCACCTTCGGAATCCTCAGGTCCTCAACCCCTTCAGGCAAGAGCCCCAATGATGCTCTGGTGTAAGGGTCAGACTGGTAACCACGCCGTGAGAAGTTCAAACCCGCTGAGGAAGAGCAATGGGGCTGTATACTCCTGGAAAGATTTCCAAAGGCTTGAGAACCCTGTATAGGATGGGTAAAAGTACCCATTCATGCAACTTTCCCAATTCTTCTAATCTATCATGGGCTGTCTGTACATTTGCATTTTACAATTCTATTTACAGTTGATGAGTTTACATTTTGTTTACAACAGGTTCAAACACTTTAGCATATAATTTTCTAAACTTGCATATGTATTGGATATGATCAATTATTCTAGATTGCTTAAAAATAAGCAATCTCTTTTCCAAGACGGACATCTTGTATATAAAATGTTATTTTGTGGATTGCAGTCTTTATTGTTGTTCACAGATGATATCAAGTCAGTTCCACTTCATCATACCCAGTATCACACATTCTCACAATCATTGCTGTGTTGAAACCCATTTTCCAGTCACTGTGTAAATCCATCTTGCCAGGAGCCTTCCTTCTTTCACTGATCCTCTGCTTTACCGAGTATGATGTCTTTCCCAGGGAGTGGCCTTTCTTGATAACATTTATATCAAGTGACACAAATTCCCACCATCCTTATTTCCTTCTCTATAGAAACTCACCGCTGTGGAGTTGAAACTGACAGCCAGTCTATCAATTGTTTTATCACAACTGACAGTAAGTAGCCAGTTGTAATTGTGTTTGAAGTGCGGTGACCTTTGTCAATAACCAGTATCATCCGTCGTGACCCTTGGGCTCCTCCTAAACAGATAAGTGCTAGTTTTCCATAATGGACTTTAATTTTCCATCCTAGAAAAAATTATAATCCAGAATTCTTGAAAATCATTAATAAAATGCTTTCAGCCATTAAATTCTGTGTCTGGTGAATTAAATTTTACAAATGTAGTAGAAATGTTCAAAGTTAACCCTAAATTGTTTCTATGAACTACTGGTTCCTGTACCATGTGATTGAAAGAAGTGGCTGACACCAGATTGCCATGACCACAGAGTTTAACAAAAGATTGGTGATAGTTTAGGTTTTGTGTCAACTTGATATGATCACAATTCTAATTAGTTTGACAGTTAACATCAAATAATTCCTTATAATATGATGTCCTTATGAGTGTCATCTGCTTCCAATATAAGTGCACACTGAGGAGAAGCTTGTTTACTTTTGGTTTGGACTGAATTCTCCATTTGGCTCATCAAACTCTGGTTCTTTGGACTTGAGTCAGTGACCAGCTGCACTGTCTGTTGAGCAGCAACTTGCTATCTTCCTTGTCGACTCTGAATTCATTCTCCTCTATAGCCTGCTGTGTAGCCTACTCTTGAATTCATCAGCCCCTATAGTTATGTGTCAAAAGTTTCCAGCTTGCCATCTGACCAACTCGACTTGGAGGTGGCTCAGCTCAACAACTGTGTGAACCATTTACTTAATATAATTAATTTGCTTAATATAACTGCTCTCTCACTCTCAGCACACACACACACACACACACTCAGTATGCATATGTACATACTGCAGTCAGGTCCATTTGGTTCCAACTCATATTGACCCTATGTGTAACAGAACCAAACACTGCAAAGTCCTGCACCATCCTCACGTTTGCTGTCATGTTTGAGTTCAGTGCTGTGGCCTTGGTGTCAGTCTATCTTGCAGAGGATCCTACTCTTTGCCACTGCCATACTACTTTACGAAACATACTGTCATGACCAAAGTACAAGGGTCAAAGTCTTGCCATCCTTGCCGCTAACTCTACTTCTTCCCCCAAATTTACTTATTCTTTTGGCAGTCCATGATACTTTCAATATTCTTCACCACCTTTACGAAGAGGACCTGTGCAGTAGATTTACCCAAGACAATGTGTCCTTGGATCTTTTTACTGTTGCTTTTATGAGAATTGACTGTGGATCCACCCTCACAGAAGCAAACCAGAAAGGATAGAGAGTGGGGGTCTAGATCCCAAATTGTCACACCAAGCTCTGAGGAGGACGACACAGCAAGAAGCTGCTAAGGCACTTAAGAGGACTGTAGGACCGACAACAGCTTGATACATGATGTCCTCTTGCTGGAGCATGCCTCAACAGAGGACAATACCAGGGACACATGATGGGGAGGGAGTCCGCTCTGAAACCCCCAAGTGGAACAAATCAAGGATCAAACAAAACAGATTATTAATGGGAGCAAAGCCAAACCACACAGCCCCTGAGAAGCCCCCAAATAGACTTTACCTAGGAAGGGCAGTGCCTGGAAACCCCCAGGAATGGTGGGGAGATAAGTATTAGTGGACAGACCTGGAATTATGTATGCTTTTTTCAATGTTTTTGTTTGTTGATTTTTAATTTTTTTCTTCCCTTTTTATTCAATATTCTGTTTTCTTTTTTTGTTTGTTTTATCTCCATTATTGTTGGTTTGCCTACCTAGATAAGCATACGAAGCAAACCCAAGGAGAAAGCAACAGGACCGACAGTTCCAGAGAGACTTGGGGAGAGAAGGAAGCAGGGGAAAGGAGCGGTGAACAAACAACACCATAGACAGGGGAACAACTAGGGAATAAAAATCAACACTGAGGAGGACATAAAGATCCTGGGGGTGTTGGAGCAACAGCAATCTAGCTGAGAGGAATTACTAGGAGGCAGAAGAAGGGCGCGCATGATGGTGGGACAGGAGGAAAGTCAGAGGAAACAGAGAAAAGATCTGGGAAGCAAAGTTATGGATAGAGGTCTAAACATAGGTGTATACATATGTAAATATATTAATTTTTAAAAATAAAGATATTGACCTATTTATATGTACATATATTTATATGGCAATACATTGAGAAAGTAGACAGACTTTGGGCCTCTGCTCAAGGACTCTCTCAAAGCAAGAACACTTTGTTCTAACATTCTGTGATGCTCACCCTCCTGGCACGATTGTTGGAGACAAAATGGGTGCACAAGCAAATGTGGTGAAGAAAGCTGATGGTGCCTGACCATCAAAAGATATAGCATCTAGGTTATTAAAGGCTTGAAGTTAAAAAAAGCAGCTATCTAGCAGAGAAGCAACAAGCCCACATGAAAGAAGCACACCAGCCTGTGCGATCATGATGAGTCAACCAGGGCACAATATAGCTCCGGTGAAACACACAATATTCCTCTGGTTCCTTGAGACTCCTTATCCCCTGCTATCATGATCCCAATTCTTCGGGCTAGACCAGAGCATGTACAGTGGTATACAGATAAGTGCTCACAATATATGGAATCAGGTCAGATAAACCCCTCAGGAAATGGGAGTAGTGATAGCAGGAGGGTAGGAGGAACATGAGAGAGAAGGGGAGGATGTGGGAGCCAATCACAATGATCGACACATAGCCACACCCTCCCTAGGGGGATGAACAACAGACATTTCGCTGAAGGGAGATAGTGGTCAGTGTAAGATATGAAAATAATAATAATTTATCACAGGGGCACAGGGGTGGGAGGGGGGTAACAAAAAGGAGCTGAAACCAAGGGCTCAAATCAAAAGTAAATGTTTATAAAATAATGATGGCAACATATCTACCAATATGCTCGATACAATGGATGTATGGATTGCTATAAGAGTTGTAAGAGCCCCCAGTAAAATGATCTTTTAAAAAAAATCCTTGACAACTTTAATCTTTTCTCCAATGTATCTTCATGTTATCTGTTGATCTAGATGTAAATATTTTCGTCTTCTTTACATTGAGTTCTAATCATTCCTAAAGACTGCAATTTTTTTATCTTCATCAACAAATGCTTCAAGTCTTTCTCTCTTTCAACAGCAAGCTGTGTCATCTGCTTGTTGAAGGTTGTTTAATAAGGCTTCCTCCAATTCTGATACTGCATTCTTCTTCATATAATCCAGCTTCTCTGGTGCTTAGCTTGGCTGCAGATTGAAGAAGCATGGTGAGGGGATCAACCCTGATACACACCTTTCCTAATTTTAAACGATGCAGTATTCCTTGTCCTTGCCAAAAAACCTAATTGTTTCTCGCTCCATTGACAAGTTCTGCATAAGCACACTGCACTGTTCTATAATCTCCATTTTAAGGTTTTCATAGTTTAGTGCAGTTCATATGTGTATTCCGATCTCTTTATAGCCATCTACACGCACACATACACATAAGATTTCCACCAGTTTTGCTTCTTAATGAATCCACCCTAACACAGACTCTGTAGAAGGATTCTGGCCAAATGGGGAAACTGTAGAACGCAATATCAAATACTCATAGCGTCCAGATTTTCTGGAGTGAGCAAGGCTGTATGGCCCCCAAAATATTACTCTGAGGTAATTTTAAAACCTTACACCAAAAAATCCTCTGGGTCTTTGAAAAGCTAAATAGTAATTTGGTTAACCAAATTTCTATAAATAGTAGATTAGTAAACAGTGCCTGCCTTGAGCACAGTTTTCTTTTTAATGGTTATCTATATAGAGTCAAATTAACAATAGCAACACAATAGATTGGATAGTGTGGCAGTTACATAATCTCCTGTCGACTTGAGTGAACAGGTGGAGTCTAGTCTGTTAATCAGGTCATAGCCAATAATGCCTCTGAGTGGGCCTGGCCTTCTCCTGAGGATTCTGGGAACCCCTGTCTTCCTCCCTGGATGCCGGACACACTCCCTCTCTTATTGTCATTGCTGTTGACAAGTCACATGGAGCTATTCTGATGGAGCTAGAGCCCTGGATTTGGAGGAGCCACGTGGAGACCCACACCAGCACTGATATGCTTCCACCACCACTGGATCCACAAGACTTTCCACCCACTGGCCTGTGATCTACCTGCATTCAGTGACATTGCATGTGTTGTGTGAGTCTGAGGAGGAATTTATAGACTAGTATCAGACACAGGTAAAATCAGACTTATGGACTTCATCTGGACTGGACTGGGATGTTTTCTTAACATGAAATTAATTTTTGAGATAAAGATCTTTCTTATACAAGTGTCCCTGGATTTGTTTCTCTATTCAACCTGGACTAACAAATAGGAAACTAAAAGGACAGTAAACCGTTGCTACTAGGGAAGGAATATTTTTTTAAAGTGGATGAGAATAACTGCACAACCTGAAGAATGTAATCAATGTCACTAATTGTAGAAAATTAAGTTTTGACCACTTTTACCAGGCAAGGTTGTATTATCAGCATACTGCAGGTTGTACACGGGGTGAAGATACAGCGCTGGTGCACACTTTGTCTCCTGTACTTTGGACATATTATCAGGAGATAGTAGTTTCTGGAAAAAGACATCAGAAGGGCAGGGAGGAAGATCTTTTGACAAGATGGGTTGGAAGGGTCTGCATCAGGAAAGCAACAATGTGTTCAAACATAACAACAATTGTGAGGATGGCACAAGAGAAGGCAGTGTTCTGTTCTGTTGGACATCGCGTCACCGTCAGTCAGAACCGACTTGATGTCACTTAACAAACTACTCCTTTGTTGGTTTCATTTACCAGCTCTTACAGTTTTCTTAAAATTCTTTGGGATCCACTATATACATAATCATGTTGTCTAAAAAAGGGATAGTTTTTTAGGCCAGGTTGACTAGAGAAACACATCTAATGACACTCATATATATATAAGAGAGAGAGCTTTATATCAAGAAGTACTTATTTATGGAGAAAACATGCCAGCTCAGCCCAGCTCAAATCCTTAAGTCTAATACTAGCTCACACGTCCCTCTTCAGACTTTCACAGCCAGGTGCAATGATGCAGAAGTCAGGAACACCGCTGGCTGGTGCGTACAAAGTTGTGTGGATGCAATGGTGGGGGCTCTGTCAGCATTCAGTGTCATCCATCAGGAAGGTGAAGGCAGAGAGAGAAGGGGAAGTTCCCAAGACCTTCCTTATGAGAAGGCCACACCCACAAGGCGGTGCCATGAGGCTGTGACCTGATGGGGCGGTTGAATACCTCCCTTACACTTTTCCATATCTTCAAGTTGACATGGAATGATGTAACTACTACATCCTCTAGGGGAATGTGATCTTTGGTATAGCACCTCACATTTTGCTGTAGGGATGTTTATCTAAATTGTATTTCTCAGAAGCTACCAGTTCTGTAGGAGCAGCGAGTCACTGAAATACAATTCTTGACTGTGCCTTCCCCCAACATCTCTTTGCCCCAGCCAGCCAGACCAAACATTCCATATTAACCATGATTTGGATTGTCCAGGGGGTTCCCTAGGATTAACATTGCTCATAAAGATATTTTGTAGTCTTCTTCTACTGTGGAATGTGTGACATTCTATACCCTTCTGATAATATTCTAGACATTTTGCTGTTGAAAAATAGGTCTTATATCTATATGTAAATTATACTCAAACTGCTATGATGATGCCACTCTTTATTGTGCATCTCATTCTATATCTTTTGATATGTAATTTCAAAACAGCCACAGACACTCTGTGGGAGAAAGATGAAGCTTTCTACCCCTGTAAAATGTACACTCTCAGAAACCCACAGAGGGCATTCCACTTTGTCCTACAGCGTTGCTTTGAGTCAGACTCAACTTGATGGCAATGAGTCTGAGAGTGTGATGCTATTAATAATTCAATGTAAAGACAAAGTGTATGAGTCCGGGTAGACTAGAGAAGCAAATCCAGAGAGATGCATATGTGTATAAGAAATAGCTTATATAAAAGAACAATTGAATATTGAGAAAACATCCCAGTCCAGTCCAGGTCAAGTTCATAAGTCCGATATTAGCCCATATGTCTGGTACCAAATTATAAAGTCCTCTTCAGACTCACAAAATACATGAAATGATGCCAAATGCAGGAAGATCACAGGCCAGTGGGTGGGAAGTCTTGTGGATTCCGTGGTGGCGTAAGCATCTCTGTGCTGGTGGGGTCTCTACATAGCTCCTCCAGCTCCAGGGCTCTCGCACCATTCCATGTGTCTTGTCCGATGGAATGTCTCCCAGGGAGTGAGTATGTGTCCCACCTCCAATGTGCTATTTATCTCCTTAGTGTCTCCCAAATGATGTCATCAAGCTGCAACCTGATTGACAGGCTAAACTCCACCCCTTTAGTTTTAAGTCTCAAATTGACAACAGATTATGTAACTACCACACAAAGTATCTGGCAGAAATTATAGAATACTCTTCTCAAACTGCTATACCACAAAGTAATTACCATCTCTCTGTAGTGGTATGCAGATGTTAATGGCAACAGAAAAACCTCATCTTCCTTCCACAGAGCAGTTAGTCCAAACTACTGACTTTGTGATTAATTGTGCATTTCAAAACCCACTACGCCACAAGGACTTCTTCAGCGACATTCATTCCTTTTACATAAGAACCGCACAACTCAATTAAAGTTTAATTAAATTGGATTCCTTCAGTAATATATTTGTTGAATTGTTGCATACCAGTATGTTCAACATGGTTGAAGATCCTGGAGAATGGAAACAACTTAATTTTTTTCTTTTTAAGACCCTACAGTCGGGCTGCAAACTGCAAGTTCCACAGTTTGAAACTACCAACCGCTCCCTGGGAGAAAGGTGGGGTTTCCACTTCCATAGAGAGTTACAGCCTCAAAAATTCACCAGGGGCAGCTTTACCTTGCCTTATGTGGTTGCTCTGAGTTGGCATTGACTTGATGGTAGGGAGGGTTTTTTCACAAGTTCATTGACAAGTCAAGGTATGCGCACGTGTCAAGTACTGAAGTTGTCATATACAATCAAGACTAGCTAGGGCCAGCACGTGTTCTGCTTGCGGTATGTTTGAAGAAATCCCTGCAGGTCTAAATGCAACTCATCCAAAAGATGCAGTGCAATCATCCTTGATGAAGAAGTCCTATCGGTTTGCTCTTTCTTTCTCTAGTTCCTTTGGTGACTATTCATCACCTAACAAATTAAAAAACAATGAGCTCTGTCCACAGCACCCCAGACAGTAAGCCCATTTACTGAACTGCTGAAAAACGTTTCTGGAACTCAGAAGACTGTAACTTGGAGCTAGAAAGCTGCATGCAAGACGTCAGTGCATCACCTGTCCCTCCTTTTGGCTACATGTCGGGCTCCTTCTCAGCAGGTGCTTTCTTTGTGCTTCCAGGTGGCCTAGCAGACTAGCTCTGGTGTCTTTGTTTACTAGTGCTGCAGCAACAGAAATATCACAAACAGGTGATTTTAAAAGCACAAATTTATTTCCCCCTAGTTCTATAGGTTAAAATTCCAAATTAAGGTCTCGGGCACATTGTTTCCTTCTCTGAGTTTCTCTTCAAGTTTGTGCTAGTTGCTGGTGATCCCTGGCTTTCTGTGGTGGTCTCTGGGGTTATTGGTGCCCTTTTTCTGGTGTGGGTGTCTATTCTGTTATTTTTATAACTCATGAGTGGTTAGGTTTAGGACCCCCCCTTACTCTAGTCTGACCTAGTTAACATAACAAAAATGCCTTGTTTCTAATCAGGGTTAAATTTATAGGTACAGGGATTAGAAGAGGCGAACACAATTCAATCTACAACAATAAATTGTACAAGAATATAGCTATATCAAGATCATGTCCCTCTCCTTGATTCTGTATTAATCTTTGCAGTAACTTTGCAGTAGTCAAGAGAGTAAATTACTCTTCTGGAATTATATATGAGGAAATTGATGTACAGCCAGACTGTCTCTACACAAGCCACTGCAAAATATTAGGAATTCAAAGACAAATCAGACAAGGCCTTTACACACACCGGCTTCATGCTCTCTGGATGTAGTAGATATTTGTAATGATAGATATAGATACGGAGCAATCACTAGCGGATCCTGTGGAACGTGTTGCAATAGATGTGTGAGCCTAGAGTTGTATGCACGCAAAGAAAGAGTAGTGGAGCACAGTAGAAAGAACATTTAAACCAAGCATAAGATGCTTAACCTGCCAGATATAAAATAGGGAAAGGACATCCTCAGCAGAACGAGTCTTAGATGAAGCTACATAAGTACATGAGTTCTTGTTGCAAATAGGAAAAGCAGGCTGGCCATGTTCTCCTGAAACCCATGGCTCCCCTTGTGAACCGGCAGGCCAGGTGCAGGTACCCTGATGATGATCTTGGTTATACATCCTGCCTGCATGGTTCTACATAATCTAGTTCCCAGGAAGTCAAAGGAGACAACACTTGAGACCAATATTTGGTATGAAAATTAGGCTCTCTCTTGCTCACTAATTTTCTCTCGTTCTTTCTCCTCCCCATACACCCACCCCAACCACAATATAAATCAGCATGGAAAACAATGTGGGCTTTGGCAGGACCCACTGTTAGTTTTGAATGATGAACACATACCAGACTTGGGCATTACAAAAACGGCTTGTGTGGTACATTGCACTTTTTTTTCAGGATGTTCCCAAGTATATTTGTGCTGGTGTCATTTTACAGCGTGTATCACATCTTGTACAGAGCTCTTGAGATATCACTCTCTACTCATTGCCTTGGGCTGCCTGCCATGACAAAGACCACCAGCTGAGTGACTTAGAACACTCCCAATCAAAGCCACTGCCATCCAGTAGATTCTGACTTACAGGACTCCTGGAGGACAGAGTAAAACTGCCCCGGTGCTTCCCAAGGCTCTAGGTCTTCACAGAAGCAGTTTCTAGCCTATTTATTCCATGGAGTGGTTAGTAGGATTCAAACACTGGCCTTTACGTTAGCATCCAAACACTTAAACATTCACAAATAGGGCTTCTCTGTCTTTAAAGAAAAACAAATGCAATCCTGCTTAGTCCTGGAGGCTACAAATCTCAACTCCAGGTGTCCACCAGGCTGTACACAATGTTTCTTCTTCCCTCTACCCCATCATCTAGCTCCATCCCTAGAAGCAATTGCTATGCTCAAAGTTTATCCTTCCAGAGGTATTCTATATGCATGTGTACATATGCATGCATATATTTGTTATATAGAACATTGCTTAATTTTATACAAATGGAGGCACACATTACACGTTTCTCTGCGTATTGTTTTTTCATTTACCATACATGAGTCCATGTAGATTTGCCACATTCTATTTAATAATTCTATTTATTAAATAATTCTATTTAATAAGTTGTATAACTTTTAATGTCTAACTTGTTGTTTGTCTAATTTATTAATCCTTTCAGAGAGCCAACTTTTTGCTCGGATCCACAATGGATGTTAATGGAAACAGCAGTCAAGAGAGCAAATGACACATTGCATTGGGTAAAGCTCTGTGCAAGACTTTTTTAGAGTGTTGAAAAGCAGGGAGTTTACTTTAGACTAAGGTGTTCTTGACCCAACCCACAATATTTTCAATCACCTCATATGCATATGTAAGATGGACATTCAATAAGGAAGAGTGAAGAAGAATTGATGCACTTGAATTATGGTGCTTATAAATATTATCAAAAGCACCATGGACTGCCAAAAGAATAAACCAATTTGTCTTGGAAGAAGTGCAACCAGAAAGAATACTCCTTAGAGGGAAAGATGGTGAGATTTCATCTCATGTACTTAGAACATATTTTCAGGAGAGGCCAGTGCCGGGAGAAGGACAATATGCTTGCTAAAATGGAGTAAACAAGGGTAAGGTCCTGGACAAGCTAGATTGAGTCAGTTGCTGCAACCATGGACTTGAATATAAGGACAATTGTGAGGATCATGCAGGACTGGGAAGTGTATCACTTGGGTGAGCATAATGTTGCTGTGAGTCAGAACCAACGGAGCTCATCCAAAATATTTAATTGTTACTCTGTTGCTGCTATTGTTAGAAGACCAAATGTTGGTTGCAACTCATAGCAATCCTATATGTAACAGAATGAAATGCTGTTTAGTTCTGCACAACCATTACTATATTTGAATTTGAGTCGATACATTTCATTAAAGGTCCTTTTCTTTTTCACTCTCCCCTCACTTTACCGAGCACAATGACCTTCTCCACTGACTGTCCCTCTTGGTAATATGTCCAAAATAGATTTGACGAGGTCTTGCCATCCTCACCTCTAAAGAACATTCTGGCTGAACTTCTTCTAAGACATTCTGGATCTTTCTCCTGGAGATTCATGGTATATTCAATATCCTTCAGTAACACCGTAAACTCAATCCAGCCATTCCACTATGATCTTCTTTGTTCAATGCCTAGTTTTCACAGACCATTGAAAATACTTTGGCTTGGGGCTGGCTGACAACAGCTCCTGATGTCCTCTCACTGAAGGATACCTCAAGAGAGGACACCCCTGGGGACACATGGTGGGGAGTGAGTCTGGTCTGACCAACCTCACAGTGGGGCAAACTAAGAAGGGAATATAACAGATCAGCAACGGGAGCAATGCAAAGCCACAAAACCCCCAAAGAGCCCCCAAAATAGACTTCAGGCCAGGAGGGGAAGTTCCTGAAACCTCCAGGACCAGTGGGGAGATAGTCATAAAGGTCAGTAGACAGACCTAGAATTATGCATACTTTTTTAGGGCTTTGTGGCTAGCTTTTTTTCTCTTTCTCTTTTTATTCAATCTTTTGTTTTCTTTTACTTTTGTCTCTCTTATTGTTGTCTTGCCTACCAATATAACATAGGCATGGGAAGCAAGCCCAAGGAGAGAGCAACGTGACTGTCAGTTTGCAAGGGACAGGCTAAGGAGGAGGTGGTGACAGGGGAACAACTAGGGAATTAACAGCAACAATGAGGAGAATATAGAGATTCTGGTGGTGTTGGAACAACAGCAATCTAGCTTAGAGGAATTAGTAAGAGACAGAAGAAGAGTGAGCATGATGGTGGGGCAGGAGGAAAATCAAAGGGAAAAGGAGGAAAGATCTAGGAAGCAAAGATATGGATAAAGTTATAAACAGAGGTGTGCACTTATGTAAATATTCATAAAAATAGAAGTATTGACCAAAGTACATATATTTATATGGCAACATGTTGAGGAAGTGGACGGACTTCGGGACCCTGCTCAAGCCCTCCCTCAATGCAAAAACACTTTGTTCTAACAACCTGGCATTCTGTGATGCTTACCCTCTGGCACGATCACTAACAACAAAATGGGTGCATGAGCAAATGTGGAGAAGAAAGCTGATGGTGCCCAGCTATCAAAAGATATCACATCTGGGGTCCTAAAGGCTTGAAGTTAAAAAGCAGCCAACTAGCAGAGAAGCAACAAGTCCACATGGAAGAAGCACACCAGCCTGTGCAATCAAGAGGTGTCCACAGAACAACAGGCACCAGAAGACCCAAAACAAAACCAAAAACAACATATTGTTGAGAACGAGGTGGGTCAGAGCAAAGACTCAAAACTCATCTGTAGACTATGGGAATCCCCTCACAGAAGGGTCACAAGGAAGAGCTACGTCAACCAGGACACAGTGTAGCTCTGATGACACACACAGTATTCCTCTGGTTCCCTGCGGCTTCCTTACCCACTGCTATCATGACCCCAGTACTGCCTTTCACTTCGGGCTAGATCTGAGCATATACAATAGTATAGATAAGAACTCAAGACACATGGAATCCATGTCAGATAAACCCCCCAGGAACAGAAATGGCAGTAGAGATACCAGGATGGTTAGGTGGAAGGTGGGAGAAGGGGGCAGAAGGGGAAATAGATCACCATGATTGATGCATAATCTCACCCC
This sequence comes from Tenrec ecaudatus, assembly GCF_050624435.1. Classification (NCBI taxonomy): domain Eukaryota; kingdom Metazoa; phylum Chordata; class Mammalia; order Afrosoricida; family Tenrecidae; genus Tenrec; species Tenrec ecaudatus. The sequence goes on along the minus strand of NC_134531.1, from coordinate 31,855,127 downwards.
CAGGGGGATGAACAACAGAAACATGAGTGAAGGGAGAGAGCAGTTAGTGTAAGGTATGAAAACAATAATAATGTATAATTTATCAAGGGGTCATGAGGGTAGGGGGGAGGGAGGGAAAAAAGAGGAGGTGATACCAAGGGCCCAAATAGAAAGTATTTGTTTAGAAAATGATGATGGAAACATATGAACAAATATGCTTCATACAATTGATGTATTGACTGTTATAAGAACTGTAAGAACCCCCAACAAAATTATCTTTAACAAAAAATAGAAAGAAAGAAAATACCTTGGCTTGGTTCAGGCTCACCTTCCTTGGTCCTCAAAACTTTTCTTTTTAATGCTTAAAAACAAACAACAAAACTTTTTACTATGATTAAGGTAAAAGTATACTGTGTACATCATCAGTTTAACATTCAGCAATTTTTACACATTTTATTTCTACATGGCCCTTTCAGTCACCTTAATGAGCCATCACTTATTCCACTTCTTTCCTGTGTTTCCATCCTCCCTTCCTTCCTTCCTCTCTGTGTTTGGGTAAATGCTGCCCTTTGACCTTAATACTTCCCTTTTGATCTGAAATGACTGCTTATTCTGACCCGAAAGTGAACTCAATTCCAGAACTGAAAATCCAGAGCCATAGCCTCAGGGTCCCACCAGTCTCCATCTGACAACTAAGCCTGATCTCTTGGAGGATTTTGTGTTCTATTTTCACATTTTCCTCCCAGGATATACAGGGCCTTCTGATGTGATCCTTTTCAGAGCACTGTGGAGCTAGGTACCACTTAGTTTTGGGGGTCTCAAAGTTGTGTTTCATGGTCCATTAGTTTATTGGACTCATTGGTACAAGTATCTTTTGATTTCCATCACTCTTCTGCCTTCTAGATGAGGAGAGACCAATAATTGTGCCTTCGGCACTTTAGAAGGCTGCCTGTGAATTTTCAAGGACCCCATTGTTACCTGTAGAAGTAGGATGTAGAACACGGTCTTTGCGAACTTTATTCCACTTGAAATTCTGGGTTCCAGAATATGCCCTTGGTTCCTGTGTTAGTCTGGGTAATCTAGAGAAACAGATCCACAGAAACACATGTATAAGAGAGAGTCTTATATAAAGGTTAAGTGAACATTAAGAAAACATCCCAACCCAAGTGCTGCCCAAGCCCACAAGTCCAACATTAACCCTTATGTCCAATACCAATCCGTAAATTCCTCCTCCATCTCACAAAACAGATACAATGATGCCGACTGCAGGAGGAAAGCTGAATCAGTGAATGTGTAAGCATCTCAGCCCAGGCAGGGATCTCTACATGGCTGCTCCAGCACCCAGGGCTGCATTGAGATAGGTCCATGTGGCTTTTCCTCAGGGACGTCCTGCAGGAAGTGAGGTTTGCCAGCTAAAGCAGGGAACTGGCTAAGGCAGCTGCACCCTGATCCGACCACCAAAAAGCAAGAAACCCAAGAACTAGAAAGGCGAAGCTCACAGAGCTATTTATCCCTCCACCCTTCAATTAACCCCACATGTGTTTATCAGCCAGGTTGGCACAATAAACTAACTACCTCAGTTCCCCAGGCCCAGTGACTCATTACCTCCAGGTGTGGTCTCATTCTTTCAAGGTTATGTCCAAGCAGGTCTCCCTTGTATGAATTAGTGTTCCATGAATATATTTTCAGAAAGTAAATACACATGTACAATACACATGTACAATTGAGATAGTTAAAGTTTATTGTGCCAACTTGGCCGATAAACACATGTGGGATTTATTGAAGGGCAGAGAAATAAATGGCTCGGTGAGCCTCGCCTTTCTAGTTCTTGGGTCTCTTGCTTTCTGATGGTCAGACCAGGGTGCAGCTGCCTTAGCCAGATCCCTGCATCAGCTAGCAAGGCTCACTTCCTGCAAGACTTCCCTGGGGAGAAGCCACATGGACCTACCCTGATGCAGCCCTGGGTGCTGGAGCAGCCGTGTAGAGACCCCTGCCAGCGCTGAGATGCTTATATGCTAACTGCAGTCAGTGTCATTGTGTGTGTGAGATTAAGGAAGACTTTGTAGATTGGTGTCGGACATATAGGCTAATATGGGACTTGTAGACTTGGACAGCACTGGATTGGGACACTTTCTTAATGTACACTTACCCTTTATATAAAACTCTGTCACACATATGCGTTGCTGTGGATTTGTTTCCCTAGTTTACCCAGACTAACACAATGCTCTATCAAACACAGGTGTGTGTGTGTTTGTGTGTGTGCATATTCTCACTCTCTCTCCCAAATCTATTTAGCCTATATGCCTACCAAAGCATCTACTTGTAGATCACTATTTCAGGATTGTGCGTGCACTATTTATCTCTGTTGTTATTAAATCTTGTAGATTTCCCAGTATCTTCTATGTCCCTCATTTTCCCTTCCCTCCCTCCTACTGAATATTATCTTTTTCTTTGCCCAAGTTAACACTTGTCTACCTTCTACCCTATGAATTTCCCTTATTACAGATTAATCCCTTGACCCATATGTCTTTGCCAAAATTTTTGTTTGGGTCTGTGGGTTCTCTGTCTACTCTTTTATCAGAATCTTATGATACACACAGGTGTCTAAGTTTTAGGAAACCCCAGTCATCTTATCTGTCTTCTGTTGTTTGTGCATTTTTAATTGTTTGATAGTGTGTTTGTGTCATATATTTGGACTCCTACATTTGCTACTATTTTTTCATTGATGCTATTTACAGTTATAGTTTTACATTGAGATATTTTATCTATTTTGAGTTCATTTTTGCTTACAGTATGAGATGTTGGTCCTGTTTCCTTCTTCTGCGAATGAATATCCACTTTTGTCAGCACTATTTAAGAGACTATCTCTTCCCCCATTCAATGTGGTTTGATCCTTTGTCAAAGATCAATTGTATGCATTGTTGTTGACAGGTTCCAGGTGTCATCAGGTTGGTTCCGACCCAGAGGGACCTTACACACAATAGATGGAAACACTGCACAGTCCTGTGCCATTCTCACACATCATTCCTATGCTGAAACCCATTGTTGTAACCCAGCGTCAATCCAGTCCCTTGAGGGTCTTCCTCTTTTGGCTGCGCCTCTAATGCACCAAACATGTTGTCCTTCTCTAGGGACTTGTCTCTCCTGACATTTCTAAAGTATGTAAGATGAAGTCTTGCCATCCTTGCCTCTAAGGGGCACTCTGGCTAACTTTTTAGACACACCGATTGGTCTGTCTTTTTAGCAGTCCATGGTACTTTCAGTATTCATTTTCAGCATCATAATTCAAATGCATCAGCTCTTCTTTGGCCTTCTCTATTCAATGTTAACCTTTACCATGCTTATGAGGCATTTGAAAACACTAGGGCTTGGACTAGCCTCTCTTTAGGTCTTAAAGTAACTTGCTTTTAAATAATGTAACTAGTTCTCAAAATCCTTGCTTTTTAATATTCTTTTTAAAAAATCATTTTATTGGGGGCTTGTACAGCTCTTACCACAATCCATCCATCCATCCATTGTGTCAAGCACATTTGTACATTTGTTGCCATCATCATTCTCAAAACATCTCTACTTGAGCCGTTGGTATCAGCTCCTCATTTTCCCCACTCCCTCCTTATTCATGTTGTGCACGGACCAATGTCTCACTTCACCCATTTTTTTGTTGCCATCTGCCTGGGAGGGGGTTATAAGTAAGTAAATCATTGTGATCAGTTTCCCTTATCTCCCCTCGCCTTCCCTTTCCCTTCCTGGTATGGTTACTCTCAATATTGGTCCTGAGGGGTTTATCTGTCCTGGATTCCCTGTGTTTCCAGCTCTTATCTGTACCAGTGTACATCCTCTGGTCTAGACAGATTTGTAAGGTAGGATTGGGATCATGATAGTCAGGGGTGGGTGGGTTGGAAGCATTTAAGAACTACAGGAAAATTTTATGTTTCATCAGCGCTATACTGCACCCTGACTGGCTCATCTCCTCCCCATAACCCTTCTGTAAGGGGATGTCCAGTTGCCTACAGATGGGCTTTGGGTTTCCACTCTGCACTTCCCCTCATTCACAATGATATGATTTTTTGTTCTTTGATGCCTGATACTTTATCCTATTGACACCTTGTGATCACACACAGGCTGGTGTGCTTGTTCCATGTGAACTTGATTCTCAGCTAGACGGCCGCTTGTTTATCTTCAGGCCTTTAAGACACACATGCTATATCTTCTGATAGTCAGGCAACATCAGATTTCTTCACTACCTTTGCTATGCACCAGCTTTATCTTGAGCAATTGTGTTGGGAAGGTGGGCGCCATGGAGTGCCAGGTTAATAGAACAAAGTATTCTTATGTTGAGGGAGTACTTGAGTAGAGGTCCAATGTCTATCTGCTACCTTAACACTAAACCTATAAATATATGCACATTGATCTATTTCCCCATTGTCATATATCAATATATTTGCATATGTACATGCCTATATTTAGACCTCTATAAATGCCCTTTGCCTCCTAGTTCTTTGCTGTTTTTCCTTTCATTTTCCTCTTGTCCCACTGTCATGCTCAGCCTTCATTTGAGTTTCAGTAATTCCTCTCGTTTACATTACCACCAGACCTCCCACACCCTCCTCACCATCAGTTTTGGATCACTTTTTGTTACCTTGTCCTTGGGTTTGTTAATATTCTATAGAGGTTTTCTTTGCTGCAGATTTACCTAATGCAACTCATCTTTTGATCTCTTGACTGTTGCTTCATGAGCATTGATTGTCTGAAGGTAGACAGATTTACTTTTAGGTTTCCAATTCTGTCCCATTAATCTATGTATTGATCATTTTGGCAGTACTAGACTGATTTAACTTCCAGTGGGTAAATCTGAGACACAAGGCCTCTTTAGGGTGGGGAAAAGCAAGGCAATTAACTTTGAAGACTAAAGTGCTCCTGAACCAAGCCAAGGGGATTTTCAATTGCCTCATATACATGAGAAAGGTGGATATTGTCAATGGAAGACTGAAGAAGAATCCATGTATTTCAATTATGGTGCTAGTGCAGAATTTTGGAAGTACTATGAACTGGTAAAAGGCAAACAGATATGGCTTTATAATTTGAGCATTTTATTGGGGCATCTTTCATTCGATTGAGTATAAACATGGATTTCCTTTAGTCTATTGGGGGAGCCCTGGTGGTATAGTGGTTATGGGTGGGGCTGCAGGCCTCAGGGTGGGCAGTTTGAAACCATCGGCTGCTCCTCAGGAGAAAGGTGGGGCTGTCCACTCCTGTGTACAGTTGTAGCCTTGGAAGCTCACAGGAGCAGTTCTACCTTGTCCTATAGGGTCACTATGAGTTGGCATCAAAGCCATGGCATTGATTTTGGTTTATTATTATTATTATTATTATTATTATTATTATTATTATTATTATTATTATTGTTGCTACTCAAGTGACCCAGTAGCTATCTTCCAAATTTCCTGGCATTGACAAGTGAGCGTTTCCACTACTTCATCTACTTGTTGAAATATTTCAGTTGGAATTCCATCGATTCCTGGAACTTTGTTTTTGGCTAATGCTTTCAGTGTAGCTTGGACTTCTTCATTCAGTATCACTGATTCTTTCTTCTATGTTACCTCCTGAAATAGTGGAATGCCAACTAGTTATTTTTGGTACAGCAACTATGTTCATTCTTTCCACCTTTTTTTTTCTTCAGGGTTCATCTTGTTAACTCACTCGTAAATGAACAAAGTAAACGAAGGACATCATAAGCACTACATGAAATAAAGCAGAATATTTTTTCTTCCAATATTAAAAAAATGGCATTGAAAAACATTTTAACTCTTTCATATAATCAGGGTGGTGATTTCAATGTAGAGTAAAAACACCTCTATGTAATCAATATTGTCAATGCAGATTTCTTGTAGGTACATTAGAAAATTTCTAACCATGAGCAAGAAACAATATGTACCAAACTTTTAACAGGTTCCTATAGATGCTCAACAATTAAAAGAAAAAAAAGTCAGCCTGGCTGAAAGGATTATTTTTGCCAGAATAATCCTTAGTGCCAAAACTAAAAACAAACAAAACAAAAACCAAATCAAAAACAAACAAAAACAGTCAAAGGTAAAATACCCAGACTCAACAAATATCTCAGAATTTGTCTTTAAATGGCAGAATAAAAGTTTTAAAAGCGTATGTAGTTTACAAAAAGATCTTTTAATAGGCAACCCTGGGAGATTAATTCAAAAATAGAATTTGGTGTTCTAAAACAAAGATGTTTCCATGAAACTCTGTTATAAATACAGCCATTTGTTAGGATGAGGCTGGTTCAGAAGAAGGTTTATTTCTTGTGTAGCTACCTTAGTGCATGCCTCATTTCAGTTGTTGTCATTGTCTGTTCTTTCCTCCACAACAGCGGTCATGACCCCCAAGGAAAATGGCATTGCAACCATTAATTGCTGTGTCGATTGCATTTCCTTCAATGTTGATCAATATCCTCCTGTCACAGGCAGTACTACAATGTTGATCAATATACTCCTCTCACAGGCAGCACTACAATGTTGATCAATATACTCCTCTCACAGGCAGTAGTACAATGTTGATCAATATCCTCCTATCACAGGCAGTACTGTGCTTCAAGATAGACCTTGAAATGTCCTCTCTGGGAAAGAATGCAAAGCCCTTCCACTTGATTGTGTCAATCCTAGCTTATAAAATCATACGATTTTCTGATTGAAAATGGCTATTCCCTGTCCATTCCTGTTCACTAATGCCTAGAATGTCATTTTATATGCATTCCATTTTTCACGATTTCCACTTTTCCTAGATTCATACTTGGGACAGTCCAGGTTCAGATTATTAGTAGATTCTAGAAGCTGTTTCTTCTCATTTTGAGTCCTGCCCCATCGGCAAATGAGGTGCCGGAGGCTGTACTCCTCCAGGCTTTATTCAGTCCAGATCATTCTGGTTGATTCTTCTTTGAGCAGGCAGCATTTCCTCAGTCGGACTGGGGGGCTCATCTTGTGGCACTATCTCCGACAGTGTTCGGTTTCTTTTCATGAGCTTTGTAGTGCCTGGCAATGTTTACATTCTGTCCACAAGGGTTTGTTTGGTCCTCCAGTGGCAGGTCCTCCATAATGGAACCCTATTCTGTCTTTGTAATTCTCTTCTTAGTCTGTAGGCTCGGCTGAAATCGGTTCCCTTTGGGCGTCCTTCTGGCATTTGAAATACCAGCGACATAGCTTTAGCATCACAGCACCACACAGGCCACCACAGTGTGACAAGCTGACAGACAAACGGTGGGGTCTTATATTAGTTTAGAGGTATTTTTGCTTCTTGATTCTGACCATTTCTGATAATGTCCTTTCCAAAGGGTCGAACTTTCTGTCTTCCAAACCGATGGTCATCTGTGATTTAAAACTTGTCACTTGCTTTCTACCTTCCTTTTCCTCTGCCTTACGTCAGTGGCTAAGATATTCATGAGCACGGGAAGAAGAAAAAGAAGTCGCTAACTCAGTAACAGCGTGCCCCACAGTACAGGAGTCTTATTTCCTTTTGTGGACACTGTCTTGAAGAATGTGAAATTTTTAAATGCTGAACTTAGTCAATAACTGGAGATCTAGACAAACTGTTGCTTCTGCATCTGACTGTGTCAGGAAGCATGTGGTCACCAGATGTGATGGAAAAGAATCCCAAGGCCACACACTTTTCAACTTCCAGATCTGTCAGCTGTCTCAAAGCTCGAGGTTGTTTTGCATGCCGTCCTACCCAGAGACACACATGCCCGATCCACTTCCAAGGCCAGGCTTTTACACTCGTGACCTTAGCTTTTCCCCTCTTTGGTCTCAATTACTTGGAACAGGTCCTCAATTTATATTAGCAGTGAGGAATTCAGGATACTAATAGCATTGTTTATTATTATTTGTCTTTTCACTTTTCCCAGTCAAAGAAAATCAGTTCTTTAAAAGCAAAAAAAACAAAACCAAAAAACCCCAAATCATTATTTTGACTAGCTAGTGTTGAGCTTTCCTCCCTTTACCCACTCTTGGCCTGTGATCCAGTTCAATCTCCATCCCTGCAAAGCCCCTGTCTGTCCCTAGCTTGGATCTCACCTGCTATGCCTAAGTGCCCAGTCCTACCGATTCTTTGCCAAATGCAGCCAGTTTTACCCATGAAATTATACATTTGAACCAGAGGAGTTTGGCTGAGTGATTGTCTCTGGGCACACACTACAATTTAGGTCAGACTTATGAAAAGTTTGGTGAATTTGGCACTACTTTTGAGAAAGTGTGGACTGTCTTAAAACTGCAGAGAGAAACCTTCAGCATCTCAGACATTCCATTTTTTGTGGGCTTTCCGACAAGGCCACCCTCGGCGGGCATCGGAGGAAGGGCTCATTTTCAAACAGTTCAAGTCATGTTGCGACTACACGTTGAAGTTCGATGCAAAACTCTGAAAATGCAAGAGATGATTTGCATCGACCCTGAAATAAGCAATTTCAGTCTACTGTGTAGAGACTCAGCTGGAGACGGCACAGGGAGGTAATTTTTTACTACTGCTGCAATATACTCCAAGAGTTGCTTTAAGTAATTTATAGTTCGTAGATTTCCTTATCTCTAAACTGTGAAAAAGATATGGAAACTCATTTCGTTCATTGCAAAGAAACAAGGACTCGATCCCCTTCCCCAACTGAAACAAATTTATAAGATCTAGGATGGACTTGCTCTCTTTTAAATTTCCTTTCATTTAATTCCATATTGCTGATGGGATTCTTTAGTCACTGCTTGAAGGATGAATGTGCTTGATATCGGTCCCACTTACTTTACAAAACAACAAACAAACAAAAAACGTTTGATCGGGATTTCAGCCACACATCATATATTCCGTACTTCCATCATACCAAGAAGAGTTACGCAACAATTACCCCCATAAATTTTAGAACATTTCCTTCTTTCTTCTACTCCTTGTTATTAGCCCCCCAGGACCCCCAACATCCTCTGCCATAAGGGTGGGATCTCTGGATGCTGCTGCTTTTCCTCCTCCTCCTCCTCCTCCTTGGCGTCAGCAAGAATGAAGCTTCAATAAAAATCTCCATATGAAGACCTGAGAAATTTTTTCCCTTCCAGGTTTTTAAAGAATCACAAAGCAGCTTGAAAGAACTTTCATTCACTCACCCTGAAACCTCCGCTGAAAAATAAATAATTGAAACCATAGCAGAGCTTGAGGAATGAAGATGCATTATAATAATTTATTATCCTTTCTTTGGAGCCCTGCTTTTCCTCCATTTTTCCTCCTCTGTCTCCTCAATTCCCTCTCCCACTGCACTAGAGGCTGAGCAAGATGCAGAGCTTAAGAACACAAAGACACCAAAGCGCTCGCTTTGGCTGACTTGGCAGTGACCACGTGACAGACCTCAGATTTTCCTCCTTTCGAGTGGCTTTTTTGGTAGGCTAGACAATAAATTTACTAGTGCGACATTCCTACCCATTTGATCTAATGTTGTGCAGTGGATAAAGGGGAGCAACTGCGGACAGGTCTGCCAGGAACTTCTCCATCAAACTCAGGGAGCGGCAGAGGACCCTAGAACTCAGAGTAAACGTTCTCAAATCTGCCACATATCTGGCTTTAGCCATTTGGAAAATGATTAAAACAACCACCGTAAAACTCTCTTTCTGCCTACTCACGGATACACCTTAACAGAGGAGGCCTTGGTAAATAATTACAGGTAGCTGGTGCTGGTTCTGGGAGAAAGACAAGGCTTTCTACTCCAGCAGAGGTCATCTCTGAACTGCACGGGGCCAATTCGACACTGTCCACCAGGGTGGCTGGGTGTCAACATCCACTCAATGACTTGTAATTTTTTGGGATTCTTGTTCTCACCTGAATTTGTTTCTACCTTTGGGCTGAGGTGTTACCTGTGTGACATTAGAAGACCCCTCTAACTTCCCCACTTCTAACTTGCATTTACAAAGCCCTACTGTTTGAAAGTGGTCAACTGTTTATAGATGATCTAGAACCATCCTAAAACACTGTGGCAATGTGATGTTTCTGATTTTCATTGTTAAAGCTCCTGCCTGGCAAAAAGGAACATCTCTGTTTTTATCATAAAAGGGTATGCTCAGAATGATTCTCAGCTCTGCACGAGAGAAGCACGTGAGGTGTGTTTTAAAATTGTGATGCCCAGGCCCTCAGTTCCTGGGCATCAGTAGTTTTCTAGCTCTCAAGACTATCCTAATGGTCCGGCTACTGATCTAGGAAGACAGCATCTTGTGGTGAAAAGAGCAAAGATCCTTGAAGCAGGCAAGTTCTAGGTTTGTGTTCCATCTCCAGCACGCCATTCATTAAAAACTATCTGAAAAAATCAATAACTAATATACAGAGGATCATATAATTATACACATAATATGAGGACAATTCTATAGTAATAATTATGTCTGATAATAAAAGTACTTTACAAATATCACTTTATACATATAAAGAACAGATATTAAATTTTTAAAATCGTGTATTAGATCCTTGATATAGGGCTGCTATGAGTCAGAATTGACTAGATAAAAGTGAATCTTTGAGTTGTTAGATACTTAGAAGTTTACGTTATATATGGGATATTCATAAGCACGACAAAAGCAAATAAGCATTACGTGCCCACCTTTGAACATTCTTGACTCTTTGCACTTTCTTTAAAATGCTTATTTTAATATTTTATCTGCACTGTCCATCCTCAATCTGAGGACAAACGTGTGCCCTGCATATGAAAACTGGATCATGCATAAGGAAGCCTGGAGAAAATTAATGCAAGTGAGTTATGGAGTTGGGGAACTATAGTGATATACCATACCTTCTCTTGGGAGAAGGAATGTCTTAGACGAAGTGCAGACAGAAGACTCCTTAGACGTTAGGATGGGGAGACTTCTCACGTATCCTGGACACGTTAGTAAGAGTGACCCTTTACTTTCCCAAGCATGGTATCTTTCTGCCATCAGAAGCACATTCTGCTCAGCAAAGTAGAGGGTTATGGGAAAGCAGAGTGACTCACAACAAGATAAACTGGCACAGTAGCTGCACACGGAATGAAACGTAACAATGATGAGGCTGGTGCCAGACTGGCCAGTGTTTTGTCCTGAGTGCATGAGGGGATGGTGAGCCGGAAGCACCTCCACAGCCCCTAAGAAACAAGACCGAACGTTGTTTTATGTGAAAAACATTTTGATGCGTGTGTGTTTAATTTGAAGCTTCTTGAAAACGGACACATTTTCTTACTGATCTTAGCATTCATCTCTTAGCACCGTGAATCCCTCTTTACGGCAGCTGGTGTACAACCTGTTTTCAGAAACCAGCACTATAAATAGGCTGTGTTGTACCAGTCTGGTCACTTCCAGGAAACAACCGAAGACAGAACGTTGACTTATGTATCCATCTGCGCTATGTGCCCCTCTGTGTATGTATGTGTGTTTAGAGAGAGAGGGGTTGCTTCATTTTTGTTTTGTTTTATTTTTAATTTAAGAAAATCCGTACCTACTTTGGTTTGTCCCTTGACTAACGATGCTAGGTATTTTCCTGAGGACTTCCAGAAAATTCAGTCTCGTGGGTGGCCGGCCATCCTTAGTTCTGCATCAAGGATCTCAGCTTGAAGGCCCTCGTCCTCTCTCGTGCCAGCAGACAGGCGGGACAGTCCCTCAACGCCTAATTACTTCCTGCTAGTTTGAACCCACAATCTTTTTTGGTTTAATACCAGAATCAACTTGGGGAGAAAGAATGTCTGGGAGTGGGAATCTGCACATGTGGATTTTCCTTTGGGACGGGATTGATCAGACCATTTCCTATCCGTGGTGTGTTTACACAAGTCAACTTGGAGAGAGAGAGAGGCTTTCCAAACTCACGGAGGCCATGGTGCCAGCGGGACTGTCTAACCTGATTGATATGTCTGTGTGTTTGTCTAAACAGCCATTATAACAAGCACTGGAGGCTGCAAGTGGTTAATTAAACACCATATTGGCTACACTTCGGACCACCCCATCACAAATTACACTTGTTTCTGAGGCCACCCCCAGAAACACATCTGACACGTCCTACACTCTCGGTGGAAAAGCCAGGAAGAAGGGTGAGTGGGATGCTCCTGAAACCTGCCTTTTACAACAGAGAAAATGTTTTTCTGCAACCCAGATGGAATGCAAGCACAGCGCTGGTGTTTTGCCTTGCTCGAATAAATACCTGGTCATGTCAAACATGCTGTAAAAATTGCTGACGGTGATGAGGAACCAAGAGGGGACCTAAATTAGTTTGTCCTCCTATGTAGAGGAAATCAATCTTAATAAATGTAGTCCTAATTAATAGGTACAACCTGGAAACAGCCATGAAACCAAAAGCCATGTGAATCTAGTGAGGCGTTATACGCAGAAAAGGCACCTTCCCACTGCCTCGCGTCCACTGGGCTCACAGCAGCCCCCTGGTCCCTGCAGCCCAGGGCAGGGCCGAACGGCTGCGGTGGGTTAATGAGACTGCAAATCCTTACAGGGATAGAAGGCCTTGTCTTTCCCCCACTTCCTCCTTCTTTCAAGGCTCTCTGCACACAGTGGTTTCTTCCAGAGGCGCTGACTAGCCGCCTGCTAGAGTGTATTGGTTACTTTAATACAATTCTTCTTGACAGAGCAACTTGTCTCAATGTGGAGATGAGGTTGAGGCTATTTCATCTCTGACAGAATAGAAAGGATCTTATGCAATATCAGCCTTGAATATGCATGAGCATACTTCAGTAAAGCTGGGTTAGACTGTTAATTTTTTAAAATATTAAACACACTGTCTTTACTTATTTTTTTAATTTTACATTTTTTGAGATCATTTTGGTGGGGGCTCTTACAATTGCATCTGACATATTAGAACATATATTTCCATCATTCTTTTCTGGACATTTACTTTCTATTGAGCCATTTTTAGCAATAACAAAAGTATATTTTTTGTACTTTTCCTGAATTTAAGATTCCTATATCTTTTTTTTTAATTAACAAATCTGTTTATTGGGGCTCATACAACTCTTATCACAATCCGTACATACATCAATTGAGCCAAGCACCCTTATACATTCGTTGCACTCGTCATTCTCAAAATTCACCTTCCACTTGGGCTCCTGGAATCAGCTCGGTTTCCCTTTTTTGCCCCTCCCCCTCCCTCCCTACTACCCCCTTCCCCCTGGTTCCTTGATAGTTTATAAATAATTATTATCTCTTATCTTACACTCCCCGACATCTCCCTTCACCCACCTCCCCATTGCCCATCTCCCAGAGAGGAGGTTACACATAGATCTCCAAGATCGGTTCTCCCTTTCTACACCCCCTTCCCTCCTGGTGTCGCCACTCCTACCACTTTATAAAAAGAAATTCTTTAGGTTTAAAAGAAATGCTGATTACCTATAATTATTATTACATTTGAGGTGTTATATGGAATGGTAGCCATCAAAAAATAACAAAGGAAGCTTAAAATTCACATTTTAACTGCTGTTTGGGGAATTGGATGCATTAGAAATACAGAATCATTCCTCAATGTATGATCTTGCATGAGGAAAGATGAAAGAAACTATTGCAGGTAGAAGGAAAATAGGAATCCAATGGACTGAATGCTGTACTATTTCCCAACCTACCTCTGTACCTCTGTGAAGCCCCCGTCCTTGTACTTCATAATGATAATCAGTCAAACATCTTGATTTACAAACATTTTCGCATTCTCAGGAAAAAAATTTCTTTTGGGGTGCCCCACCCTTGACTCCAATTTAAAGTATATACACCTTCTCTGTTCCTGGTTACTTCTAAACTATTATTGTTAATCGAGTGTCAGACTATTGATCTATTTACAGTAGAAATGCAATATAGTCTTAATAAAAATTTCTTGGGTCAGAAATCTCTCGTTTCAACCCTGAGTAAGGGGGAAACACCTGCGCTTTTGACAGTCATTTTCACCGACTGGATTTAAGTTCAGGATAGCCAGTTTCGCATTTACATGCAAAATCTCTTTGGGAAATCATGATTTCCAAGATAAAATACAATTAATGCTCTAACGAGGAGTCACCAGCAGACATACTTTCCTTAAAGGAGCTAGAACCCCCCCCTTAGTTGGAATTCGCCTAACGATGCGTGTGTTAAGACTGGCCTTGCTCATCATCTCACTTTTACAGTGTGTATTTTGTAAACCGGTTTCTCTGCTCACCCCATCTTCCCTCGTCCCTGGCATTAATTTGGACGATTTGGAGTGGAAAGTTTCTCTTTCTGTAAACAAATTTCTCTAGTGAAACATTTCATTAGACTCCCACTCTAATCAGTACGTGATAGTGTATATTTTCAGTTCCCTACAGAGTATTTTATTAGCCTGATTACTTCATTTGGCATTAACCTTTCTTTTTCTCCACTCTGTGATTATGATGGGGCAGTGTCTGGGAGAGCTGGAACCCCAGGAAGCAGAATCCTACTTTCCACAGTAAAATTGCTTCTCCAGGTGGGAGTTTGAAGCTTAGAATATTACTTTGTTTGTATGAGGGAGAAATTTGTCGCAAAGATACCCTAATTGCACATCCTGGAAAGACCAGTCAGCCAAAATCATCAGTACTTGTTCATTCTGTACCCCCAGATTAAGGAGAGAAAAGCAATTCACACCTTATATGGTAGGCATAAATGTGCTTTCTTTGGTCAATTATGAAGAGTATGTCTTGGATTTAAAAACTTTAATCCTTGGCTTTAGGAAGTGAGATATTTTACAATCATATAATCATCTGGTTTTCTTCCAGTATAATCATTTAATCCAAGTATAAAAAGTTAATAAAGGTTACATGGAAAGTATTAATATTAATATGCAACATTTATTGAAGGGAAATGATGCCCGAGGAACTGAACAGAGCACACCATTAGAGTGCCTACCAGTTAGCTTAGACTACATCAACCAAACACTCTAAAGTAGAGAGAAAAAGTTAGAATGTTTTCTAAGTCCCTGCAGGATAAAACCTAACTAAAAGATTTGGTTTGCTTCTTTTACCAAAAACCCATTAAAATTTATCTATTTCACTATCACCTCTGTAGAAACACCACTTTTACTTCAAGTGTGCCGGGATGAACTAAAATAACTGGCTCTTTCGGTCACATGAGCATTGGGGACTGGATACATAACTCCAGGAAAGATCTAGGCTTCGGGAAGATTATGTTCTATACCAAGCAGACTTTTGGTGTGGGTTTCCTTCCTCAAAGCATATTGTGAATTCTGGGTTTATTTCTAATTCTGCTGGGGCATACCAATCTTATTGTCACAAAGAAGGAAAGCCAGTATCTGTTTCAAAAATTCTTTTAGCACTTTCAAAATATCATCCCGCCTCATTTTCGTCTGCTATCACATACCTCCAAAATAACAACGAGAAAGGAATAATGAAAGGGAGCAGTTTGCCCGACGCACCTGCTTTCCTTCATCAGCCCCTCTGGCTGTTGCTGTTAAGGGTCATCAAGTTGGCTCCGACACACAGTGACCCTGGACACAGTAGAACCAAACATGGACCAGTCTTGAGCTGTCCTCACAATTGTTCCCATATTCAAGCCCACTGATGTGTCGATTCATCTCATCGAGGGCCATCCTCTCTTTCGCTGCCACTCCACATTAGCAAACATATCATTCTCCAGGGATTGGTCTCTCCTGGCAACCCCTCATACTATTTTTCCACTTTACATATAGCCTTGACATGATGGGAAACTATCCTCTTGAAGTTATTCAATTACCTCATGACCAAATCCAAAGACTTTGGTTAGACTTTGTTTACAGACATAATACAACAAAGAATTTGCTGTCTATTTCAAAGGAATTGGCCACTGAAAATCTTACGGATAGCATCAAAACGTTGAAAGTGACTGAAAATCTAAAGTTGGAGCAGAACATTGTCACAGATAATAGCCCAAGATGAACACTGAAAATATGACTGAGGAAGAGCTGCCTTCTCAAAGTAGAGTCTATCTTACTGACTTGGGTGGAATCATGACTGCAGGAGACCTTTGGGACCTGCATTTGCTGGTGGGGAACTACTGAACATGAGAAGAAAACAGCTCCAAACATCAATTAATAATTAGATCCTGGAATGTACAAAGTATGAATCTAGGAAAATTGGAAGTTGTCAAAAATGAAATGGGATGCATACAGATTGACATTCCATGAGGAGAATGGCAGATTCAAGAGAAATGGCATTGCACTCATGCTAAAAAACGATGCTTCACCGTCTATCTGGAAGTGCAATGTTATCTGCAAAAGGATACAGTCTATCCTTACACAAGGAAATCCAGTCAATAGAACTGTTTCAAATTTATGTAACAACTACCAAAGCTAGTGAAGTAGAAATGGAAGAATTTTACCAATGTCTTCAGTTTGAAATGAACAGATATAAAATCAAGATACATTGATAATTATTGGCAATAATTATTGGAAATTCAAATGCAATCTGCACACTGAACAAATAATCTGACCAACAGTGGAGGAACAGTCATTAAAAACCTTCAATATGCAAATCACATCGTTTGGCTTTCAGGAAGCAAAGAGGACTTGAAACACTCACTGCTGAAGTTTAAAGACCACATGCTAGTGTAGATCACAACTAAATATAAAGGAAACAAAAATTCTCAAACTTGGACCAAGAAACAATACCATGATAAATATGAGACGAGATTTAGGTTGTTATGGGTACCATTTTTCTTGGGTCCACAAACTGTAGCAGTCAAGAGATCAAGGATGTATACCATTCGGTAAATCTGTTGCAAAGTACTTCTTTAAAATGTTAAAGAGCAAAAACAACACTTTCAAGACTAAGGTGCATCTCACCCAAGCAGTGGTATTTTCCATCACTCCATACACATGTGGAAGCTGGACAATACATAAGGAAGGTTGGAGAAGAAATGATGCATGTGAATTATGGTGTTGAAGTATATTGAAAGAAGCAGAAGCACCAACAAATCAGTCCTGAAGGAGCCATGCTTCTTAGAATTCTTAACCAGAATGTTCCTTAGAAGTGAGGACGGCAAGACTTTATCTCACCTATTTTGGACATGTAATCGGGCAGGCTCAGTTCCTGGAGAGAGACATCAGACGTAGTAAAGCAGAGGGCCAAGGGGAAGACCCTCAATAAGATGAGTTGATACAGTGGCTGCAACCATGAGCTCAGCATAACAATGCTTGTGAAGTCGGCACAGGATCAGGCAGTGGTTTACTGTGCATCAGGTTGCTGTGGACAGGACGTGACTGAAAAGTACCTAATGTGACCTAAAGTGGCGATGCCTGGAGGGTGGAAGGAATGTGGGGTGGAAAAGGGGAACCGATTACAAGAATCTACGTATAGCCTCCTCCCTGGGGGGTGGACAGCAGAGAAGAGGGCAGGGGGAGACACCAGACAGTGTAACATATGACAAAATAATGATACTTTATGAATTATGAAGGGTTCATGAGGGAGCGGGGAGTAGGGAGGGAGGGGGAAAATGAGCAGCCGATATTAAGGGTTCAAGTAGAAGGCAAATGTTGTGAGAATGATGATGGCAACAAATGTCCATATGCACTTGACACAATGGGTGTAGTATGGATTGTGAGAATTGTATGAGCACCCCCCAAAAAGGATTTTTTTAAAAAAGAAGTTTAAAAAAATTTCAGAAATAAATGACCAAGTCTTCCCGCCTAGTCCTTCTTAGTCTGTAAGCTGAAATCTGTCCAAAGGGGACTCTGCTGACATTTGAAATGCCTGTGGCAGAACTTCCAGTAATACAGATGGGTGGTAGTAATATCCCTGGCAAAAACTCCAAACTCGCTCTCATAGAATTGATTTGACCCTAAGGGGCTGGCTAGAACCGTGCCTGTAAGTGCTCCAGACTGTAACTCTTGACAGGACTAGAAAGCCCCACTCTCCTGCGGAATGACTGGTAGTTTCTACCCCTTGATGCCCTAGGCAGCAGCTCAGAGCTTAACCACTCCCCCACCAGGGCTCCTCCTACCTGCCAAGCGCTGTCCTGATGACGTCTAACAGTGCCTTGCAGCAAATGGAGGTATTCCTGTAATTTCTATTCTTGACTATCCTGTCTTCTTCAATGACTCCCTTAATTCTTGCAGTCATCGTCTGAGTGTAAGTATGAGATCTAGTGGGCCCTCTCTATGATTCCAGTCCCTACCACTCTCCACTTGCTCCTCCTACTTCGGCCACCTCGGTCTTTTGACTTGGTTTACACTATGAAGCCAGTGTGAACCAGAACCAGTCAGGTCGCCTTGCTTTCCTTGTTCCACCCTGTACAAGGTGTGGTCTTTCTGTCACTCTTTATTAGTGGAAATATGTGAGTTGTTCTTCTCTTACTGATTTCAGCCTTATACAGTTTTTCTGGTTTTGCAACATTCACTGTATTTTCCAATCTCAACATAGAGATTTTGCAGTCAATGCTCCCTAAGCTTGGACAGGAAGACCTTTGGCGGTTCAAATAGTAAAGTTCTCAACTACTGGCCCAAAGGCTAGCAATTTAAATCCACCCAGAAATAACTCAGAAGGAAGGCTTAGAAATACACTGTTTCCAAAAGCTCACAGTCACAGCCCTAAAAACCCTGGGAAGGAGTTCTGCTGTGTTCACATGGGCTCAACATGGGCCCAAACCCACTCACTGATAACTGTCGATGGAAAGATGCTCACACTACATGGCTTGTTTCCTCATCTCATTCAGGCTTCTGCTCAACCACCCTCTGTACCACAGTAATGTCTACCCCTGGCTCTGAGCTTTATGTTCCTCAATGGTCTTATCTGTATCCGATAAATGAATATTATATATCTTACTTTGTTTGCTTATAACCTGTTGCTCCATTTAGAATGTGTGTTCCATAAAAGCAGGATGTCTGTCTGTTTTGTTCACTACTATATTTTCAGAGCTTAGAATTGTACCTGGCATTTGGTAAGTACTCAGTAAATATTTGCTGTATGAATAGTCAACAGAGTTATAAGGAGGTCAACATTCTTCATGAATCCAAAATTGCTAGCTGCGAGTATTCTTCATTCACAGGTGGAATGAATCCAGCAGGACATTACCATTCAGATCATGATAGGATATTTGTGTTTAAGTTATTTACTGAGGCATATCTCTCAGGGGTAATTTCTTTCTTCTCTAGAGATTCCATTGGAGATGATCTAGACTGCACCGGAGAAGAAAGAGATAATCAAATACAACAGAGGTCTGGATTTGATTCTACTGCTTCTATCTAGAAAATCCCCCCCAACTCAAAAACTCACTCCCCTAGAAAGTCCCTTATATGTGAGAGAAATTTGTCGTGTCACCCCAGAATGCTTTCAGGTCCTACTGAATTTATAATTTTGTGTCAGCAGCAATTTGTTGGAGTTTGACATGGCTGAACACAGCTTATTGAGACAGCTAACAGAGCATGAAAGATACATAATATTTTAAGCTTCTGTCTTGATAGATTATTTCCCAATTACCAAAATATAAGCCACCACTAATTCAAGAATTTTCAATTACTTTTTAAAATATATTCATACTAGACTCTTTCTTAAAGCCAGAATATGGTCTCCCTATAGATTTTCAGATTGATAAAAATTTCTAGCTATGCCCATTAAACTATAAAGTTTTTATAAAGCATTCCGTTGAATGTCTTTCTGTTAATAAAACCAAGCTTTATCACACCGTGAAGCTCTTTCTTGGTAAAACTCACAACTCTCTGAAGTCTGACTCATTCACAGAACATTAGCTTGATTTCAAGTAAGGAAATAGCACACTGAATTCAAAGTGAAATGGTATGGCACAATAGTGCAGAGCCATCTCAGAAAAGGTTTTATTTGAAAACATTTCCTTGAAGGAACACTTGTCTAGACATGTCTTCCTTGATTCATGTGGAAATTAATAGCTTAAAAAGAACTCCACAAATGGTTCCAAAGGCAAATTTCAAAATTATTGAATAACTTAATAAGGAGGCATTTCATTCCTGGTTTACCCAGTATGGTTTTGACAATGGTTCCAACAGTCAAGATGTTTTCTATAAGGAAGAATGTCACATGATTTAATAGCAGTGACACTATGAAGGACGAAAACAAAGCCTTTTTAATACACTAACTACATAGGCCACCTATTAAAAGTATAAAAATAAGTTCATGCCAGTGTCATCTAAGATCTTTAAAAGAGTAGCAAAAGTTCCTTAAGGGGAAAAATACTAAATCCAAAGAAAAGTCTGAGCTTCTCCTTTATTAGCAAAAAGGAACTGTTCACTTGAGCAAGATTTGGATCAAGTAATCTTGATCTACTTTAAGTTTCCCCACAAATTCTGTAGAGAAAACACACTACTCAGGTTGCACACACAATGCCTGTGTCTCAGGTAAGCTTACAGATCTTACCTAATCTGATCTCAAAATAACCCTGTCATACAGCTATAAGAACCTATATATATTTTAGAGAGGGAAACTAATAATAAGGAATGTGAGGACTTGTAGGTAAAGTAGGATTTAAACTTGGTCCCAGTGACTTCATGGTCTATGAGTTTAGCACCAAACCACATTATCCTGGTTCTAACTCAGCAACCATATGGACAGAACAAAATCATGCCTAATTCTGCACCATATTGACAATTGTTGCGTGTGCTTCTGTTCAAGAATCAAGGCAGAAAAGGTGTTTGATCAAAAGATATCATGAGGGACTGCCATGAATGATGGTGCTCCTCCCATACCCCTTCACAAAGTCATTTTATTCTCTATGGGTGTCTGCTTGCTGAAAGTGAGGAGGACTTCAAGCATTTCTCAGCCTTCAATATGGACTACAACTCAATATAAAGAAAACCAAAATCCTCACAACTACATCAATATGTAACATGATGATAAATGGATAAAGGATGGAAATTGTCGAAGATTTCATCTGGCTTGCATACATTATGAATATTCAGGGGCACAGCCACCAAGCAATCAAATGATGCATTGCGCTGGGGAAATTCGATGCGCAAGACATCTTTAGAGCATTGAAAAGCAAGGATGTTACTTTGAAGACTAAGGTGAGCCTGACACAAGCCCTGGACAAGATAGATGACCACAGTGACTGCAACAATGGGCTCAAGCATAAGAACAATTGTGAAGATAGCGCCGGATTGGGCCATGTTTTGTTCAATTGTGTATGGAGTCGCTATGTGTCATAAGTGACTCAACGGCCTTTGACAGCAACAACCACAGCATGCCTGTCCTAGTATAACACATTCCCCACAACTGAATGACATGAAACAACCATTTGTTATGCACCTAGATTCTGTGTAAAGTAATTTGTGCTGGGGAACGCCTATGCCTTACAATGTCTGGGTTGAATGAATGAAGGTTGGACTCATTGGAAGTCATCTCCTTCACCCTTGTTGATGAGGAGGACTGTGGGCTGAGACTTCAGTGAAGACTGTCAGTCACGGCATCTACTTGGCCTTTTAGGTACTTCCTGTGGTCTACATACAAAAGTTGGACTGCAGTCCTCAAGGTCAAGGAGTTCAAAACCGCTAGTCGCTCCGTGGGAGAAAGACCTGGTTTTCTACTCCTGTAAAGAGTTACAGTCTTGGAAACTCAGAGGGGCAGTTCTACCCTGCCCTCCAGGGCCACTATTATCCAACATTGACTTGATGACAGTGAGCTTAAGAGAAAGACAAGACCAGACTCAGAAAAAGAGTCAAATGGGTATAACATTTTTGAAACGCTAATCTTGGCAGTCACTTCTGTCTCATTCTAACCCATCGGAAGTGAGTGACCAGGGCAAGAAGTCATTAAGGAAAGCTGAACTCCTTTTGTGGAAAGTTGAGCCTGGTGGAATAGCATCTTGTGAACTGGGATGCTACAAGAAAGGCCAGAAGTTTGAGACCATCGGAACCTCTACTGGAGGAAAATGAGGCTTTCTACTCCAGGAAAAATCACAGTGTTGGGAAATGACAGGGGCAGTTCCACTCTGTCAGGTAGGACCCCTATGAATTGGAATCGAACTCAGTGGTAGTGAGCTTGTGTGTGTGTGTGTGTGTGTGTGTGTGTGTGTGTGTGTTGATGAAGAATTTGTGGAGGTATTTTAAAATCGACACTGTGCCGCCCCCTTCTCCGCCCCCCACCGCCCCCCCAGCCCCAGCAACTCCCAGTCTTGGAGTACTTTTTGTGCACTCGGGCTTTGGTTTTACTTTTTGAAGGTCTGTCCTCAGGTAATGGAGCCGCTTCACTTCCAACACTCAAGTGCAAGAAGTCAACAGAGACTGGAAGCTGATGTGGGGAAATTCTTTCACAAAGAATGGGAACTAGCTCACATCAGCCCGGGGGATTAGATTATAGAAGAAAGCTACCCTCCACAAGACCAGAAGGCTATGGATCACAGTGAAAGCCCAAAACACATGGGCATGGCCTCCATGTGGATGCAGCCTCCACTGATGCCCTCTGACAGTTGACCAGGGGTGTGACTAGCCCTTCTTTCTGACAACGTGCAATGCAAAAGTGGCTCAATGAAGGTGTCGTTTGGCTAAAATGTAGCACCCCATCATTCCTGCTCCCTTTTGACGCGTTTTTAATTTGTTCTAGTTTTTACTATTTTCAACTTTCTTGTGGATTGAACTTTTCCCCTATTTTGTTGTTGTTTTCTGTAGTGTGTGTGTGTGTGTGTGTGTGTGTGTGCGCACGCGCGCGCTCACGCATGAGCATGCATGCTTTGTATGCTTTTCTTAATATAAAATCCAGGGGAAAGTAAATCTGTGATGCCAAGGGAGGTTGGGGGAAATCAGGAGCATAAGAAAGAAGAAAATGTTCTAAAACTGCTTGTAGTGATGATTGCGCAACTCTTTTTAATATGTCTGAGCCATCGAATTGTCTGATATGTAAATTAGATGTCAGTAAAACTGTTAACATGGAAATAAATAAATAAGACTGCTGAAAAACGCACCTTATTTTGCTTTGTTTCCTTCCTTGCTCTACTCTCCCCGCTTTCTTGCTGTCATCTTCTAGGAGAACTTGCTTAATAAATCTTTGTACATTAATTTTCACTGTGTTTTTTCTCTGGGAACTCAACCTCTGATGGAGGTGACCAGCAGAATTTCAAAATGATTCTAACACACGACAGGCAAATTCTAGTGGTATCACGTTTAACATCCTTTAACTACCCTGGCGCATAGCACATACGTCATTTATTCTAAACTGTTTTTCCAACATTTATTAATTTGCAGACTTTATCACAAAACACTTGGAATTACTTTATATTTTTGAAATTTCAGCTTTATTTTTCAATTGCTGAAGTGTTTAAAATGTACTTTTACCCAGCCTCCTTCTCTGGTTAACTTCCTTGATTGTAAATTTTCTTTAAGGAATTGCTTGGTCATTTTCCCAGTGGTTGTTTGTACAAGAATTATTTGTGCATTAAAATAGAGAAAAATGTATTCAGTCGAATTACCTTTGAGACAGCAGTGTGTTTCACGCTGGGTTAGAGTCAGCATTGCAAAGGTCATATGCAGTGAATAAAAAAACTCAATGTCAATTGAATTCATTCTAACTCATAATAACCCTGTTGAATAAAATAGAACACACAGGGAATATAGGATGGATGAACCCCTCAGGACCAGCGGTGGGAGTGGTGACACCGGGAGGGAAGGGGGTATAGAAAGGGAGAACCGAACTCAGGGATCTATGTGTAACCTCTCTGGGGGATGGGCAATGGGAAGGTAAGTGAGGGGAGACGACAGGCAGTGTAAGATAAGATAAAATAATAATTTATAAACTACTAAGGGTTCAGGGAGGAGGGGGGAGTGGCGAGGGAGGGGGAGGGAAAAAAGGAAAACGAGCTGATTCCAGGAACCCAAGTGGAAGGCAAATTTTCAGAATGATGAGGGCAACGAATATATAGGGGTGCTTTACTCAACTGATGTATGTATGGATTGTGATGAGAGTTGTATGAGCCCCAATAAAATGATTTATTTTAAAAAATATAGAACTGCTCCTTAGGGTTTCCAAGACTATAAAATTTTAGGGGAGCTAACAGTCTTAGCTTTCAAATACTTTAAGCCACTAAAGTAATAAATAAATTGAAGAATTCCACCAACTTTTTCAGCCCGAAAGAATTCAAACATGTGATCAAGAGCATTGATTAATAATTGGTGATCAGAATGTAAAAGTTAAAAACAAAGAAGTTAAGCAGTTGGGAAATAGGGTGTTGGTGATAGAAATGAATCTAGAGATCACACAATAAAATTTTTCGAGATCAAGAACTTCCTCATTGATAATGCCCTTTTTCAATAACATAAATGGTTATTACACACATGGACAACTTTACCAAATGAAATATTCAGAAATAAAACTGGCTACATCTGTGGAAAGAGACAATAGAGAAGCTCAAAATCAGCAGCCAACATGAGGTCAGAGGATGACCATAGAACAGACTGTCAATTGCTCATATGTAAGTTCAGTGGAAGTTGAAGAAAAGTAAATCAACTCCACAAGAGCCAACATATGTACTTGATGGTATCTCATCTGAATTTCATGAAATTCAAGAATAGATTTGACTCCATGAACACTAATGGTAGAAGGCCTGATGATCTGTGGATCACATCGAGAAGTATTCAATGAAGACAGCAAAAGGCCATTGGCAAGACAAGAAGGAATGGAAACACCCCAGTAGCTACCAGAAGAGACTGAACCATGGCTTTGATCACAGAGTAGCTGAAGCTAATGGATGCAATGATAGAGGAAAAGAACTGAACATAACATTTCAAAGGGAAGCTTGACTGGACAATGTAAGGTATTATAATGAAATGTGCATAACCTGTAGTTAGAAAACCAAAAATGAAGAATGTGCTGCGGTAGTTAGATTTCTGTCAGCTTGATGGTACTGTGTGGTGGTAGGGGGGGAGGGGGAGTCCAACCTGTCAATCAAGTCACATCTCAATGCAGCCTTCTGGTAGGTGTGGCCTTTTTATAAGAGAGACACTGGGACCTCTCCTCTCTCACACTCTGTGCCCCTGCACCTTCAACCTTGCTGGGCTCTGTGTTTGCCTCCAAGTGCAGCCTCATGTTGGTTGCTGCCTTTGGTAGCCAATCGCCTAGTAAGTGTGATTGTTACGGAAGTTGTCATCAAGTTGGTCCAACTTATAACTACCCGATGAACAACAGAATGAAGCACGGCTCTGTCTTGTGTCATCCTCACAATGATTGCTACGTTGGAGGCTATTATTATAGCCACTGTGGCCACCCAGTTCATTGAGGTTCTCTCTCTTCTTCTGCTGACTTACAAATAGAATAAAACTCCACTAAATCTTGTTCTCTCTACAGAATAGATCTTTTGTTATGGAGAATGTTCTCAGAATGTTCCAAACTGATTTTTTTCCCCGCTGCTCACAAGGCCAGCATTGGAAATCACCACCTGCTCAGAAGGAGGAAGATGAGATTTATTTTCACTCCTGGAAAGAGTTACCATCTTGAAAATTCACAGAGGCAATTCTACCCAATCTTACAGAGTTGTTAAGAGTCAGAATCGGCTCAATGGCAATGCATTTGGTTAGGTATTAGAAACAAGAAGGAATTTTTCTCAACTCCATCCTATGAAAATTTGGTAGAATTCCCGTGGGTAAAACTCACGGAAGTGGGACCCTCCCCCTCCAGATTATGACCTCTCGGAGATTCTCACTCTTATGCTAATCCAAACTCAGTCTTTGTAAGCGTATCAAAATTACTATCAAAGGATTTGTACCCCTTTATGGTTCAGCAAATTCTGCACCATCTAAGTTAATCTCAATAATCATTTTCAGAATTGACCTATTTCTTTAGAATTTACGGTTTCAGCTTTCCCTGTGACCTCAGTTCTCTGAGTTCAAAAGAGCTATTAATTTTCCATCGGTTATGCTTTTTTATTGGTGTAAAGATAGGTGTGACAGGGGTGAAGGCTTTGACACTATGCATTGGACCTGAAACCAGAAATATGAATTTTTTAAAATTCCTTCGAGCCAAATTGTCAATTGGTTGTGAGTAGTGATTGTTTTCTATGAGTTTTTTTTCTTAAAACACAATGCACTCTAAATTGACAACTCAATAAATTATCAAGAAGACATTCCAAGATTTAAAAAAAAGCACTGAGCTAATTCATAGGTAACAAACATACCTTTACCTATGACAATTCATTTGTAAAGGAAATACTAAATGGAATTCTTCAAGCTGAATATAAAGACATTAGACACTAACTTGAACCCATGTGCTGTTATGTGTATTAGATGCCATAGAGTTGGTTCTGGCTCACAGAGATCTGATGAGCAAAATTGTGCCTTAGCTTGGCTGTCCTCTGATTGTGGTGTTTGAACCCATTCTTCCAGCCATTGTGTCCATCTATCTTGTTGAGGATCTTGCCTTTTTCTGTGACCCCCTACTTTACCAAGCATGATGTCTTTTTCTGAGGACTGGTCTCTCCTGATACCATGTCCAATGTATGTGAGTTGAAGTGTCACCATTCTCACTTCTAAGGAACATTCTGTATTTCTTCCAACATAATTTTTTGGTTATTTAGACAGCCCATAGTACTCTGAATATTCTTCAGCAACACCAATCTGAATGCATCGATTTTTTTAAAGCTTCCTGATGCATTGTCCAACATAGGAAGACAAAAGTAAAAGTGACTCTATAGAAAATTATTTTTAAAAGTATAAATGTATTCTTTCTTTGCAATTATTTTTCTCCTAGATAATTTAAAAGACAACTGCATGAAACCATAATTATAAATCTGTTTCATTCGACATACAAAATATAAAAATGTACTTCATTAAAAAATCACAGAACAAGGAAAAAGGAAAGAATGGAGCTATTAGGTAACAAAATTCTATGTATTATTCAAATTAACTTAGCATGAGTATGAACTTAAATGTTATAAATTTAGATGTTAATTGCAATCCCATAGGAAGTTAATAACAACGTAATTAAAAAGTATAGCAAAATAAATAAATTACTTAAAATGATACACTCAAAAACCTTTCACTGCCATAGAGCCGATGCTGACTCACAGTGATCCCCTGTGTGTTTCCAAGACAGTAACTGATACTGCAATAGAAAGTCTCTTCTGTCCTGAGGAGCTGTGTGTGGGTGGTTTCAAACTGATCACCCATTAGGATCACAACCCAACGCATAACCACTACACCAGCAGGGTTCCTTAAAATTGCACAGTAGAAATCACTATTTAACACAAAATAAGGCAATAATGTAGAAATTTTTCAAAAAAATGTAAACTTACTGTCATTGAGTTAACATTGACTCAGAGACCCTGTAAAACAGGGTAGAACTGCACCTGTAGGTTTCCAAGAAGGTAACTCTTTAATGGAGTAGAGATTTTCTCTTGGGGAGCAGATGATGATTTTGAACAGCTCAGCTTACAGTTAGAAGCTCAACCTGTAACAATAATCTCCAAGGGCTCCCAATGATATATATTTATACACATACATATATATCTCAACTTATAAAATTGCACATGTAGCTACCATCTCATCAGTAGTCACATTAAAAGTAAATGTATTAAATAAGACAGACAGAAATGTATTAAATATGACATAACAGAAATGCAAGTAAAATATAGGACTTAACTATGTACTGTCTACAAGAAACACTTATTATATTCAAAGATGTAACTGTATTCAAAGTAAAAAGACAGAATAGCATACACTATACAACAGCAAACAAACAAAAAACTCTGGGCAAATAGACCTATCAGACAAACTAAATTATGACTAAAATGGTTCATAAATGAAAAGGACATTTTATTATGATAAAAAGCTTCATTCATCAAGAAAATATATGAAGATAAACCTAGAAACAGAGCCCAAAATGCATAAAGCAACTATGGACAGAGTTTAAGGGGGAAATACACAATTTAATAATAGTATAGTTTTTGTTGTTAGGTGACATGGACTCCCCTCTGACCCATAGCAACCCTGTGCATAATAGTAGGAGAGACTGGCCAGTCCTGCACCATCCTCACACTTGTCCTTGTGCCTGAGCCCATTGCTGCAACCGTGTCTATTTGTCAGGTTAAGAGCCTTCCGCTTGTGACTGCTCCTCTCGTTTTCCAAGCATAATGTCCTTCTCCAGGAACTGGTCTTTCCTTAAAACATGTCCAAAATATGTGAGACAAAGTCTCATCATCCTTGTCTCTAAAGAGCATTCAAATTGAACTTCTTCCGAGACAGATTTGTTTGTTCTTTGGGTAGTCAACGGTACTTTCAATATTCTTTTCCAGCACCATATTTCAAATCCATCAATTTTTCTTCGATCTTCCTTATTCAATGCCGAACTTTTACATGCATAAGAGGCCATTGAAAATTCCATGGTCTGATTCAGTAAGATCTTAGTTTTCATAGTAACCTTCCCGCTTTTCAATGTTCTACAGAGGTCTTGTGGAGCAGATGTACCTGAAGCCATGCATCCGTTGAACCCTTGGTTGCTGCATTCATGAGCATAACTGGTGGACTCAAGCAAGATGAAATCCTCCACAATTTCCATGTTTTCTCTGCTTATCATGATGTTACCTATTGGTCCAGTTGTGAGAATCTTAGTCTTCTTTACACTGAGTTGTAATTCATATCGAAGGCTGCATTACTTGATCTTCAGCAGCAAGTACGTCAAGTCTTCCTCATTGTCAGTAAGCAAGGTTTAGGTCATCTGCATATTATAGATTGTTAACAAGCCTTCTTCGATGGTGATATTACATTCTTCTTCATATAATATCGCTTCTCTGTTGCTTTGCTCAGCATACAGTTTGAAAAATATGGTGAAAGGATGCAACCCCGATGCACACTTTTATTTGTTTCAAACGATGCAGCATTCCCTTGTTCTGTCTGCAAAAATGCCTCTTGATCTTCATGAGCACAGGGAAACGTTTTGGAATTCCCATTCTTCTTAAGGCTATCCATAGTATCTTATGAGCCACACAGTCAAATGCCTAGTGGGGCTCAGTCAAGGGCAATGTATCAGTGAGGAATTAATTACTAAACCCGACTGAAGGCTGAACATGATCATGGGACAAGAGGGAAGTAAAAAGGAAATAGAGGAAAGAACCAGGAGGCAAGGGACATTTATAGAGGCCTAAATACAGGTATGTACATATGTGTACATATATATTGAGAGGGGAATATAACTATGTACTCATATATATATGTTAAGAATTAAGGTTGCAGATGGACGTTGGGCCTCAACTCAAGTACTCCCTTAACACAAGAACACTTTGTTCTAACAATATGGCACTCTGTGATGCTCACCTTCCCCACACGATTGCTGAAGATATATCCTCTAGGGTCTTAAAGGCTTGAAGATAAACAAGCAGCCATCTATCTGAGAAGCAACAAAACCCACATAGAAGAAGCACACCAGCCTGTGTGATAATGAGGTGTCAATGGTATCAGGTATCAGGCATCTAACACCCAGAATAAAACCATACCAAGATGAATGGTGGGGGGAGGGGGGAATGGAGTGGAAACCCAATGTCTATCTGTAGACAATTGGACATTCCCTTACAGAGGGGTCACAGGGAAGAGATGAGTCAGTCAGGGCGCAGTATAGCACCGATGAAACACATAACTTTCCTCTAGTTCTTTGGTGCTTCCTTCATCCCAGTAACATGACCTCAATTCTACCTTACAATTCAGATTAGATCAGAGCATGCACACTACTCCAGACAAGAGCCCGCAACATAGTGAATCCAAGATAGATAAACCCCTCAGGGCCAACAAGGAGAGTAGAGATATCAGGAGGATTAGGGGAGGGTAGGAAAAGAAAGGGAGAATCAATCACAAGGATCAAACTAGAACCCCCCTCCCAGGGAGATGAATAACAGAAAAGTAGGCGAGGGTTGATGGAGGATGATGTAAGATAAGGAAATAATAATCTATAACTTATGAAGGGTTAATGAGGGAGGGCAGGTGGGGTACGGAGGGAGAAGAAATGGGGACCTAATATCAGGGGCTGAAGTGGGAAGAGAATGCTTTGAAAATGATGATGGTGGCATATGTGCAAATGTGCTTGACACATTGGGGAAATGTATGGATTGGGATAAAAGATGTAAGAGCCCCCAATAAAAGTATTTAAGAAAAATGAAACTCCATTCCTAAATATACAAGAAAACATAGATACATCCTTTGTTGCAGAAATACTTTGACAGAGAACTAGCAGAAATCCATATGGAAGTTGCACAATGAATAAGAATGAGAGAAGAAGAGTTGATGCTTTTAGATTACAGTGCTAGCCACGAATATTAACTATATCTGGTGACTGTTGGGTGAACAAACAAATCTGTCCTGGAAAAAGTACACACAGAATGTTATTTGAACTGATGATGGTGAGACTTCATGTCATATATTTTGGACATATTATCAGGAGGTATCAGTTCTTACAGAAGGATATCATGCCTGGTAAAGATGATGACCACTGAAAGAGAGGTAGACTCTGGTAGTTACATAATCTGGTGTCAATTTGAGATGATTACGAGTGAAGAGGTGGAGTCTAGGCTGTCGATCAGTTCATAGCCAATGAGACCTTTTTGTGGGTGTGGCCTTCCTTGAGGATTCTGGGAACTCCAGTATTCCTCCTTGGCGGCAAGAGACATTCTCTGTGCTCACTCCCACAGAGACACTCTACTGACAAGACACATGGCACTACGCTGATAGACCCTGTGCTCTGGGAACTGGAGGAGCCACGTGGAGACCCTGCCAGCACTGAGATGCTTCTACTGCCACTGGATCCACAAGACTTCGCACCCACTGGCCTGTGATCTTCCTGCAATTGGCATCATTGCCTGTGTTTTGTAAGTCTGAAGAGGACTTTATAGATCGGTATCGGACATATGAGCTAATATTGGGCTTATGGACTTGATCTGGACCAGGCTGGGATGTTTTCTCAATATTCAATTGCTCTTGTATATAAAGTTCTTTCCTGTACACATATTAGTGCCTATGAATTTGTTTCTCTAGTCTACCGAGACTAACACAGAGATCCTCAATAAGAGGGATTGACACCATGATTGCAGCAATAGGCTCAGGTATAACAATGATTGTGAGGATGTTCAGGATGAGGCAGCATTTTGTTCTTTTGTATATAGGGGAACTATGAGTCAGAATCAGCTTGATGGGACCTAGCAACCATGCGAACCTAGGCTCTCAGCATACTGTGAATGAATAGAACTGAAAATGTCTTTGCTCCTAGGACTTTTGTTAGAATGAATATGGAAAAACAAAACAACGAAAATTAGATAATACACAAAAATTTAAGTGAAAATGTATACTGTATGGGTTGGCCATAAGCACAATCAAGAGACTTGGCAATGAAGTTGAGAATGTTGGCATAAACAAGTATTACGTTTTGGTATAACTCATTGCCATCATGTTGATGCCAAGTCATAAGGACCCTTTTTAGGACAGGGTGCAACTGCCCCTGTGGGTTTCCAAGACTAACTCTTTATGGGGGTAGAAAGCCCGTCTGTCTTCTGCAGAGGAACTAGTCCTTTCAAAAGGCTAAAATTGAGGATCAGAGTCCAATGTGTAACAAGCACACCACCAGAGACCCTTTTGATATTAGGTGGTCAGGCAGAACCTCATTGATTAGATGTCATTTGAAAAAGTTTTAAGTGGATTAGAGACTACACCAGGTAGATATTTAGGAAAGTGTTTACCTGGCAGAGTGAACACCGAGGGAAACCACTGATAAGATGTAAGTGCCCACCTTGTTTATTTAGGTACAGTAGCCCACCTTGTTTACTTAGGTACAGTAGCCCACCTTGTTTACTTAGGTACAGTAAGAGACTGAAGTAGATTCAATGCGTTTGGATTGTGGTGCTGGAGAAGAATATTGAAAGCACCCTGGACTGCTAAAGGGCCAAACTGACCTGTCTTAGAAGGAGTTCAGTCACAGAGCTCCGTAGAGGTTCGGGGGACAAGACTTCCTGTTACATACTTTGGACATAGTGTCAGACCAGACCCTGGAAAAGGGCATCGTGCTTGGCAGCAATGGGCGCAGGCATAGGGCTGCAGGACCATGCAGTGTTTCATTCTGTTGTGCATAGGGTCACTATGGGTTGAAATACACTCGTTGGCACCTAATAACAACATCACAACAGATAAGATATGAGGAGGTAAAATGAAATGCCAGAAGATTAAGAGAATGGGTGGGCAGATGTTTTAGTGGATATATATATATATATATATATATATATATATATATACACACATTTTAAGGTTTGGCTAGTTTGGATGAAATGAGAGGCTTCAAAGTGGAAGTCTGAGATGATCTAACTTAGAATTTCAAAGAGTCATTTTAGTCTCTTAGCTGAGATTGAAAATAGGATGGAAAGATATGGATCATTTAGGAATCTGGCGTATTATTCCAAAAGAAAGGAATGATTCAGACTCAGATTGTGGTGGAAGCACTGAAATCATGAGAAGTGGCAGAACTCCTGATACAGTTTGAAGGAGGAGGGTCAACTAGGTTTGCGCAAGGAAATCTGTAAGATATGTTAGTTGTTTGGAAAACAATGGAGCTAGGGATGATGCCAAGATTTTGGGCCTGGAATTAGCGGATTATGGGTGGCAACTGCCATAGGGATACTTGTTGGAGGAACAGAACTTTTGAGACAGTTCATCAAATTGTGCATTTAGAAGATGTTTAATTGGACACTGAATATCCCAGCCTGAAATTCAGGACTGGAGATAATAACCAGACTCTCATCAGCATATTTATAGGGGAGATAAAGAGATCCAAGTGCTTCAGAAAATAAAGCCCAGATCCTTTATCACCTGGCGTGTTGTTGGCTTCCGAGGATGGAAGGAGAGAAAAGCAAAGATAGGGTATTTGTTACCTCGGATCCTATTAGATGTTGCCTGTCTTACAAAGGAAACTCTCCTTGGGTTCTGGTCACTGCTCTCTCTCTCTCCCTGATCACTCCAGGGCTAAGAGTGATTGGGCTTTATTCCAGCAACCAGTCGTAGGTGCTTCTTGTCATGATCCTAATGGTGTAATAATAGTTCTGATTTTTTTTAGATAGGTTTAAGGTTGTAGCATTTGAATCCTGCAGCCTTAGCTATTGCCAAGTGTAGATTATAATTTGGTAATTGATCATTAAAAATAATTTCTACACACTTAGAATATATAGCAGTGAACAAAACAGACAGACACCCCTGCATTTATGGGATGCACATTCTAAATGGAGCAGCAGGTTATAATCAAACAAAGTAAAATATATAATATTCATTTATCAGATACAGATAGGAACCATTGAGGAACATAAAGCTCAGAGCCAGGGGTAGCCATTACCATGGTACAGAGGGTGGTTGAGCAGAAGCCTGAATGAGATGAGGAAACAAGCCATGTAATGTGAGCAGATTTCTGACCCATGTTGAGTAGGTTCTGACCCATGTTGAGCCCATGTGAACAGAGCAGAACTCCTTCCCAGGGTTTTTAGGGCTGTGACTGTGAGCTTTTGGAAACAGTGTATTTCTAGCCCTTCCTTCTGAGTTATTTCTGGGTGGATTTGAATTGCTAGCCTTTGGGCCAGTAGTTGAGAACGTCACTATTTTATTATCATTTAACTTTTTTGCTTTAACTTTGTCTTTCAAGCCATTGGGTAAGAAGATTTTTGACTTGTTGCATGACTTTGGAGAAATCCTGTCACTTTCCTGAAGTAAAGTTTCTTGATGAGTCTGATGAATAGGTGAATCACTTTAGAAGTTACTAGAAGTTCTTACCATTTACAGCTCTTCTTGCAACCTGAAAACCGCTCTTAGAGAAGCACAATGTCTGATATCCTAATTTTGAATGATTTTAAAGGTATATCACTGTTCCTAATTGCCATCAAGTTGGCTCTGCCTCATGGCAATATTAAGGATAATATAACAAAACCATGTCCAGTCCTGCACCGTGTTCATAATCATGTTGTGACTCATGGAGTTTTACACTGGCTAATTTCAGCAGTAGGCATTCCTTCCCTGCCTGTGTTGATATGGAAGCACCACAGATGCCTGCCCATCATAGGTGACCCTGCTGGTGTGTGAAATACCTGTGGCATCGCATGTAGCTGTATAGCAACAGGCAAACCACTGTAGCATAACAGATTGTCAAATGAGTGGTGATGAAAAAGCGCAATGCTATTCCCTAAACCCACACATGCCAGTTTAAATTAGAAGTGAGTGTTGGGCAAGGAGAACACTGTCAATATCTGTAATGTCAAAATACATGTCATCTTAAACTGTATTGTGGTTTGGTTGCGTGTGTACGTTTGTGTGTGTACGTGTGTTTGAATCAGAATGGATTCTTTTGGTCAAAGTCACATGACCCGAAGCCGAAAACAATCTAAAGACTTTGGAATGACAGTCTAAATATTGACCATTCCCCACGTGTTTCCGTTGGGTCTCCTTGGTGAAAGCCCCATCTCGGAATGCTACACAGTCACGCAGTCCTGGAGCTTGGCTGCGAAGCCCTCTCCACCTCTGGCCTCAGCATCCGGAGGATAATTCTTAAATCTACCAACTGTCCCGTGTGGCATTTTCTTTCCGCCTCCTCAAATAATATCCAATTACTGAGTGCTGTGCTGGGAGGACCCGGGAAAGCAAGAAGGAAACACAGCTGAGAGCCACTGTGGTTTGACAGGTCTCCAGCGACTTTGAAAATATTTTGGCAAAAACATGATTTTAAGTAAAACTGTTTCCTTTGGTAACAAACCTGAAACTGCAGGTTTTACATTTTCAGTCCCGTATTTTAGGCACAAAAAAAAAAGAGAAAAGGAAAAGGGAAGAAACATGAGGGGCTGGAGAAGCTGTTCTTGTGGGAGGAAGATAGAATCTAAAGCAAAGGTGGAATCCATCGTTTGCATGAGATGCAGGAATGAGCGCAAGAGGGAAACA
This sequence comes from Tenrec ecaudatus, assembly GCF_050624435.1. NCBI lineage: Eukaryota > Metazoa > Chordata > Mammalia > Afrosoricida > Tenrecidae > Tenrec > Tenrec ecaudatus. Next base: position 31,820,309 of record NC_134531.1, on the reverse strand, counting down.
GATGGAAGCATAGTTAACATTCTCTGCTTCTTTTTTCTAGTAAGGAATTTCCCCAGATCAAAACACGACTTTTCCTTTTGCCCTAGATGGCCTGGGAGGGGTTTTCTGAGGATGGTCAGGCTCGGATTTGTGTTATTACTTATTAAAGATAATGGTCAGTTTAGGATGGCCACACCACTGGGCTCCTTTATTTAACACCAACTCACATTACAGCAGTGACAGGTCGGAATAAAGTGGATCGGGCTCATTTCAGCCTACGACTTGATCCTTGGAAGCTCTAAAGTTGATCAGAGGGTTTTAAGGGATGTGTGGAAATTTTTCATTATCATTTAATTCCATTTATCCATGAACTTTTTGAAGCACCCTTTCGCACTTCTCTTGCTTCATTTTGCTCCTCATTGCAGCCATGTACAAAAACCTCATATTTTGAATATATCAAGTTCTCACCTATCTCAGCGCCTTTGGGAATGCTATTTTCTCCACAGTGCTCTACCCCAACTCCCACATCTCATAACCCATCTGTGTTAGTCTGGGTTGACTAGAGAAACAAAATCATAGACACTCATGTGGATAAGAAAGAGCTGTGTATAAAGAATAATTGTATATTAAGAAAACGTCCCAGCCCCATCCAGTTCAAGTCTATAAGTCCAACATTGGCCTGTATGTCCGATACCAGTCCATAAATTCCTCTTCAGGCTCACAGGCCAGTGGGTAGAAAGTCTTGTGGATCCAGTGGTGGTGGAGGCATCTTAGCACTGGTGTAGGTCTCCATGTGGCTCCTCCAGCTCCAAGACTTTGGCTCTATCAGTGTAGCTTCATGTGTCTTGTTGGCAGGAATATCTTGCAGGGAGTCTCTATATCTAGCCTGCAATGTGTTGTCTATCTCTGTGCGGCCTCCAAATGAGGTCATCAAACTGCAACTTGATGCAAGTTGGCCCCAGATTGTGTAACTACCACACCATCGAAAACGGATTGTTTTCCGAATTTCAGATTTTTTTCTTCAGAGAAGCCTCTCTTTATGCACTACATGATGCTCACTAACTGCACAGTGACCCTTTAGGACAGTGTAACATTGCCACTGAATTAGTTAGTTTATTGTGCCAACCTGGCTGATAAACACATGTGGGGTTTATTGAAGAGCTGAGGAATAAATGGCTCGGTGAGTCTCATCTTTCTAGTTCTCAGGACTCTTGCTTTGTGATGGTTGGACCAGGGCACAGCTGCCTTAGCAGTTCCCTGTTTCAACTGACAAGGCTCACTTGCTGCAAGACATCCCTGAGGAGAAGCCACATGGACCTACCCCGATGCAGCCCTGGGTGCTGGAGCAGCTGTGTGGAGACCCCTTCCAGCACTGAGATGTTTACACACTCACTGACTCAGCTTTCCTCCTGTAGTCAGCATCATTGTGTCTGTTTTGTGAGATGGAGGAGGACTTTGTGGACTGGTGTTGGAAATAGGGGTTAATGGGTTAATATTGGACTTGTGGGTTTGGGTAGCACTGGGTTGCAATGTTTTTTTTTGTTTTTTTTAGTTTTTTTTTTATTTTAACAATTTATTGGGGCTGATACAATTCTTTTCACAGTTCATACATATACATACATCAATTGTATAAAGCACATCCATACATTCCCTGCCCCAATCATTCTCAAGGCATTTGCTCTCCACTTAAGCCCCTTGCATCAGGTCCTCTTTTTTTTTCCCCCTCCCTCCCCATTCCCCCCTCCCTCATATGCCCTTGGTAATTTATACATCGTTATTTTTTCATATCTTGCCCTATCCGGAGTCTCCCTTCCCCCCTTCTCTGCTGTCCGTCTCCCAGGGAAGAGGTCACATGTGGATCCTTGTAATCAGTTCCCCCTTTCCAACCCACTCACCCTCCACTCTCCCAGCATCGTCCCTCACACCCTTGGTCCTGAAGGTATCATCCGCCTGGATTCCCTGTACCTCCAACCCTCATATGTACCAGTGTACAGCCTCTGTCCTATCCAGCCCTGCAAGGTAGAATTCGGATCATGGTAGTTGGGGGGAGGAAGCATCCAGGATCTGGGTGAAAGCTGTGTTCTTCATCGATACTACCTCACACCCTAATTAACCCATCTCCTCTCCTAAAAGTTTTCTTGATGTGCACTTACCCTTTATATAAAACTCTCTCTTATTTATACATGAGTTTCTGTGGATTTGTTTCTGTAAAGTACCCAGACTAACACAGTCACCGTAGGTTTCCAAGATGGTAACTCTTTATGGGAGCCTTATTTTTCTCCTGCAGAGGGGCTGGTGAATTTAAACTGCTCACCTTGACAGCCCAATGCACATCCACTACATGATGCAGATCTAGTCCAACATTCGATCAAGACATCACTTCAATTCTGACCCTTTTACGCAACAATTTTTCATCGAAACTCAGTTGTAACCAGGAGTCTATGTTCAGCTTATGCCAACCAGCCAAAAGAGGCTTTCTGACCATATAATTCAAAGCCGTAAGGGATGTAACAGATTTTCTTGCTACATTCTCCTTGAGACAGTGAAATCTCTAGGCACAATGGTTTTCAAAACCCAGAATTTCCAACTGTCAGGCAAGTATTTGCTATAATTTTTGTATAATAAAGTAATAAAGCTATACATTTTGGGCAGTAGAATTTATATTGAACGTTAACCCTTACTGACCATGAACCTTTTCTACACATTAGATTTGTCCTACCAGGACCTTGCTGACAGTGAACAATGTAGCAGCATTGAAAACCCACTTTTCTGGGAAGTCATTAATCAACCTGGAAGTTAAATTCTGTCCTAGATAGTTTATTCAGACTGACTTTTACTCTAGTTGCATTGTGAGGGACTTTGATTCAATAAGAACATAACCTGGAATCTAGCCACTTACATTTATAGCAGGTTTATAACAGGTGTGTTTGTGTGTGTGTGTCTGTGTTTTCAACTTAAACATTATACTGCATTTGGAATCAGATAACTTTATATCAAGAAATAAGTATGCGTCAGTAAAACATCCAGCCCAGTCCATATCAAGACCATAGTTCAATATTAGCCAATGATTTTCCTTCACACTCATGTAGTACATGCAATGATGTTGAACGCAGGGACCTCACTAGCCAGTGGGTGGAAAGTACTATGGATCCAATGGCAGTGGACACATCCCCAGGGCTTTGGCTGCCATAAGCATGGCTCCATGAGGCCTTTCAACAGAAATGTGAAGCAGGGAGTGTGTCCTGCCTCCAGGAAGGAAGCGAGGAAACTCCCAGAATTCTCATGAGAAAGCCACGCCCCCAAGGAGGCATCAATCAGGCTGTGACCTGATTGACAGGCTAGACTCCACCCCTATAACCTATTTATAAATTGACATGAAATTATGTAACTACCAGAGACCACCCCTTGTTGTCAGCTTGACACTTTTACACAACTCCTTAGCCATATACAATTTTTTTAACAAAACAATGATAAAATCATATCTGGACCCAACAGGATAAAACTAAAATGCATGCAACTCAAACTGTGCCAGTCTCATTAAAACATAATATTCTATAACTGAGCAAAACAACAATAATCTATGCCTAACAATTGCAGTTAAGTGAACATCTACAACTTAATCCTATAATCCTATGAACATATTACCTCACCTATAAAAATTTGTAAGCCAGCCACTTCATGACTTTATCCTTCCCATTTTGGGTATCCAATCTCTATATTGTCCACTTACATCAACCCAGTGCTCTGAGGAGACAATCATATTCTTTGATGTTGTGAGTTCGTATCCATAAGCAAACTTAAATCAGGACAGGCCATCCATGCTGTCAGCAGCAATATGCACCAAGTCACAGGCTCAAAAATCTTCTCTTCATCTGGTCAGGTTCTGGTCAAGTCAATGTGAGCTGCCTCACTTAACCTCACCAGGGTGTCTATTGGCCTCACCTATGGACCATATGCCCCATCACGATTTCTCAAAAACCCTAGCCCCCTTGTGCTAGGTCATGAATTTCAGAACAGTCAACCCGCTCTCATCTTCTCCTCTAGTCCCTGTGAGCCAGGTCCATGGGTGTCAGTAACCCATCTCTCTATTGCTGTGTTACTATCACTTTCCACTCAACAAGTGGATCCAGGTGGTCACCTAGCAAGCATTTTACAGGCTCCCTTTACTGGCTCCAAATTTGTCCAGACTTTGGCACAAACCAGTAAATCAAACTTCAAACAGTCAGAGTTCCTTTTTTCTCTCTTTTCTTTCCAATCTGTCAATAGCCTCCGTGGCAAGTCTCTTTGAATGCAAGTGTCCTGAGCCCTGTGTGGGGCTTATCTTCTCTGGAGTCTTCTTGGCAGGTGTGCCCTAACCCATTTAAATATTCAAATTGATGGCTGAAACAGTGAGCTTACTATTTATACTTCCCAATAATCATTTCCATCAGTCATGATATCAATAACAATAGACAGAAGAAAACAGTATAAACCTAGTAAAGCCAGACCTGACACTCAATCTTAACATACTCAAGTTCAATCCTTATCTATTTTATCTTAATCCTTTTCTAAACTATTCCATTGAAACAAAATATGACCTTAAACCTCTAATTGCATTAAGCCAGTGGCCATTTTCACTAAGCAGCATGATCTCTGAGACAATCAAGGGGTAATTTTGAAATCACCCCTGAGCTCAAAATATACATTAATTACATTTATTTTCACCATTTTAAAAGGGAATAACCAAAGACAGCAACCAAAGAAAATAATCAAAACTTTAAACTTCCCATGTTCTTTCCAGAAACCAACCCAGTAAACTGCATGGCCATATCTGACCTCTGGTTAGCCAAAGGGGGAGGAAAAATAAAAACTACCATGAGGCAGTGGTCAAACAAGCATCCACTCTCCACCATTATGACTTGTTTCTCTAGTACCCCACTTCCGGTACCAATTTTGTTAGGTGGGTTTCTCTAGACAAACAAAACCAGAGTACTTATGATTATGTATGTGTCAGAGGATAGTTTTATACAGGGAGAAGGAATGTAACAGCTAATAGGTCCACACAGCAGTCCAGAGGGCTCAGTTCAACTCTCTTTCACGGATCAGTTAATATATTGGAAGTCCTTCAACTCACGTGGGCTACTGGGCCCAAGGTCAGGGAAGAAGACAGTGGAGTCTTCCCTCATGCAAGGCAGGTAGAATCTACCCACAGGCAGCAGAACAAGAGGATGAGTCAGCAACAGTCAGTAGCTCTGGAGCTTAGTGAAGATGGCCCTGATGGGATCTTGAACTACAAGCACAGCAACAGGATCCACTAGCCTCAAGCTCAAGCAATGTACACACCAGCAGCATGGCGAAGCAGGTCTCGAAGGAGCCTCAAGCTCTAGTGAAACAATCCACCAGTTGACATGACCCACAGGTAGTGTAGCACACAGGTTAAGGCAGGGAACAAGTTAGAGCTGCAGCACACAGGTCTGATCACCAAGGAGAAAGAGGGAGATGGGATGCTGGCTGTCTTTATTTATTTTGATCATCCTCCAATCAAGCTTCCACATGGCCAAACTCCAGCCTATTGTTCCCATTGGCCTAGTTAGTACAATCAACCCAACCATCACAGACATTTAGCAGCATTCTTAGTTTCTCCCCCCAACATTCCAGTGCCACCTTCTCCAAGTGTGACACTCCATTGCCCTCAAGTAGACTCAGGCAACCCTATCAATAAGATCACTGCTGTCAATTCAATTCTAGTACTGTCCCTTTGGGTTTCTGAGGCTGTAAATCTCTCCAGGAGCAGAAAGTCACATCTTTTTTCCTGCAGGGTGGCAGGAGGTATCAAACTATAGATCTTTGGGTTGGTAGCACAATATCAACCCACTGTGCCATCAGGGCCAAGTAAAACTGCTCAAGGGTAACCAAGGTTGTAATCTTTACAGAAAGCAGGCTGTCAGATCTTTCTATTATGCTGAACACTATTTCCAGACATTATCAAATGTTTCATGGGAGGAAAAATTTCCCCTTGATGGCATAGTGGGTAAAGAGTTGGGCTGCTAATGGTAAGGTCGGTGGTTTGAAACCATTGACTGCTCCAAAGAATAAAGTTGAGGCTTTCTACTCCCATAAAGATTTAAAATCTCAGAAACCCACTAGAGGAAATTCCACCTGTAGGGCTGCTTTGAGTCAAAATTGGAAGTGAGTTTGTGAGTGAGTATACAGAAAGGGGATAATAAGCCTTCCATATTGAGAATTTAAGCTCACACCTTGTTCATTGGATTCAAACCTCAGAAAATTGTACCACAGAAACCAGTATCTTTATTACTTCTTCATTTTAAAAAATCATTTTATTGTGGGTCCATACAACTCTTATCACAATCCATACATACATCCATTGTGTCAAGCACATTTGTACATTCGTTGCCCTCATCATTCTCAAAAACATTTGCTCCCCATGTAAGCCCCTGGGATCAGCTCCTTATTTTCGCCCCCCATCACTCCCCCCATAAATCCTTGATAATTTATAAAATAATATTTTTGTCATATCTTTTTTCTATTTTTGCAAATCGTTTTATTAGGGACTCATACAATTCTTATCAAAATCAACACATCCATCAACTGTGTAAAGCACATTTGTACATACATTATTCTCATCAATCTCAAAATATTTGCTCTCCTCCTAAGCCCCTGGCATCAGCTCCTCATTTTTTCCACTCCCTCCCCACTCCCGCTCCCTCATGAATTCTTGATAATTTATAAATTATTATTTTGTCATATCTTTCCTTGTCTGATGTCTCCCTTCACCCACTTTTCTGTTGCCTGTCCCCCAGGGAGGAGGTCTCATGTAGATACTTGTAATCGGTTACCCTTTTCCAACCAACCCTCTCTCTACCCTCCCAGTATTGCCACTCACACCACTGGTCCTGAAGGGATCACCCACCCTGGATTCCCTGCATTTCCAGTTCTTATCTGTACCAGGGTGCATCCTCTGGTCTAGCCAGATTTGTAGGGTAGAAATGGGATTATGATAGTGGGAGAGGAGGAAGCATTTAGGAACTAGAGGAAAGTTGTATGTTTCATTGTTGTTACATTGCACCCTGACTGGATCGTCCCCTCCCCGAGACCCTTCTGTAAGAGGATGTCCAGTGGCCTAAACATGGACATTATGTCGCCACTCCGCACTTCCCCACTCATTCGCTATGATATGATTTTTTGTTCTGATGATGCCTGATACCTGATCCCTTTGACACCTCGTGATTGCACAGGCTGGTGTGCTTCTTCCATGTGGGCTTTGTTGCTTCTGAGCTAGATGGCCGCTTGTTTACCTTCAAGCCTTTATTAAGACCCCAGATGCTATATCTTTTGATAGCCAGGCACCATCAGCTTTCTTCACCACATTTACTTATTCACCCGCTTTGTCTTCAGCAGTTGTATCAGGAAGGTGAGCATAATAGAATGCCAATTTAATAGAAGAAGGTATTCTTGCATTGAGGGAGTATTTGTGTGGAGACCCAATGTCCTCCTGCTACCTTAATACTAAACCTATAAAGGAAATAGAGGAAAGAGCTAGGAGGCAAAGGGCATTTTGTCATAACTTACACTGCCCGACATCTGCCTTCACTCACTTTTCTGTTTTCCATCTCCCAGGGAGGAGGTTATATGTAGATACCTGTAATCAGGTCTCCCTTTCCACCCACCCTCCCAGTATCGCCACTCTCACCACTGCTCCTGAAGGGATCATCCGTCCAGGATTCTCTTTATTGCTTCTCAAAGCTCCAAGCCAAACTCACTGCAATGGAGTCAATTCTGATTCATAAACCTATAGGACAGAGTGGAACTGCCCCTTTGGGTTTCCAAGGCTCTAAATCTTTTCAGGAGCGGTCAGTCTTATCTTTCTCAACTGGAGCAACTGGTTGGTTTGAAATGTTGGCCTTGCAGTTTGACACTCAGTCTACATTTAACCTACTACACCACCAGGGCTCCTTTTATAGACAAGATCAAACCCATCCCCGAGACATGTTGAAACTAAGCATGCTTGCGCCTATGATAAACACATAGTCAACTTTCCTAAGCTTTTAGTGATCTTCAGATTTTCCTTGATGCTTTACTAATAGTTTTTTTTTTTTACATTTTATTAGGGGCTCATACAACTCTTATCACAATCCATACTTATACATATACATACATCAAATGTATAAAGCACATCTGTACATTCTTTGCCCTAATCATTTGATGTATGCACAGATTGTGATAAGAGCCTTATGAGCCCCAATAAAAAGATTTAAAAAAAAGAAAGAAAAATGATTTACTAATGGTTTTATTCTGGTGGTTTTAAGGAAAGGTTTTTCTTTTTTTGACCCATAAAAGAATATAATAAATAAAAAGAAAAAATAATAATTTTTAAAAAGAAAGAAAAACCTGTAAATAGATCAAGGTCTGATTTTTGACCTCTAGGCGTGTCCTCCAGTCAACTCCGGATGGGGTGCCATGCTCTGGCCCCTGAGTCTATCATTTTCACCTCCTGGGGGAGCTCCCTGCTCTGCTCCCCCGTTGCTCAGCTGCAAGCCTTTCGTATTTTGGCTCGGTGTCGCAGGGTCAGTCAGGCCAATCCTGACACTGAGTCTTCAGTGTTGTCCCTCGTAGAGCCATGGGTCAACGAGGGACGTCATGTCTCATAGTGGAATCAGCCACATGGTCCACTCTGTGCATTGGTTGTTTGGAGCGGGGATATTGTCCTCCAGGTCTGGTGGGCCAGGATGTGTTCTACTCTCTCTTCCTCCCCATTCCTTTACTCCCATGTACTCTGGTCAGGCATATCCCTCTACCCTAGCTGCAGCTTCAGTGCTGTCCTCTGAAGTAAATTCTTCTGGGGAGATGGGTGGTTGTCCAAGTAGCTGGTATGGGGGCCGAACCCTCAGGTCCCTCCACTGGCTCCCCTCTCCATTGAGAAAAGGTTTCACAGATGATTAAACTTTGTTTAATTTTGAATTTGCAGTTAAAATTGCCTGAACCAGACCAATTGCCATTGAGTTGACTGGCTCATGACCACCTACCATCCTGTGTGTCAGAGTAAATCTATGCTGATTTTTTGGAAGCTGAACATCATGTCTTTCACCTGAGTTATCTCTGGGTGGGTTTGAACTTTCAACCATTTCAGTTAGCAGCTGAGTGTGTTTGTACCACCAGAGAACTCAAAACTATCTTAGAAATATTTCTGATCTATGAGATTAGAAATCTCATCAGTAAGTTACCTGAGACAAATAAGAGGTCTATGCTTAATGTTCAATAATAGTGAACTCCTGTGGCCAATCTTACTGTTCTCATTGTTTTGCCCTCTCCGGTCCAATTATGTGTTCAGATCATATGGACACAGATAATAATTATGTGATCATTCTCACAAATTCTTTTTACCTACTATTTATCCATCTACAATCGATTGGAAAATTCTTAATACAACTTGGAGTCAAAAGTCTCAAAATACAGGATTACTATGATATATCACAGGATTACTGGGATAACTGGACTCTCTCCATTAATGACTGTAACAAAGCACCTCCTTTACGTTTATATATTTATCTTTGAAAATATGTTCCATAGGGTATCAGTCTTTTCATTCCTCAGGGATAACAAGCACAGTCCTATCACACAGGCTGCCAATCTTGCTCACCACAAATAATTAAACTTACCAAGAGGTATTTAAAATATGTAAAGGTTAAGAGATCATAAAAATGAGACCATATGTCCAAACATACCACGTGTGCTTTGCCTAGGGAAATGTACATGTTTGTTAAGACAAACCTAACAAGCCTTTGAGAGAACTAGATCAAAACCTGGACAAAGATTCTTCTTACATGAGCTACACATTTTCTTAGGTGAGAGGAAAGAAGCCTACCCACCCATTACCTGCCTGGCAAAGACATTTTTCTTGGCACATGAAGACACAAATTGTCTGTACCCTTATATGTGCAGTCTCCAATTTACCAAGTACTTGAGTTGCAACAAACCACACATGAGAGTCATCTTACCATTCACAATGTGTACTACATGCAACATAACAGCATGTAAAAGGATCATACAGGCAACTCTCACTAATTTTGTCCCTAGAGACATCTTCTCCATCCCCAAGGATAGTCCAGATGATCCAGAAGCTCCCACAAGGGAAGTGATTACTGTATCTGGTTGCTATGGGTTGGAACCAACTTGATTGCAGTGAGTTTGGTTCTGGCTTTTGAATAAATGCCAAATGTTGCTCACTTTTTAATGGACATGTATTTCTTTATGTATCTGTAGACAAAGAGGAAGACCAATGACAAGATGGACTGACACAGAGCTTCATTAATGGGCTCAAACCTCAGGACGCATGTGAGGATAGCATAGGAGTAGCTGGCATTTCATTCTGTTATAACTAGACTCACTATGAGCCAAACCTGGCTCAGTGGTTCCAAACAACAACATGTATGCTTTAAAATATATTTGTAAGTTTATGTATTATATTTCCAACCCCCAAGGACAAATAGGGATTAGACTAATAAAGGTTATAAACATAAAGTCTGATAGTAAAAGGTAGTAATGAAGACTTTAAAATTAGGTATTCAAGTTCCATTAGAACTAGATTCCAATGGAGCCATCATCAAATGAAAGCCCATAGTAAGCTATGGATTACCTGTACATAAGGAAGTTGACTATCTTGGGACAAACTCTCTTTCCACTAAGTTACTTAATATCTACCATGTTAGCAAAGTAAGGTTTATTGTTCATATTTGGGTGGATGGAGGAGCATACTGCATTTGGTACCCTCAAGAAGACTAACCACCAAGAGACCGTCGTTCGAATTGGGTGATTTAAAATCAGGAAAGGTGTGCATCAGAGTTGTACCCTTTCACCGTACTTATTCAATCTGTGTGACGAAGAAGTATCTATGTTTGAGGAAGACTCATCAACAACAACATGCAGATGACACGATCTCGCGTGCGGAAGACGAAGAGGATTGAAAAACTGATAAAGATCAAACTACCACTTTCAGTATGAATTACAATTCAGTGTAAATAAAGCACAAATCTTCACAATGGGACCAAGACACCATGATGTATAGAGAAAACATTGAAGTAGTCCAAGATTTCATTACATTTAGATCCACAATCAATGCCCAGGGAAGCAGCAGTCAAAGGCTGTATTTCATTAGAATAAAAATTAAAACCCACTACCAAGTCACACTAGTATAAAAATATACTTCAAAAGACCTCTTTAAAGTGATAAAAACACTTTGGACATATTATCAAGCAAAAGGCATCGTGCTTGGTAAGGGGGAGGGGCATCAGACGAGAGGAAGGCCCTCAATGAGAAAGATCGGCACAGTGGCTGCAACAATGGGATCAAACATAAGAACATTGTGAGGATGGCTCAGGACTGGGCAGCGTTTTATTCCATTTCCATCAGGTTGCTAAGCATCAGAACCTGCTCCGTGGCACCTAACAACCACAGGGGTAAAGAGCAAGGCTGTCACTTTGAGAACTGAGACTCCCTTGGCTCAAGGTGTGGCATTTTCAATGACCTCACACGGATATGAAAACTGGATGATAATAAAAAAGGAAATCTGAAGAAGACAAATTTGATTTAATTTATGGTGCTGGCAAAGGATATTAAAAGTGCCCTGGTCTACCTGAAGAAAAATAAATGTATCCTGGAAGAAGTACAACAAGAATGCTCCTTTGAAGTAAATAAGGATGGTGAAAGTTTGTCTCAAGTATTTTGGATATGTTCCCTGGAAGGACCACCCTCTGGTGTCTGGTTACCATGCTGGATCAAGCAGAGAGTCATCCCAAAACAGACAGGTTCTCCCTGAGATGGGGTGACGCAACGGCTGCAACCTGGGCCAAACATCAGTTGGTTGTAAGGATGGCACGGGTCCAGGCAGTGTTTGTTCTATTGTGCATGCGGTCACTATGAGTTCAAACTGACTCAATAGCATCTAACAACCACAGGACTTATTTAAGATTATTCTAAAAGGACACCCTGGATCTGAAAATAATGCCTCTCATTTTTCTAGGAGGCTCTAGCACAAATCCACGATCCACATCTGAGAGGACCAACTTATTGGACCAAGGAGGCCATTTGTGGCATGAGTCTTTTTACCCTTTCCATGACCGAGAGTGGTGAGTCTTCTGCACAGGTGTGGAGTTTATCTCATTGATAAAAGTGGTAAACGGAGGATACCTGGAAGATCAGCACTAGGGAGTGGAGTAAAATTATGAAATTGTTGGAGTGGGCACGTGGTGGCTGCAGCCCATATATTTCAAATATTTAATTACTCAGAACAGACTGCTCTTTGCCTAGTTTGGCTAGAAGAGTAGACTGTGAGAAGTGAAAGCACTAGTAAAATTATTTTACAGTAACTAGTATTTAGGCCTATCCATGTCACTCTTGAATTCTTTTAGAACTGGATGTCCTTGTTGGTTTTATCTCTGTGTCAACATTGTAAGGAAATCACTTTGATAGTTAGCTGAGGGAATAAGAATAAGTTTATATTACCCTCAAGAAGAAATATACATGTGTATGCATTTATATATTGAAGTTTGCATCCTTTTATTAAATCACTGACCTAGCAAATAACTAAAATATCATAGACACGAGTGTGCAAAGGATAATACAGCAAACTTTGACTGAAGATGTTAAGGATTCGGAGTCTCATTTTTAAACTGGTATGTCAGTTCCAACTTTATATTTTACTTCCTTCCTCTCCTGTCCCCCCGACACCCCATCAATATCTTTTAAACACTGGGACCCCTGAGCATGGAGACTTTTGAATGTACTATATTTGTATATGTAAGTCTACCCCAATATAAAATTCTGACTGTAAATGAAACTAAATAGTCATAAATGGAACATGGGTGCTTTAAAAATTATTGTAAGAACACACATTTTCCGTGCTAGAGAGTAATGTTTATATTTGAGTGTATTTTTACTAATAACTTGTCACAAAATAATCATTTCTATTGTTACCCAGTAAATGCCAAGTCTAAAATCAATCAGCCCTATTCATTTCTTTCTCCCAAAGATCTTTCAAAATATTCTCTCCATTTATAACTTCCTCGTTCTAATGTAAATTTTTCTTAGGAACGTGTCTTAGAGAACTGTCCTAGAGAATGGAATGTGCATGCTAGCAAATTCACTAGCTTTCTCCATCACATCACATTACATTTAATAAGGCAATTTAATATTTTCCCCCCAGAACCTAGAATTTGAACAATTTTTTACCCAAGTGTAAAGGTTGTAGAATAAGCAATTGCTGAATTCATATTTTTCATTTCCCAGGATTTTTGTGAGTCTAGGGTTATCATCAATAAAATATCTCCCATTGGTGGCTAGCATTAATAAAATCACTGACTCATCTGCCTCTTTATTTGCTCTTTGCCAATTAAAGGCCCATAGTCTCAACTAAAGTTCTGCCTGGAAGATCTAAACTCCCGTGGTAGTCCCATTTGTTGAAATCCTAGTCAGACCAGTCTTGTAGAAATTTAAAATGTTTAGAGTTAATCTGACTACTCATGGGAGACAAAAATGATTTAGAACAGTACCTGTAATTCATATATGTGTTTGTCATTCGCTACAGCACTATCATCTTTGAGCACCTTACCTCACAACTACATCATAATTATCATGTATATGATACTCTTCCCTGAGTCTACACTGAGCAGAGGGGAAATCAATTAAAACAGAAGTAATTCTAAACCAATGAGAATTTCTACCATCAGAATGTATCGGTTATACATATGACTATTCCTCCACACTAATTTCGAGAAATGAAACTATGAATATAGGGCAAGGTGAAATCTTTTGTATCACTAATCAACATCACGGTTGATCTTTGGCTTTTGATACAGATTGCAGTCAACTTCATCACTGCTTTTATAAATTTATGATATATGATCTGTTTGCTAATTTTGATCAGGGTTACTCTTATAAGATCTACATCATTTCAATAATGATTTGACTGAAGCTTACATTTAAAATGTCTCATAAAAAGTAGTCTTCTGATGAAAATGCCTGGTGAAAGGTAATCTTCCTTAAAAAATAATAATACCAAAAAATTTTAAGGAAAAATTATTTAAATTACAAGCCGATTCTTGTGGTTGTGGTTAGGTAGCATACAAGAGGATTACCCCCCCCCAAAAAAAAACAACCGGAAAATAGTTCTGCTGGGTGGAGCTTTTGTTGTATGCATTTCCCTCACCCCACTCCACCCCCCGCAAGGCTCTCTCTGGTCACAGTGAAATTTTTCATAAAAGCAATTTTACTCGAACCCCGTTTTTTATGATGACTGATTTAAAAGAGCAGCATGCAGCTATGAAATTTTGTTTCCTGCTCAGTAAAAATGCCACAGAATTTGCTGTGCTGCTGAACATAGCTTACAAGGATGGTGCTATGGGGAAAAGTGTACAATTGGTTTTCTTGTCTCAAAAAAGGTGAAATGTCACTTGATGACAAGATTTGTTCTGGACATCTGTCAACATCCCCAATGGATGAAAATGTCAACAAAATTTGTGCATGTGTACTCAAAGACTAGCGACAGATCATTGATGAGATGGGGGAGTTAGACTATCTTGGAGCTCAGTTTAGTGGATTTTAATGTAAGATTTGGGACTGATAAGAGTCGCTGCAAAATGTGTTCCTTGGGTTCTGACTGACCAGCAAAACCAGAGTCCAGTTGTGGAAACATGTCGTGCCTTGAAAGAACAACTCAGAGGTGGCCCAACCTTTTTTTCTAAAATCATTACTGGTGATGAGACATGGTGTTAGTCTTACAACCCTAAAAGCAAACATCAGTCAAATTAGTGGAAGATGTCACTTCACCCAAAAAAAACCTCATCAAATGAAATCAAAGATCAACACAATGCTCATTTGTTTTTTTGATATGAGGGGGATAGTGCATTTGGAGTTCACTCCACCAGGTCAGACTGTTAATCAAGCTTTCTATTTTGAGGTTCTGAAAAGAGAGTGTAACAGTGTGTGACAAAAAAGGCCTGATTTGTGGCAGACAGGGAACTTTTTCTTTTGCCAACACGACAATACATCTGTTCATGCAGCCATCTCAGTGTGCCAGTTTTTGGCAAAAAAAAAAAAAACCCAGCCTGCCTCTCTTGCTCCATTCACCTAACTTGACCTTGCTCCATGTGACTTCTTTTTATTTCCTGTAATGAAGAGGGACAACTTGGAAGAGGTGAAAAACATAAAATAAAATAAAATAAACAAATGAGGGAGGTGCTGTCAGCCATCCGAAAAGACGAGTTTGAAAAAAATGTTTCAAAAAACGGAATAGCAGAATTGGCCAATGTATTAAGTGTAATGGAAGGTACTTTGAAGGCAATAAGGTTGTTTTGTTAAAAGAAATTAAATATATAGCTTTGGAAAAAAAATCCGGTTTGTGGACATCCCTTGCAGAGGGGTAGTGGGGAGGAGACGAGTCACTCAGGGTTCAGTGTAGCAACAATGACACTCACAACCTTCCTCTAGTTCTTAAACGCTTCCTCCCCACAACTATCATGATCCCAATTCTACCTTGAAAACCTGGTTAGACCAGAGGATGCAAAGCGGTACAGTTGGGATATGGAAACACAGGGAATCTAGGACAGATGAACCTCTCAGGACCAGCAGTGAAAGGAGCGATACCGGGAGGGAAGAGGAGGGAAAGGGGGAACCGATCTCAGACATCTACATGTGGCGTCCTCTCTGGGGGATGGGCAACAGAAAGGTGGGTGAAGGGAGACGCCGGGCACTGTAAGATAAGATAAAGTAATAATTTGTAAATTATTAAGGGTTCATTATGGAGGGGGGAGCGGAGAGGGAGGGGGAGGGGAAAAGGAAAATGAGGAGCTTATTCCAGGAACCCAAGCGGAAAGCGAGTTTTGAGAACGGTGAGGGCAATGAATATATAAGCATGCTTTACACAATTGATGTATGTATGGATTGTGATAAGTTGTATGAGCCCCAATAAAATGATTTTTTTAAAATAAAAGAACTAGGAAATAAAAATAAATTCAAATACCAGTGGTTTTCAATTTCAATTTTGTATTTGATGATAGATTCGCACGAAGTTGCAAGAATGGTACACAGAGAACTCCTCACCCAGTTTCCCCCATGATTACATTTTTCTTGCTTATAGTATATAAGTACATAGTATATATATTATTTTCTTATATAGTATATAATATTTTTCTTGCTTATATTATAAATTAGGAATTTAACATGGTTGTTTGTGTGTGTGTACATATAATTTTATAGCATTTTATTCCATGTGTGTATTCATGTAACTGCCATCAGGGCAACATACAAAACTATTCAGCCATCACAAAGATCTTTCTTGTGAAAAATAAAATGTCCTGGAATTGAATGTGGTGATAATTCTACAACTATTGTTGATATGATAGAATTATTAAATTGTATGTCATGTGGATGAAATGCTAATAAAACTCTTTAAAATCCAGTTTGGGGTGTGGGGGTACCCCCTCATAGAGTTGAGTCCAGCTCACACTTGGACCTTATGCACAACAGACTGAAGCACTATCTGGGCTTGCACTATGCTCACAATCTTTGCTAACTTGAGCCTATTATTGGACAATCCACTGTGACAATCCATCTTTTGGAGGGGAGCGTTTCCTCTTTTTTATTTACCGTCTACTTTAGCTAGCATGAGGTCCTTCTCTGGGGACTGTTCTGCTACTGATAATAGGTCCAAAGTATGTGAGACAGAGTGCTTGGTTTCCTTAACCCCAAAGGGGAGGGAATCTCTATACCTAGATGACCTAGGATAACGTTTCTGGAGCCAATCTGAGAAACCTTGTTTTATTATATTTAGTAGCTTACAGACCAATAGGAACAGTGCTGCTTCTTCCTCTGAGTGGTGGGCTAGATCAGAAATTTTCCTCCGGCGGGGGGGTGGGGGGGTTATTCTAAGATTCTCCTTAGTACTGGTAGTGAGCTGGGATTGAGAGCTGTTGAAACCATCCACATTATGATGTTTACTCAGATATGGCCTATCACTTGCAAAGCAATCCAGGGAGTGACAATATCAGGAAGCCTTAAAGCAAACAGGAGTATACATGGACTACCACATAGATATGGGAACCCCTAAGGTCTGTCCTGAGAAAGTTATGGGACGTACTGGTAATGCAGAGAGAGGCGCTAGGGGAGGATAGTTTTGGAGGCCAGGGATGGTACCCTGATTTCTCCCTTCTTCTTTCTATCCTCCAGTCTCCCATAAGAACTTCACATTCACCCTGTGAGTTTACTTGGAAGCCTGAAAAGCACAGAGTCTTGGATATCCTCTCCCTTCTCACAATACTGAACAAAAATCAGAGAGAGATTTAGAAAGAACAGGCCTGGCCAACTAATTCTGAGAAATGCTTTGCTACACACAGGACAATAGATTTATCAATGTAAGACTTTTCCTACGCACTAGATATCCAGGGTTTACCAAATGTGGTTGACCATAGGACTTAGGATTCTCCAGGGACCAGAACCAGTAAGATATACACACACACATGCACACACCTATGCATGTAGAGAGAAACAGACATGCACAGAGATTTCAAACAGGTGGTGCTTTGGTGGCATAAGTCAACAATTCAAAACACCAACATCTTTGTAATTTTCCGGGGGTCTCTGTTGATATTGAACCTAGCCAAACCCACTGCGATTGATACACTTCAAACTCATAGTGACCCTGTAGAGACTTTCCAAAGCTGTGAATCCTTAGGGAAACAGATAACCTCGCCTTTCTTCTCCAGAGAAGCTATAGGTTGAACAGCCAATTTTGTGGTTACAAATCCAACGCTTAACTGAAGGTGCCTTACCCACAAGGCTTACCCAATAGGACTCCATTCTATTGAAATACGGCTGCAGGGGGAAATGTGATTATTTAACATCCAAACTGTAGAGCAATGACTTCTCAGATATATCTGGCCCGCTAGACACCCAACAGGACAGGAAACTTTCTCCTGAGGGGATTTGGTTCGGCTCCAGTGCTGCTGTGGATCTATATTTTTGAACTCCAAGTCCAGCTGAGGGATCTTATCTACTTTTCAACAGATGGATTTTAAACATTAGAAGATTAGTCTGATTTTTCATTTTTTATAGGAATTTTTTTTCAAATTTGTGGGTTTCAGCCAGATACTTTGCCTTCCTTGAACATATTTTCATGTGGTTTTATAATATTTATTCAACATTATTTTCCATTAGTTCTCTAATTTTAATTGTTGGTAACCATTTCAGTGTGTAGCTATTACATGGTGCAGAACTGATTTATCCGCGTTAATGTCTGAGGCGACCATGACCCATTTTATTTGCTGCGTGGTCAGCGCCGGTATTCAAGGCAGGTTTTCTGAATATTTCTGATGAAGTCTTTAAGCACATGTAATTCTGAAAACACATTCCCATTCAGTAAGACTTACACAGGCTGGTAAGCCCAGCATGGCAAAGGGTTTCTAAAAAATTCCATAAACATTAAGCATATTTATGTCATAGCATTAAGTTTGGTCAATTTGAAACTCACTGTATTGTGGTATAAGAGGCATTTTGTTTGCTTGTGTTTACTTTCCCAGGAGTAAATGCGTTTTGGTTAACCACAATGGCAAACTTAGTCAAGACATTTGTGTCAATAAATCCCACTGCTTAACAAAGTCACATTCTTAGTTTCTAGGACAGCAGACGGGATTCTAAGTAATAAGGTGTTTATAAGGCGTGCTGTAAATCTGGGACTATAAACACGTCTCCTATGCTGTTGAACCTGCTGCTGTGCATGAGGTACAACAAGCTCTCTTTTCAGTGTCACGCTGGCCAGCATGTTGGCTTGCCAGTCTTGATTGCTGTTGATTCTACTGTTCACAAAGCCTCCTGCCAAGCTCTTGACCCAAGTCACGCTCCCTGGTGATGTCATAAAGCTCCTTAGAATTTGCTCATTCACTGTATCTGTAGGGATGCCCCAAGAGTCACATACCTCTCCTGTGCGTCACAAGCTGCTTGGAGAATAACGCCTTGAAGAAGGGGGAGTGCAGGGGAGAGGGGGAGCAGTGCTCCTTGTGCTCTGATTTCAGAGACTTCACATTTTTATATCTTAAGTAATTTATATATAGTAGGAAGACCTTTATATTTATGGAAAGTACTTAATATGACTTTTTCTCAAGAATTAATACCAATTCTGTGGTTTTGACACGTGCACACACACAAAAAAGCACACCAGAATTTCTGTTTCATTCACAAGAAAAATCTTTTCAATATATATTTCTGAAACACCGTGCCTTTTATTTGAGGGTAGCACCATGGTTACTGATGCCAAACATATGAAGGAAAAGAGAAGGAACTGGTCACAGAGGTTGATAGATACATTTACATGGCGTCAAATAGGTCTCTTTGGAAACATCTGCTCAGCGTTTAGTCTTTGCTTTTCACCTAGGTACTCGACATTTTTATAGGTAAATACATGGCATCTCTTCTCAGTTTACACTTAAACACCACCAGGCATAATCCCCATAACATAAAAGTACAGAACTCTTATCAATAGACCAAATATTAAAACAAAAGCAAATAAAACAAAATCTCAAGAAAAAGTCCTTACAATTTACTGTGCTCCTTGTGTCTCAGGTAAGTAGGACACAGGTAGTGTTGGTGTTTTAACCAGATTTGAACAGTGGCCTAAGTACAATGACGAAGACCGACAAATTAATTTTTCATAAACTATGGACAGTTGGAACTTACCAACACTGATTTTTGGTACAAGCTGCCACGTTCTCTCTGACATTTCACATATAAGAAAACAGGCCTGGGATGATTAGGACCATTATCTCAAGGGACACCAAGGTCAAGTAGCAAAACACAAGAGCTCACAAAGACAATACCCTACATCCTCCTCTACTAAGTAGTGATTGGGGTCATGAGGATCCATTTGGGGTACAACTATTGTTCTTTCTTAATCTAGACAAAAGAAGAGCGATGAAAATGGACAGCACGTAGAAACAATACACCAAAGTAAAACACAAACGTATTCTCCTTACCCCTGAGACCAGAACTAGATGGTAACCAGCTACCACTGTCAACTGCTCTGAAAGGAATCCTCTTAGAAGGTTCTGGGTAGGGTAGGTGAAAAATATGAAACAGAACTCAAATCAGCAAAGAGACCAAGCTTCCTGGTTGGATGGAGGCCTGTTGGACTCCCAAGGAGCTCCTCATTCAGGCCTGGAGCTAAACTCACCAACATGTTAGAATAACCAACTATTTAAGATCAAAAGGACAGCATTTACTCAAGGGTGAAGTTCAGCAGGATAGGAAAGAAAGGGGATAGAAACAGGAAACGCAGGAGGAAGTGGCGTAATCAAGAGTACTGTGAGGGGTTCCTAATGGTTGCTTCTCAACAAAATGAGCATGGTATGTTGAATGTAACACTGATGATCTGTTCTGTAAACCTTCACCTTATTCAGAATGATGTAAAAGTAAAACAGTTTTAGGTAGAATCTTTTCTTTTGTCTCCAGGAAGAACGTTCATTAACCAAATATTAGAGACTCTGTCTTGGCAGTTCTTTGAGTTATTTTTGTCCACGTTTGTACTTGCCAAGTTGGTCCTGAATTTGGTAATTAACACAGACTAAGCAAAAATATTTTCTTAAGTTTTTATTGTCAAATTTGAATGTTATAAATTGATTTTGTTAATTACTGTTTAGTCTATTCTAAATCATGATTACCCTATGTATAACTGGCCCCGTGCTGTCTGCACAAATGCTGGTATGCTTGCATCCATGGTGTGGCCACCATATATGTTCAGAAACTTCCATCCTAAGTGGCTTATATAATACTTTATCATAATGATTATTATGGGTCATCCTTCAGGTATTTGAAAAACCAGTGGGACAACTTCCAGCATCATGTTGCTGTTGTTATTGTTGTTGTTCAGTGTCATCCAGTCAGTTCCAACTTGTAACTACCCAAAGTACAACACATTTTCAGTGGCTAATTCCTCTGACATGGACAGCCTGTTCTTTTTTCATTGTCTGTTCTGAGTCTGGATGTTCTGAAATTGTATATCAACTTGTCAGACTGTGTTGACTTTTGTGTTGCCATGGATGCTGGAAACTATGTCACGGATGTTTCAAATACCAGCAGGTTCTAGCTCATAGTAACATGCAAACCACCCCAGGATGGCAGACAATAAACAGATAGAGGTAAGTGATATCATAAAAACCAAACCCACTGTTGCTGAGTCAACTCCAACTCATAATGACCTTACATGGTAGAGGAGAACCACTACACAGGGTTTGCAAAGTCGTGAATATGTGTAGAAGTAAGCTGATGGATTCAAACCCTTCGTTTTTTTGGTTGACAGCTAAGTGCTTTAACCACTATGACACCAGCACCACTCAGATTTTATATATATAACCAATGCCAGTGATTCTATTTCAACTTAAAGCAACTTTACACAGAGATTCTGAGAGCATAAATCTTTATAGGAGTAGCCTCATTTTTCTCCTGAGGAGAGGTTGGTGAATTTAAAACCCATAGTTAAAGAGGAAAAAAGTTCAGGTAAACACCCCCATTAAAATATTTTATCATAATAATTAAACCTACATTGACTTTATAAATAATAAACCCAAATATATGTAGTATGAGTTACTTCTAATAAAATTAATGATATAATTATTTATATTAATTATACATATAATTATGTACCATCAAATTGATTGCAACCCATAGCTGCCCTGTGTACAACAGAACAAACTACTTCCCAGTCCTGTGTCACCCTCACAATCATTGCTGTGATGTCTTGCTTCTTTGAGCCCATTGCTGTCTTCACTGCACCATTCCAACTTGCTGAGGGTCTTCTCCTTTTTGTTGATCGTATGTTTATCAAGAATGATGTCCTGTGCTTCCTCCGGGCACAGGTTCAAATGATGTGAGACAAGTAAGTCTTTCCATCTTCACAGATAAGGAATATTTGACTGTAGTATTGCATAGAAATATTTGCTGGTTCTTCAGGCTACCTCTGACTTATGCCAACAACCTAATTCACAGGCCTGTATTCTCCAGTCTTCCTTGTCCAATGTCCAGGTTTCACATGCCTGCGAAATAGTTGAAAATACCGTGGGTTGGGTCCGACCTCAGTCCTCAAAGGGACATTTTTAATTTTTAACCCCTTTAAGAATTCTTTTGCAGGACATTTGGCTGAGACTTCTGGGTGCAAGTGGAATGCAATCCTTTAACATCACTCTTTTCTCCATATATCGTAATGTTATCTTTGGTTAGCTTTTGAGGATTTTTGTTCCTTTCTGTTGAGGTGTAATCCATATGGAAAACTGTAGTCTTTCATTTTATCATCGAGTCCTTTAAACTCCTCTCCACTTTCATCCTGCAAGGTTGTAGTATTTGCACATCACAGGTTGCTAAATAGTCTTCCTCTAATGGTGACACTGAGTTCTTCTTAATATAATCCAGCTTTTTTTTTGTTCTTGTTTTCAGTTTTTAAAATTTCTTTTAAAAATCATTTTATTGGGGGCTCATACAACTCTCATCACAATCCATACATACATCCATTGTGTCAAGCACATTTGTACATTTGTTGCCATCATCATTCTCAAAGCATTTGCTTTCTGCTTGAGCCCTTGTTAGCAGCTCCTCATTTTCCCTCCCTCCCTGCCCCCACCTCCCTCATGAACCCTTGATAATTTATAAATTATTACTATTTTTTCATGTCTTACACTGTCCGACATCACCCTTCACCCACTTTTCTGTTGTCCATTCCCCAGGGAGGGGATTATATGTAGATCTTTGTAATTGGTTCCCCCTTTCTACCCCACCTTCCCTCCACCCTCCCGGTATCTCCACTATCACCACTGGTCCCAAGGGGTTCATCTGTCCTGGATTTCCTGTGTTTTCAGTTCCTATCTGTACCAGGGTACATCCTCTGGTTTAGCTGGATTTGTAAGATAGAATTGGGATCGTGATAATGGGAGGGGAGGAAGCATTAAAGAACTAGAGGAAAGTTGTATGCTTCATCACTGCTACACTGCACCCTGACTGGCTCATCTCCTCCCGGCATCCCTTCTGTAAGGGAATATCCAGTTGCCTACAGATGGGCTTTGGGTCCCCACTCTGCACTCCCCCTCATTCACAATAATATGATTTTTTATTCTTCGATGCCTGATACTTGATCTCATCGACACCTCGTGATCACACAGGCTGATGTGCTTCTTCCATGTGGACTTTGTTGCTTCTCAGCTAGATGGCCACTTGTTTATCTTCAAGTCTTTAAGACCCAGATGTTATATCTTTTGATAGCTGGGCACCATCAGCTTTCTTCACATTTGTTTTTACACCCATTTTGTCTTCAACAATCATGTCAGGAAGATGAGTATCATGGAATGCCAGTTTAATAGAACTAAATGTTCTTGCATTGAGATAGTATTTGAGTGGAGGTCCAATGTCTATCTTCTACCTTAATATTAAACCTATAAATATATACACCTAGATCTATTTCCCCATCATCATATATAAGTATATTTACATATGTACATGCCTGTATTTAGACCTCTCTAAATTCCCTTTACATTCATTTGGGTTTCAGTAATTCCTCTTGGTTACATTGCCCTTGATCAAGCTCTACTAGGCCTCTTATACCCTCCTCATCACCGATTTTGGATCACTTGTTGTTCCCTGTACCTGTGGGTTTGTTAACACCACTTCCTTTTCTCTACCTCCCCCTCTCCCGTGTCCCCATAGAACTGTCAGTCCCACTGTTTTCTCCTCCAGATTTTTTATCCCACTTTTCTCATCTAGATAGACCTGCAGAGATAATATGCACAAAAACAAGAGAGCAAAACAAATCAACAAAAGAAAGCAAAACAAAACAATAACAACAAACCAATGACAAAAAGAAGAAAAGCCTGTAAATAGTTCGAGATGTGTCCTTTGACCTTTAGGAGTGTCTAGGGGTGCCACACCCTGGCCCAAAAGTCTGGTTTTGGTATTTCCTCAGGACATTCTGTTGCACGCCCTTAAAGTTTTGCCTCCATGTGGTGGGGTCAGATCTGGCGCAATTTCCACACTGTGTCTCCAGCGTTGTCGCCCATAGGGCTATGGGTCAGTGAAGGATAGGTATTTCATAGTGGGGCCCGCCATATAGTACTCTCTGTGCATTGGCTGCTCTGAGCAGGGTATTGTTCTCAAGGCTTGGTGGTTCAGGATGTGCTCCTCTCTCTCTTCCACCCCTTTATTTGCTCCCGTGTGCTCTGACTATAATCCAGTTTCGTGGATTACTTGCTCAGTATACAAATGAGTAAGCACAATGAATGGATGCACCCTGGGCTCACATCTTTCCATGATTTTAAACACAGAACATCACTGGACTCTTGGCCCATGTACAAGTTCTGCCTACGCCCAGCGATGTTGTAATTCCCATTCTTATAATTTTATTCATAATTTGTTATGATTCACACTGTCAAGTGCCTATGTGAAAAAGATACTACATAGGTAATATCTTTCTGGTTTTCTCTGCTTTCAGTTGAAGTCTATCTGATACCATTAATGATATCCTTCTTTCTTTCAACTAATCTCACACGTGTTCATTGGCCACGTTGGCACAACAAACCTGCCTATCACATGGGCCTTCTTTGTAGGTGTGTGGAGAGTAACCTATCAATAACAGCATTACACTTCAGGATAGATCTCAATGTTCTTTTGGAGTATGGGTGTGATATCGTTCCTCTTCAGTTTGTCATTACCAGCATCATGGACTATCCGTTTGTCTGATTCAAAATGTCCAGTATCCCTCACTAAGGCCTAGGATACTGCTTTCGATGCTTCCATTTCCTTTGTAAAGACTTCCAGATTTCCTATATGCAGACTTTGCGTATTGTATGTTTTAATTATTAATAGATGTTTACAGTTACTTCTCATTTTCAGTACTATCACATTAGCAAAATGGAGGTCTCAAAAGCTTTATTACATGCACATCATTAAGTTTGACTTCCCAGGAGGGAGAAGTTCTTCTCGCATTGTGGTTTGTGTGCCTTTTAGCCTAAAGAGTTCGTCTTCTGGCACCATATCAGATATTACACTATTATTAATAACGTTTTCATTGGCCGTTTTTTTTTTTCAGAAAGAGATCACCAAGTGCTCCTTCTTTGTCTGTCGGTCTAGAAGTTCCACTAAAACTCTACAGACATACTGTTTCTTCTGAAACCCTAATGCTATAGCTTCCAGAATCACAACACACAAGCCACTGCAGTATGAGAAATGTATAGATATGTAGTGTGTATAAATTGTTTATATAGATCTATATGCCACTATCATCAAGTTTGAAGCACTGACCTCTATCTACATAGTTAGACCAGACAAAGTACATAAAACAACCATTTGGAGACACTGGAAATCAGTCAATAAAGATGAGCAACCCCGAAAAGATGGAGAACCTATGAGGTGAGTCTCATCATTCCCCTAGTTAATTCCCTTGCGATCATGTCTAGACTAAAGTACAAAGAAGGGGAATCCAGGGTGAGCTCAGCAGAGGTCTTGAGTGGAGAGTAGAGTTCAGAGTCTATGGAGATGAGTTTGTAGGACAGGGTGCTAAAGGAGGAGGAGCCGCACAGATGTAAGAACTTGGCAGACTACCAACTATTGTATGAACACGAGGAAACCACTCGAGGCCAGGAAAAGAACCATAGAGAAAAGGAGCGGCTACAGTACCCAGCTCTCATGCAGAGCCAGAATCAGTGGTCTCTTTCACGAGTCAGGCTGGAAAAACTGATGATTCACACTACACAGAAAAATAACTCAACAGGGAGTTACTGTAGTAAAGGAAAAAATAATTAGCCCCAGACTAAATATTCCTCTGTTGCCACCTAACAACTCTTGAAAGTAAAACTCAAAAAGATCAAACTATTTCCAAACTGCATCCAAGAGTAAAACCTTTAGAATATTCATGAAAATGCCCAAACATTGAGAACTCAAAGGGCAAAATTATAATGCCTGGTGGGGTTCTCTAATAATATTGGGTTCTCTACATAAGCAAAACTAGTGACGCTTATATGTGCTTGTATGGAGAAAGAGATTTATATCAGGAGGCAGCATACACAGAAGTAGAAATACGTAACTTCACTCTGGTTCAATGCAAGCTTTACCTGACTCATGTAGCTATAGAAGCTAATGAACTACAAAGAGGTTGGAAGTGCAGGTTGATGGATACAGAGGTAAATGAATCCAGGTTAGTTGAGTGAATTTACCATTGGTAGTCGTGATGACTCCTGGGATCGGCAACACAACAGGAAATCCACGCACCAGATTCAGGATCCAATTCCAACAGAATGTAAGGGCCCAAAGAGAAATCTACTCTGCTTGATCTTTCTCTTATACAAAAGGGCACCATTAGACTGTGACCTGATTGATGGGTTGGGCTCCAGTCCTACCTTAGCAAAAAGGATCTAGTTGTCATGATCCATAACCATCACATTTGGCATGCTATTAGGAAGCACTAGCCCTGTGAACGCATTAGGTGAAACATCATGCTGCTAACAATAGGATCATTGGTTCAAACTCACAAGACCTCCGCATGACAAAAATGAGGATGTCTGCTTCTATAAAGATTTACAGTCTCAGAAACTCTAGAGAGCATTCTACTCTACCCTGTAAGGTTTCTAAGAGTCAAAATCTCCATGATTGCAGTGATATTTTGTTTTTTGTTTGAGTGTGAGGCACACAAAGAATCAAGAAAAAGAAAAACTTTCTATGATGAGCACCCTGCCCCCAGGCAATCAAGGGGACAACAGGGTAACACAGATGTTGAAATAGTAGACCTGTTGCCAAAATATTTGATTGTGTGAAATGAGTTGATACCAAGGGGTCAGTTAGAAAGAAAATGTTTTGAAACTGATGATGGCAATATATGTATAAATATGCTTGACACAATGTATGCATGTGTGGATTGTGATAAGAGCTGTAAGAGGCCCCAGTAAAATGATTTTTGAAATATTTGACTGTGTGGATTATAATAAACTAAGGATAACCCTGAGAAGAATGGGCATTCCATAACATGTATTTCTGCTTCTGCAGTACATGGATCAAGAGGTAGTCGTCTGAACAGAACAAGAAAATGCTGCGTGCTTTGAAATCAGAAGAGATGTGCATCAGTGTTGAATCCTCTCAGCATACTTCTTCAATCTGTGTGCTGAGCAAATGACCAGAGAAGCTGGATTCCATGAAGAAGAATGTGACATCAGGAGACAGAAGGAAAGCTTATTAACAACCCATGATGTGCAGATGAAACAACCTTGCCTGCTGACAGTGAGGAGGAATTAATGCATGCGGGTGAAGAGCAAGGATGGCGGCCTCCAAACTATGGATTATAATTCAATGTCAAAAACACCCAAATCAAAAAAAAAAAAAAAACACCCAAATCCTCACAACTGGACTGATAATATAACATCATGATAAATGGGGAAAAGATTGAAGTTGTCAAGGATTTTGCCTTACTTAGGTCCATAGTCAATGTTCATGGAAGTGGCAGTCAAGAGATAAAAAGACGAGTTGCATTAGGTAAATCTGCTGAACAAGACCCCTTTAGAGCATTGAAAAGTAAGGATGTTACTTGGAGAACTACGGTATGCTTGACCCAAGCCATGGCTTTTTCGATTGCCTCATATGCATATGAAAGTTGGACATTGAATAAGGAAGACCAAAGAAGAATTGATGCATTTTAATTGTGGTGCTGTAAAGAATACTGTAAGTACCATGAACTGCTGTAAGTACAAACTAATCTGTGTTGGAAGAAGTATGACCTGAGTATTCCTTACAGGCAAAGATGGCAAGACTTCATCTTACATATTTGGACACATTGTTAGGAGAGGCCAGTTTGTGGAGAAGGGCATCATGCTTGGTAAAGTGGAGGGGCGACCAAAAAAAGAGGAGGACCTTGGACGAAATGAATTGACCCCAGTGGCTTTAACATTGGACTCAAGCATAGGAACTGTGCTTATGAGGACGGCACATGACTGAGCAGTGTTATGCAAAAGGTCTCTATGGGTCAGAACCAATTCCATGGCTTCTACCGACACCTGAAAACAACAAAAATCCTCATGCCATGTTCTTCACAGAATCCATCTTCTCTGATTATTTTCTCAGTCCACATATTGAATATGTACAGTAAGAGGATACAACTCAAGTGGCTATAAAAGGAACTCAAATCAAGTTTGTAGTGTGGAAAAAGTAGTATTTGAAATGAAAACTATGTTGATCACAGAATTAGCAGCATACTAAACATGTTAGTGAACTAAAAGATAAAATAATGAAAACTAAATGAAATACAGAGGGGGGGGGAAACCTTAACTGAATAAACACAGGTTAACTGTCGCACAACTTCAAGAAGCCTAATATTTGTATAGCTGGAGTTCCCAAAGGAAAGTGGGTAGGGTTGTTAAATGCTGCTGAGTTGATTTTGATTCCCATCAACCCTTTATACAAAAGAACAAAACACTGTCCGGTTTGTGTCATCCTCAGAACTGATGTTTGGTTGGAACCTATTGTAACCACTGTGTCAATCCAGCTCCTTCACAGTTTTCCTTGTTCAACAACCTTCCACTTTATAAGCATGTGTCTTTCCTACCAACATGTTTGGTCTCTCCTACTAACATGTGTGGTCTCTCCTAGTAACATGTCCAAAGTATGTGGGGTTAAACCTCACCATCCTTGATTCTAGAGAGCTTTCTCAGCCTACTTCTTCACAGACAGGTTTGGCTGTTCTTCTGGAAGTCCATGCACTTTCATATGTTTCACCAGCACCGTCATTCAAACGCATGGAGTCTTCTTCAACCTTCCTGTTCATTATCCAACTTTCATCGGTCTATGAGGCAATTTAAAATATCATGGGTTGGATCAGGCACACACTAGTCTTGAAAGTGACTAGTGTGCTCTTCAGCACTTTCCAGAGGTCTTGTGAAGCAGATTGACTGAATGCAATACAGCATTTAATTTCTTGACTATCGATTACCTGAGCGTGGATTGTTGATCTAAGCAAAATGAAGCCCTCAAGGTATGTGGAGCTCACAAAACCCCAAGAACAAAGATTGGAAGAAAACTACATCAAGTCACATCTTAATCAAATTGCTTAAGACCAGTAATAAAGAGAAAAATCTTAAAAGCAGTCAGAGAAAACTAAAATGACACATTCTGAGAAACAGAGATAAGTTTGACAGCAGATTTTCCCATTGGAACAATGCAAGTAAGGAAACAGTTGAGTTGCAGCTGTAAGGTATTAGTTGATTAGAGCATTACATGCTTATAAGCAAGAAGAGAGACTTCAAGCCAGTAACTTCAACTTCCACCATAAGAAGCTAGTAAAAGAAGACCAAAGTAAATCAGACGTGAATAGTAAATATCAGAGTGGAAATTAATTAAGAGGAGTAATAATAACAAAGTTAATCAGCAAAACCCAAAATAGGTTTTTTTAAGATCAATAAAATGAATAAGAGACTGACCACCCTGACCAGTAAAACAACAAAGAAGTCACTAATTACAAATATGAAGGAGAGGTAAGCACTACAGATTTGGATTCCACAGATATTTTAAAAAAGATGAGGAACTATTACAAATAGCTTTGTTAATAAATTCTACAATATAAATGAAAATGACAGATTACTGAAAAACACAAAACATTAATGCTCACTCAATAGAAAATAGACAACCCAAGTATCCTCTCTACTAAGAGATTGAATTTGTAGCTTCAAAACCTTCCCATAAAGAAAATTTCAGGACATACTGGTTTCACTGGTGAATTCTACCAAAATATGCATTGTGAAAACATTAATTTTACATAAACTCTGCCCAAAAAAATGAATATAGAGAAGGAACAAATTCACAACTTATTCTATAAAGCGCTGAAACCAAAACCAAATAAGACATAAGTGGGGGTGGATTTCCTCATGGACATAGATTCAAATGTTAACAACGTTTTAGCAAATTAATTCATGGCAAAGTAGTGTTTATCCCAGGAATGACAGATTTCCTGTTTATCCCAGGAAACTTAGTTTAAGAGTTGAGCATTAATCAATGTCATTCACCATGTTTAAAACTTAAAAAGAGAAGCCTCTGAATAGATGCAGAGATGGACGGCATTTAACAAAATCCAACATTCACTAATGCTATAAACTCTGTCAATTAGGAATAGGCACCCTACTAAAAGGAATCTATCTACCACACCCTACAAACCGAATACTTTCCCTGTAAGGCCCTCTGACAACAGGAGCCAGGTTAGACTGTCGCCTCCTGTAAACACGACAGCCTCAGAAATGTTTATAGGACCGGACTCTTCCAGGGTCAATATGAGTCAGAATCAGTTCAATGGCAGTCGATTTTGTCCATGTGTGGATATCCATGCTCATCTTTTCTTACTACTCGGCATTATATTTAAGAATATGGCCATCAATAAGGCCAAATCTGGAGCTCAGTGTCAGAAACTGAAAGGACATACTTGCCTGTCATTTCACAGATGATGTGGTCACCTATGTAGAAAAACCAAGGGAATCTACCCAAAAGAGGAACTAGTTTATTAAGATTGCAGAATATGCGATCCATATATTTTTAAAATGTATTTATCTATATACAAATGAATATTTTGAAATTAAAATCTAAAAAGCAATATAATTTAGTGACATCAAAAATATGGAAAAACTCCACACTTATCTGACAAATATGGTGTAAGCAATGTTCTCTAAGCATTGCGGAGGGAAATTAAGTAAAGCCCAAATAGACACACTTGGTTCATACACCAAGCAGGAAGCTCAATAGGATTAAGATATAAGTTCTCCCCATATGATCTGAAGAACTAATAAAATTGCAATTGAAATCCCCGCAGGCTTTTGTGAAGAAACCCACTGAAGGAGAGCCACAGCTATCCAGCCCATGACTCTCCAAAGAGCAGAAATGGGATTCCCTCCCTTTTTAATCTTAAAATAGCTCCTCACCCTGGCCCCTCCCCTAGTAGATTTATGTTCCTTTCTGCAGAGCCTGGTGATTCTAACCCAATTTTTATCCAGAAATCTAAGTAGAGTAACTTTTTAATTAGAGCATACTAATTATATCTTCATTTCTTTTAGCTGTTGGTAAATATCGACTGTTTCGCTGCACAATTTTTACATGAGACGTTGTTAGGTGTGTGTCTCAACCTTCAATGCCTGCAGACTCACTTGTTTAAACGGAAAAGCGCTGATGATTTTACTACAGAGAGTCCTGGACATATGTGTCCTTGTGTTGTAGTCTCCCTCAAAAGTCACATGACATCTGTCAAAGAGGACATTTAAATGGCCACAGACACATGAGAAGTAGGCCGACATCATTCGCCATTGTGGAGAAGCAAGTCAAACTTCCCCTAAGATGTCTAATATTATACACACACAAGGGAGAAAGAAAGACAGAACTTAAAAATGGGCAAGTATGTGGTAAAATTGGAGCCCTTACCCATGGTTGGTGCAAAAACAAAATGGGGGAAAATGTGGAATTTCCTCAAAAACCTAAAAATGTAACTATTGTATTGCTGAACAATGCCAATCCTCGCTATATACCCAAGACCCTTGAAAACAGATACCAGGAGACTTGTGCACCAATGTTTATTGCAGCATTCATCACAATAGCCAGAAGGAGGATAAAGCTTAACTGACCACCAGAAGACGAATAGATAAAACATCGTTCACCCACATAAGGAAAATGACTCGACTACTAAGGGGAAACGAAATCTTCCTACATGTTCTACATGGATGGAGCCGGAAGATATTAAGATGAGTGAAATAAACCAATTACAAAAGAACAAATATCGTAGGACCTCACTTATATATAAAGTGAACCGGAAATGCAAATCGAGAGAGAATAAAGGTGTTTTATGGTTACAGAGAATGAAGAAGAGGGGATTATGAAGGATGGAAATATCATTATTGCTGTGGTTGTTGGGTGTCCTCAAGACCCTGTGGGCCTCAGAACGAAACACAGCTCAGTCCTCGAGCATCTTCACAATTGTCTGTATGCTGGAGCCTCCTTGTTGCTGCTACTGTGTCCATCCATCTCGTCAAGGGTCTTTCTCTTTTTCACTGGCCCTGTCTTTCACCAAACACGATGTCCTTCTCCAGGACTGGTCTCTCCTGATGGTATGCTCAAAGTGTGTAAGACAAAGTCTTGCCATCCTTGCCCCTAAGGAGCACTCTGGCTGTACTTCTTCCAAGATAAATTTGTACGGTTGAACATCTATGGTACCTGCAATATTTTTCACAGCACCGTAACTGAAATGCATGGATTCTTCTTCAGACTTCCTTATTCAATGTCCAACTTCACACGCACATGAGGCAATTGAAAAATACCACGACTTGCGTTAGGCGCACCTTAGCCCTCAAAGTAACACCCTTGTTTTTGAATACTCTAAAGATGTCTTGTGCTTTAGGACAGGCCCAGTTACATCTTGTCCTATCGGGTCACTATGAGTCAGCATCAACTCGATGGCAGTGAGAAGAGAAAGAGGTCTTGTGAAGCAGATTTACCCAATGCAATGCCTCTTTTGTTCTCTTGGCTGCTGCTTCCATGAGTATCGATTGTAGATCCAAGCAAGATGAAATCCTTGACAATTTTTATCTATTCTCAGTTTATCTTGAAATTATGTATTGGTCCAGTTGTAAGGATTTGGGGTTTGTTGTTGTTTGCATTGAGTTCCAATTCACACTGAAGACTGCAGTCTTTGACACATAAGTGCTTCATGTCCACCTTGATTAGAGCAAGCAATGCTGGGTCATCTGCATATGATAGATGTTTAATGAGATTTCTGCCAACTGTGATGCCGTGTTCTGCTTCACTTATTTCAGTTTTACAAATGATTACTCATTATACATATTGAATAAGTGTGCTGAAAAAGGATACAGTCCTGATGCACACCTTTTCTGATTTTGAATCATGAAGTATTACTTTGTTCTGTCTGAATGACTTCATCCAAGTTTATAAAGTGCTTCTATATGAGCACAATGAAACGCGCTGGGAATTCCCTTTCCTCTCAAGGTTATCCATAATTAATTATGATGCACGCAGTAAAATTCTACTTCACAGTCAATATAGCACAAGTAAACATCTTTCTGGTATTCTGTGATTTGAACTTAGATACAGCTGACATCAGTGATATCTCTCATTCCACATCCTAATATTCTGCACACGGCTTGAATTTCTAGCAGTTCCTTGTGCCTGTGCTCCTACATCCATTGTTCTTATTGTTCTTGATTTTCTTTTTCCAAGTCAACAAGCATTGTTGAGTGATCGTCAGTAAAACTCTACTTGAATGTGTTATTAATGATAATGTGTTATAATTTCTGTCTTATGTTGAATTACCTTTCTTTGGAATGGGTACAAATCTGAATCTCTTCCATTTAATTGGCCAGATAGTTGTTGTCCAGATTACTTGGAGAGATGAGAGAGTGCTTCCAGTGCTTCATCAACTTGTCA
Organism: Tenrec ecaudatus; assembly: GCF_050624435.1. Lineage (NCBI taxonomy): Eukaryota > Metazoa > Chordata > Mammalia > Afrosoricida > Tenrecidae > Tenrec > Tenrec ecaudatus. The sequence goes on along the minus strand of NC_134531.1, from coordinate 31,786,865 downwards.
AAACATTTCAAATGTATTCTGTCAATTTCTGGACCCTTGTTTTTTGATATTATCTTCAGTGAAACTTAGACTTTTTCCTGCAATACCATTGGTTCTTAATCATATGCTACTTCTTGAAATGGCTGAACATTGATTGGTTTTTTTAGTGAAGGAGTTCTGTGTATTCCTAATGAGCAAACAGCATTTTTTGCTGGTTTTTTTTTTTCAGATGAGCAAAAGGCCACATCTGACCTCTTATGGATACACAAGAAAGAGGAGAAGCTATCTCCACACCAACCCAAAACCAATTACTACAAAGCAGCGGTCAGACATGCCTCTTCTCACCATCCTTCTTTATCCTGTTCTGACACCAACCAGTTCGCCCATAGCACCCTACTTCTCTGCTGGGTTTTAAAGGTCATTTCAATAGCCAAACAGAACTCACAAATGATGCTCTCAATTATGGGGGTTTGTTACCACAAACAATAGGGATGCAATTTTTGGTCCCTTGTAGTGCTTTGCCTCAGCCAGAAGTCAAGTCTTTCATGGTTCTCAGTCTTAGCGACATGATCCCTTCGCCTTAACTTTGCTCCATGGATGAGAAGCCCATTGCCCTCCCTCACAGGCTCATGTTTTCTGGTCTCATCACTGCTGCCCCTGCTGCCTCTACACCTCAGTCAGTGATTTACCACAGGGAGGCCTCCATCACTTCGCCATGCACTCCACTGGTGGCTGCTCTTTCCAGATGGTTCCATGATTCCCTTAAACACAGGAGAATGGCAATTAAAATGGAACAATCCCCTCTATTAGTGTTTCACGTACCCTATCTGCATAGATCCGCCCAATCATTTGGTGGGAGCTACAGCGACATGGATAGAAAATCTATATTAAGAAATTTTAACTCACCACATCTTCCATCTTCCTGCATCAATCATGATTTTACTAATAGAATCTTTCCATATTAGAACTAAAGGCTTGATTGGGGGGGGGGTTGTTTTTGTATTTCGACTTGAGACAGGCTAAACATATTCTTTCTTTGTGCCTTTTTAACTCCCAATTTTTCATAGTTCATGGCAATAGTCTACAATGTTTCAAAATTCTTCACCAGAACCAAAATTCAAACATATTGGTGCTTCTTTGATTTTCCTTATCCAGTGCATGCATATGAGGCAATTGAAAATACCATGGCTTGAGTCGGGTACTCCTTAGTCCTCAAAGTAACTCCATTGCTTTTCAGCACATAAACAAATGTCTTGTGCAGCAGATTTACCCAACGCAATGCATCATTTGATCTCTTGACTACTGCTTCAAGAGAAGGTTGAATGAAGCATTCATTGTGGATCCCAACAATATGAATTCCTTGATAACGTCAATATTTTCTCTGTTTATCATGATACTGCCTATTATTGGTCCAGATGCGAAGAGTTTAGTCTTTTTTATATTGAGTTGTAATCCACACTGACAGCTTCAGTTTTGGTCTTCATCAACAAGTGTTTCACATCCTCTTCACTTTTAGCAAACAAAGTTGTGTCATCTGCATACCACAGGTTGTTAATAATAGCCAACTCTAACTAGTATTTAAACCATGATCCATACAGTCAAATGCCTTTGTGTAGTCAATAAGGCGGAGGGAAATATCATTCTGGTATTCAATAACAACCTGTGATATGTAAATAGCACATATTGCTTAATGAAAGTGAAAAAGACCTGAAGCACTTACTAATGAAGATTACCTTATCTCAATATAAAACAAATAAAAAATCCTTACAATGGGAAATAAAAAATATCTTGGAGACTATATTGAAATTTTCAATGATTTCACTTTATTTGGATCCACAAACAATTCCCATGCAAGTAGATGTCAAAATCCCAACTGACATATTCTATTGGATAAATCTGCTGCAAAATATCTCTTTAAAGTGTTAAAAAGCAAAAATATCACCATGAGGGTTAAGGTGCATGTGACCCAAGTCATTGTAGCTTCAATGATCACCATTTATGCAAAAGCTGGTGTGGCAGTTACATAAACCCCTGTCAACTTGTGAAGGGGTGGAGTCTAGCCTGTCAATCAGGTCATAGCCAATAATGCCTCTGGATGGGCATGGCCTTCTCCAGAGGATTCTGGGAGCTCCAGTCTTCCTCTCTGGAAATGGGACATTTCCTTGACATTCCTGTTGACAAGTCACATGAAGCTACGCTGATGGAGCTAGAGCCCTGGAGCTGGAGGAGCCACATGGAGACCCACACCAGCACTGAGATGCTTCCAACACCCCTGGAGCTACAAGACTTTGCACCCAGTGGCCTGTGATCTTCATGTATTCAGCATCATTGCATGGCTGTGTGAGTCTAAAGAGGAATTTTTGGACTAGCACTGACATATGGGGTAATATCAGACTTATGGACTTGATCTGGACTGGGGTGGGATGTTTTCTTAATGTGCAATTTCTCATTGATATGAAGTTCTCTCTTACATACTTATGAGTGTCTATGAATTTGTTTCTCTAGTCAACTCTGACTAACACAGCTGGCCAATGAAGCAAAAAGAGCAAAGAAGAACTGATGCATTTGAATTATGGCTTGATTATGGCATGGGCTGATAGAAGAGCAAAGAAATCTGTCTTGGAAGAAGATCCAGAATGCATCTTAGAAGTGAACATAGAGAGCCTCTCATACTTCGCATATGTGATCAAGAGGAGCCAGTCCTTGAAAATATACATCATGTGAGTTAGTCTGGGTAAACTACAGAGACAAATCCACAGAAACTCATATGTATGTATGAGAGAATTTATATTGACTTTTTTTTATAGAGGGAAAGTGTAGATTAAGAAAGCATCCCAACCCAGCGCTGTCCAGGCCCATAAGTCCAACATTAGCTCATATGTCTGACACAGATCTACAAAGTCTTCCTCAATCTCACAAAACACATTCAATGACATCGGCTGCAGGAAGAAAGCTGAATCAGTGAGCATGTAAGCACCTCAGCACTGGCAGGGGTCTTCAGCATCCAGGGCTGCATCAGGGTAGGTCCATCTGGCTTCTCCTCAAGGATGTCTTGCAGGAAGTGACCCTTGCCAGCTGAGGCAGAGAACTAGCTAAGGCAGCCGCACACTGGTCCGACCATCAGAGAACAAGAGACCAGAGAACCAGAAAGGTGAGCCTCAGTGAGCCATTTATCTCTCCGCCCTTCAATTAATCCCACATGTGTTTATCTGCCGGGTTGGCACAATAAACCTTGACTTTCTCATCATGCTTTTAAAATAAAGAATGGGGAGAGAGGACGATATTCAATTAGATGAATCAAGATGGTGGTTGCTACAATGGGCTCAAACATAGCAATGAATATTAGGACAACATTGTAAATAGGGTCCCTAAAAGTCAAGGCCCACTCAATCACACCTAACAAGAGTAATCAAAGAAGAATCACGTGGAGTACTGGAAGTCTAAAAAGAGGAAGTCTAAGAGCGTGTATTTTAAATTCATCCCAAGTCATTCACACTGTCTTGCCCTCAGTCCTTCTGCCATTTGTCTGTTCTTCCTGGTGGAACACTCCCCTACATCTCATTCAATCCCCACTCTAAGTCATCGCTGTCCCTTAGTCATTCCGTAGATGCCAATTTTGAAATGCTTCCCTTGAACTTCTCCTCCTATAACTAAGGTGAATGCCTTTCCTGCACACAAATGCTAAGGAGATTCCCATCGCTGCCTTTATGGAGCGCTTATCACTTTGCATTAGCATTGCCTGCCTAATGTTCCGCCCCCTGAAGACTACAGCCTCCCTCAGGACACAGCCTATATTTACCTGGGTGTTCCCAGTGCTAAGCATAGAACTTCCTCTCAATAGAAAAGGCAAGTTTACATTCACGGGGTCACATGGAAACCCAGTAACCTCATCATCTCTTCCCAGTGAACACAGGCAGTCACTTTCACTGATTTCCTGGTGACACCTCCAGGAGCAGAGAGATTACCAAGAAGCAGGTGAGAGACAGATGCAGTCACTGAAAGGGGGCAGTCTCAAGTCCCCAATACAGTGTTCAGAGAGCGCTGGGAGGAAGAGGCATAGAAATAAAACCAGTGGCCATTTATAATACGTAATGTAGTGAACCTTTACAATGTGGCAGGAACCATGATGGTTGATACTTCTGGTAAGAAAAGGGAAGTAAATGAGTTGTCAATACAAAAGAAGAAAGACATGCTTCATGGGATAAGTATCACCATTCTGGTTGGGAAAAGAAGACGCAGTAATAATATACTAGTCCAGGTGATCCTTCGCCCACTCCCCCATCGCCACCAAGACCCTTCTCTGGATCTGTGAGATTTACTGATGACACACAATTTAGAATTTTATTCAGTAACCTCTAAAAGGCATAAAATTACAAAAAAGAGTACACCAAAATTCCAAAAAAAAGGATTGGAAACCGATAAGACCGTAGGGACTAGGGTTTTATAAACAAGTAAAGGAGGCAAATATAATCCAGGAAGGACTTCAGGTGGGGGTTTTATGGTCAATGGAGCATGCATGCTCTGCCTAAACAAATTCAAATTCATATTAAAAGCCAAACCAAACTAAATCAAAGAAAGAAAGAAAAAAATTAACTAAATGTTCTTGCCTGTATGAGGAGTCCTGGTGGATTACGTGTTAGGCTGCTAACCACAGGGTCATCCGTTCAAAACCTCCAGCTGCTCCCTGAGAGAAAGATGAGGCTTTCTGTTCCCATAAAAAAGTTAACAGTCTCAGAAATCCACAAGGGTCATTCTTCCTTGCCCCACAGGGTCACTTTGTGTTCCAATCGACTCAAGGCAGTGTGAGTGTTTTGTCAACTCTTTTCCTTAATGACTAGGCTTAAAATCAATTAAACACCACATACTTGCTGAACATTTACTGGCTTGAGATGAAAAGCAACAAGAAACAAAGGAGTGAGGTAGCCCAGCAGACAGAGCCACCTGGAGAAATCGCAACCTTGGGGGCAGGGCTGGTGCTAAAATATCTTCTGCGAGCGTTAGAATCATGGATGGAAATGCTGCCCAGAAGAAGGTGGAGCTGCAGAAGCGCTCCAGCTCTCTCTGAGGTGCTGCTTGGGGCAGAAACGTGTGGAGTGGGGGGTGAGAGCTTGGGGGTGGGGGGGTGGGGGCGGGTGGAGATACAGGTACTGGGAGTTCCAGGGTAGGGAGTTTCATCTACGTGGCTTCTTCTTACCTCACTCACACATATCAAACTGGCTCATACCGACCTATATAAGACAGGGAAGAGCTACCCTTGTGGGTTTCTGAGACGTAACTGTTTATGGAAGTGGTTTCGAACTGCCTACCATGTATATTGTAGCCCTAGAGATAATGACACCACCTTCTTTCCTTTAAATTCCCACCAGTGTTCCAGAGCACTGGATTTAAATAAGAAGTCAATTTGCTAAGGATCCTGGGAAATACAGGTCTCTGTAATCCCAAGCAGAGCTGGGGAAGGCCAGGTTGTGAATCAGAGAACAAACACCCACGTTTTTGAGCATCACAGGTCATTTTCCTTCAGCTGCTAGCTCATCCCACTGCTTGGGGGTCGCCCTCAGAACACCATTGGCTAACACCCTCTCTGTTCATTTTAGGGGTGAGGGGGGTTATAAAAGAAAATGATCATATTCTCATGTTTATAGATGGGTAGATGAACAGAAAGAGACCAGAGGAGGAAGGAAGGGAGAAAGGAAGCTGCTAGATTTTACATACGTACATACATAGAGATATAGCTTCAGAAGCAAACAACATTTCACCAGATAATCCATGTCCTCACAACAATCCACAGCCACTAACAATATTCCTCAGACTCTCTTGAGGCAGAGCTAAGATAACGACAAAATATTAGAGAAAACAAGCACATTATTTTAGGCAACTCTGGTGAGTGACAAGTTGCTCCTGATATTCCTTACTAAATTTTGGATGCGGTGGCAACATAGCACATCTGTCTGGGAAGGCTATCAAAGGAGACTTAGAAGGAGTCCCTTGACTTCCGATGGATGGGACTCCCTTCTGGCAATTCCACAGTGCAGGAGTCAAAGGCAAGCTTTCGGACTGACTGATCAACACAGATCCTCATGTATCTCAAATAACGGGTTTGGGCTTTTTTGTTTTTGTTTTCAATATCATTACCTTTTTATATTACTTTTTATATAGGTATCTTTTTAATAAAAGTACTTACTTATAAGTACCTTTATAAATCTGGCAGTATATAGAATTGTGAATCATAAAATTAAATATCTGCTAGTGACCATGTGAGAATGATAACATATGCAAATTATAACCCACAACATTTTGCTAATAAAATCTACTCATAAAGTAGACGGTTCTAAGTGCAATTTGTTGTAAATGGAATATGCCATGAATCAGAACTACCTGTCCTTCAAAGGCTATTTACAAACTGATGGGGATGGCAACTGCTGATTGGCCAGTGTAGGGTTTATAGATTGTTAAATTAAACTGAAGGATTTTTATCATGAATGTTTCTTCCTTGCAATTTTCTCATCTAGTAGCTGCAGGTTCTTTACCAAATTCATAAGACTTGAAAAAAAATTATAAATTATCAAGGGTTCATGAAGAAGAGTGAGTGGGGAAGGGGAGAAATGAGCTGATACCAAGGGCTCAAGTAGAAAGAAAATGTTTTGAAATAATGGCAATATATGTATAAATGTGCTTGACACAATGGATGTATGGATGGATTGTGATAAGAGTTTTATGAGGCCCCAATTAAATTATTTTAAAAAGAAAAAAGTGACTAAACAATAAAAAATGATATAAGATTATAATAGAGATTAATTTTATTGAACAAAGTTATCAAAGTATTAGAATTGTACAGAAAAGGAATCATTTTAGAAGTCATTCATTGAAATCATAAAAAGGTATGATATTTTGATCTGGGTGCTTTCATGAATTATGCACAAGATCTAGTGAGAAGTCTTTTACTTATAATTTTCAAGTGTTCTGAATGTAATTTATATTTCAAAATACCTGTACCAAGTGAAAAGTGATCATGAAAATATTTTTTTGATTTTTACTAATGCAAAAATCATAACTACAATTAATGTGGTGTCTTGTGTACAGCCAAAATGTAAAGAGAAAAAAGCAGACTTTTTGTTAAAGTTGGTGATTAACAAGTTGGAATTTTTTCCCCAACCACATGCATAGCCCACACCCCCACCGTTCCCCACACTCTACCCACAAGAATGAAGTAAGACTCTCGGTGTAAAGGTGCTTGTTCTTGCAGACTCTTTAAAGAACCATTGAGGTTCTAGGATCCGGAAGTTTCCCCATCACAGACTTGTGTCTTTGATTGGACACTGAAAGAGACCTTTGAGAAAAGCCTACACTGCAATGTTTGGTGCTTTATACTGTCACTGCCAAGAGATGTCATTGAGCCCACTTCGACCCCTGGCTAGCCCACGTGTGTCCGAGTAGAATTGTGCTCCACAGCATTTTCCATGTCTTTTAGAACTGGAACACCCGGCCTTTCTTCCAAACACCTCTCAGTGGACCTGAACTTACAATCCTTTCATTAGCAGCAGAGTGTGGTAGCAAGTTGCATCGCCCAGGGACTCACCTGAGGCCCACGTGCCTCCCTCCCCGTCAGATCCTCTTGCTCCCCTGAACCACTAGCTGGGAGCCTGAGGGTTCATCCCACTGTGGTCGTTGTTTCTATTCACGACGTGAGTCAAACCTGTCCCCAGTTTCAGTACATTTTCTTCCTGCCCTAACTCCCTGGATTACAAGGGTCACATGATTAACTAGGTGCTTAATGTAGAAACACTTTCTCTAATAGATCCAAACCCTCCCCCACAGTTCTCTCTCAGAAACCGTGGGAAATAGCCCATAGCCAAGTCATGCGTCTCAAGAACCCATTTGTACAAATACTTGGTTTGCACCTTCTCTGCTGCTAATGCTTAAATATCCCCCTGAGATGTGGCTTTCCAAATGTTTCTACACTGCTCTCTCCTCTTATCCAATCTCACAGTATAGGAGGATGAGAAATGCATAGGACCATGCTCTGAAAAGGCCCATGACCAGCAATTGGCAGTGCCAAGTCAACTTTTGTAGGTAAACACTTAGAAGTATTCCCTCAAGGGCTCTCTGCGTCTTTACACAAACTTACCTGATGACGGTATCTGTCAGTACCTCCCTCCCAGTAGAGCAATGTTGGCACCACAAATCAGAGCTTCTATTTACTGGGAACGGAGCCTGGCACTGGTTCAACCACAAGTAATCTAAAAACATTGACCTGCCTAAAGCAATCTTCCTTCTGACACTCCGATCTGGGTGTTGCCGAGCTTGGAGACATCTAAAACAATGTGTTTTGTTTCTAAAAGCATAATTAATCTACAAGGATTAAAGTCTGACAAGATGTCCTCAAGCCATCCTTTATTTTGTTTCATTGTAAGCAACTTTGCATAAGCAATTTAATATAAAATCTGATAGAGGCAAAATGAATTCATGGGAGCAAGTTGACTGGAATCTGTTTGAATTTGACCAGATACTTCCAGATAATTATTAATTCCTGGTAATACTGTCATGTTTAAATACAAGTGATTTATATAAGAGAAGAGCTTGTTTGATTTTTTCCCCCTACTAAAGCAGAAAGTTGCCCGAACTTGCTGAGTAGCAGTGTACTTAGACAAACTTGCCGTGAAGCTCCCTACGTCATGGAATGTGAACAGAATATCTTGAGTGGATTTTTGTAAACTTTTCTGTGAACTGGTGCTGGGGGTCGTGGTAAAGGAATGCTACAGTCGTGAAATCTAGCCTCCTTCGTTCTACTGGGCAAGTTCTGCGGCAGTGGCAAAAACATCCCTCTGTATTGCCTCCCATTCATGGGCCGAGGTCGTAGCCACACTGGCAAAGCGAAGTGGAGAAATGAGGTCCAGTTCTGAATGAGTCCAGCTCCCATGTCAAGAAGAATCCAGTTTTTCTTTTTCTCCTAAGAGTTAAATTTTTAATCTGTGAAATGAAGGAATTCAGCTCCCCAGTCTCTGTGAGAGTATCTTTCTCCGTCCTAAGACACTCTCTCCTCTGTGGGACCAGAGTGGGGTGCTGCATGGAGCAGAGACTGCAGAGAGTCAGAAGGCATTGTGGGAGGCCAAGGCAAGCTTTGGGGTTGACTGAGTAAAGACATCTCTTGTAGACTCAGAACATCACTGGGGCCTGGGGACCCTGATCAAAGTCCGTCTGCAACCAGTGTGAATGTTTGATACCCATTAGCTTCCTCTTATTTCTGGGGAGAAAACATGCTGTTAACAACTCAATTCTTTTGTTGAGCTGTGATAATTGATTCCCAATTACTTTAGAGCTGTTAACCCTTCTCTTTTTTATTTAACCAATCAAATTGCTGTGAGGCCCTCATAGAATTGCCAACTGTGAAATTTAGTAGGGTAAGATCGTTAAAAGTATTACTGCATTCTAATGTTACCTTCATTTCATTTGGGGAAAAAATGAAAGGGTATTTTAAAGCCCAAGAAAAGAGAGTAGAAAGGCCATAACCTAAGAACAAAGAACAGTATTATAGTAAGTTTACTTTTATGAAAAAACTCATTATCCTTTTGGGTTTGGGTTGCTTTTATTCATTTGTTCATTAAGTGAACCACTGTCCCACCAACATTCGGAATGATTTCTTGAGAATGCAATTTCACTGGCTCAAAAGGAAGAAGGAGGCAGGTCCAGTAGGAAGAAGGAGGCAGGTCCATTCCAGAAAGAGAGCAACTTTGATGGTAATGTAACCCATCGCTCTGGTTACAACTTGGATGGAATTGTGCTGCACTCTTACGCTTTTCCTCCCATCCCCCACGCTCCTTCTCTCTTTCCCAGGGTCCAGGCCTGCATCCCTCTCCCAGGTTCTCCACACCTCCTCTGGTTTCTCTGCACCTTTCCCTGGTTAATTTCTTCCACATTGAATCCTGATTTGGTGTCACCTTCGTTAAGGAGCTGAACTTTCCTATCCACCCCCTCATTCATTAGTGCCTTGGGCCCCTGCCAGGAGAGTTCAAGAACATGTGTAGTGCACAAGAGAAGGGCATACATTATCGAGGACAAAAGTAGGACTGCAGCCCTGAATGATTATTCCGGCACTAAACCTCCTATTGTGTCAGAAGGCTTCCCATAAAGGAGCAATTTCTCAACACAAAGCATTCTTTGTGGGAGTAAGTAGATGTCTAGGTTTTAAGCCGGGCTGCCAACTGGTTTGAAATACTTTGGTAATGGCCATCTTAAACCAAGACTTGGTATGAGTTGCATAAGCAACCAAATCTGTTGGTCACAGTCTTTTGACCAGAGTAGGAAACGGTCTCTGATACCCTGAATTGGGATCTGAATGTTTGCAGCTGCAAGAATTTGGAAGAGCTTTTGGAGAGCACCATTGCTGGCAACACTGTGGCAAGCACCACGTAGTCAAGGTGCTGGCAACCATCATTGAGCGACAAGGCACAGCTCTGTGTCCTGGACACAGCAACAGTTCTGGGTGATAGGCAATGCATAGGTGGTCCTTATCTGTGACAACAATTTTGAATCTGTTGGAAGTCCTATTTTTTTAAGTACTCTGGTAAATTTCCTTAAATTTTCCATTGGTAATTTGTAGGTCATGTTACCATTTTTGTAGGCGATGCTTTTCAAGTTTTCAAGCCAATGACCACGTTCTTTAAGTAAATCCTTACTAAGCCTTGGTGGCATAGTGGGCTATGCACTGGCCTGCTAGCCACAAGGTCATCAGTTTGAAACGGCCAAATTACCAGCGACTTGAAGAGAGAAAGATGAACCTTTCTACTCCTGAAAAGAGTTCCAGTGTTGGGAAACCGACAGGCAGTACGACCCTGTCCTATAGGTCAATAGGAGGCAAAATTGATTTGTTGGCAGTGAGTTTGGAAAAGGCTAATATATCACTGAAGGATGGCCTGAGTGGGGACCTACTGTCAACTACTGGTTCTCCTTTTTCACTTTCACTCCTCTCAGAAAGGCCCTTCCAAGAATTCTTGAGTTCTCTTGCGCATAGTATTAAAGCCACTGCTTTGACCATTGATGTATAAAATAGTCTTCCACATGGAAGCCCTCTCAGTGAAGTCCTAAGGGTAGAAAATTGGCCAAACCAGTGGACTTAGGGCACTGATGCCCCATTTTCTCTCAAAGGAGCTGCTTTGGTTTTATTATCTGTTTATTTTATAATTCCTCATAAGACTACCTTTGGGGGGGTGGGGTGGAAATATGTTCTATAGCACCCCCACAAAAAGTTCTAAAGCTTTTACTCCAAGACACTGGCACAGAAAGGATCTTGTTTTAGATTATTTTGTCCCCCAAAAGACATGTGGTTCTTAGCTGCTCACAGTTAATTCTGACTCATAGTGACTCTAATAAGATGGGGGATAACTGCCTCTTCGGGTTTCTGAGATGTAACTCTTTACGGGAGTAGAAAGTCAAGTGGTTTGTGGTTTCCAACAACTGATCTTGTGGTTAGCAGATCAAAATGTTACCTACTAATCCACTGACGCCCTTCTCCTAGCTGCCAGTACCTGCAGATCTGACCTTATTTGGACATAGGCTCATTGGAGATGAGATCACAATGGATTGGGATGCATCCTAAATCCAATTATTGGTGTCCTTATAAGGAGAGGGAGATTTAGAGATCGAAGAGACAGATATGGAAGAACACTGTGTTAAGACAAAAGCAGAGATTGGGTGATGCATCTACAAGCCAAGGAATGTCAAGTATTCCCAGTAATCACAAAAAGCTAAGAAAGAGACTTCTCTTCTTCCCTGGAGCTTTATGAGAAGTGTAGCTAACTGATATCTTGATTTCAGACTTTTAGTCTCCTGAACTGTGAGAGAATACATTTCCACTTTAAGACACCTAGCTTGTGAGAGGAACTAATACAGACCACTTACAACATGTAATTATTTCCCCCTTCCATTGTGGCCATGTCTATAAGTATCTGCAACAGATGGATTGTAGCACCGTCGTGTAGCTCTCTACACCTCTGTCGTTTGACTTATCCCAGTGTCCTCTAACTGAAATGACACGGAGCCCATGCTTGGTCCTAGGCAGAGGAGTCCAGATCAGGTCCTCCGCTCCTGCTATTCCTCTTCCTGAGAATGCCTTCTCCCAATCACCTGTCTCGCTACCTCTCTTCTCTCAGATCTCTGCCCAACGTTAGCTTGGCAGGAATATCCCCCTGATGACACTATCTACAATAAACCCACTTATGCCTTGGACCCACCAAATTCCCTACCCACCTTACTTTGTCTTGTTTTCCTCCATAGTATTTATCACATCTGACATGTTGTTGTTATGTACCATATGAGTCAGCATTGACTCACAGCAGTCCCATTGCATTGGCCCTCCACTTTTCCGAACATGATCCTCTACTCTTCCTTCTCCACAGACTGGACCCACCTAATAAGATGTACAAAGGTGCTTATGAAGAAGTCCTGTCATCCTCCCTTCTAAGAAGCATTCTGGCTCTACTTATTAGAGACCAGATTTGGCCCTAGTTCTGGAAACCTAGTAACTATTCAATATACTCCCCCAACGCCATAATTCAATGGCATCCATTCCTCTTCCGTCTTCTTTACTCATTGTCCATCTTTAATATCTGTCTGAGGCAATTGAAATTGGTCAGGCATGGCCTTAAAGTGACGTTATGCTTTTTAACACTTGAAAGGGGTCTTTAGCAGTGGATGTTCCTAATGCAACATGCATTAGGTTGCTTGACTGCTTGCTCCAAGAGGAACATCTGGCATCCTGAACATTTATTTATTGACTCCCTCCCTCCACAAAAATGAAAGGTCAACAAAGGCAAGGAGTTGTTTCCAGAGCTATTTTTCTAGTGCTTAGAATACGACTTGACATCAACAAAGCCCTTAAGTACCTGTTAAATGGTAAATGAATGAGAGAGTTGTATCAGAGCATATTTTCCAAACAAAACTGATTTGTTCAGGAATGCATCACTAAAGCAAGGGAGAAGGGGATAAGCTAAGATATTCCAAGCTGAGCCAAAGACAGAATGGAGAGGGGTTCTTGCTGTATCTAATGAGTTTGCTAAATCCAACTTCCTCCGTAGGTCTGGCAGCCATTTTTCCAGCAATATGGGATCAAACGTGATTTCATATATTCTACTAGATTTTCTGATAAGTAATCTCAATTATTTTCACATTGTATACCAGTGAAACCAAGTTCGAAAAATATAGAACAACTCTATCCTTAGGCAAGGATCCCTGGTGGCAGTACGGAATAGATTTTAGGCTACGAACAGTCCAAATCACCAGTCGCTCTTGGGAGAAAAATGAGGCTATTGGTTCCCATAAATATTTATACTCTCAGAAACCCTATATAGGTTTTTCAAGGATTTGTGTCTGTGTTAACCTGCACTTGATCTTAGCCAAAAGGCTGAGAAGCGATGTCTATATTAGCCAGGGTTGACTAGAGAAACAAATCCAGAGACACTCATGTATGTATAAGAAAGAGCTTTATATCAAAGAGTAGTTATATTTTAAAAAACATCCCAGTCCAGATCAAGTCCATAAGTCCAATATTAGCCCATATGTCTGATATCAGCCCACGAATTCCTCTTCAGACTCATGCAGCACATGCAATAATGTCAAATGCAGAAAGATCACAGGGCAGTGGGTGGAAAGTCCTGTGGGTCCAATGGCAGCAAGCGCATCTCCAGGGCTGTGGTTGCCATCAGCGTGGCTCCATGTGGCTTGTCAACAGGAAGGTGTAGCAGGGAGAAAGAGTTCCCAGAATCCTCATGAAAAGGCCGCACCCACAAGGAGAGATCAACAGACTGTGACCTGATGGACCAGGTAGACTCCACCCCTTCATTCTTTTATCAAGTCAACATGAAACTGTGTAACTGCCACAGTGTCCATATGAATGTATAGTTATGAATCCCAGGCCTACAAATATATGTAGCAAAATTTGTATATAGATTGTATTCTTATATTAAAAAGATGCAGGGCATCTTACATACTGCATTTCTGTTCATTCTCTAGCCACAGTGAAGTTGTTTTGATTGCCCACAGAGCCAACTAAATGCCTCTCCCCTAAAACCTCCCACAGGAAAGCTGCTTCAGTGATACCACAACCAGTCGTGCAAAAGTAGTTGCCCTTGGAAACTGGAATAATCAATATTTTGTATCCTAGAAGTATACCGGGATTTAATTTCGTGTCAGAAGAATAAGTACCTCCAACTGAAGAAAGTCTGGGAACTGTGTATTCTAAGTTGCAGCCTGAAGGACAAAGACCTCTGTTAATCAACCACAGGAAAGGGGGATTTCGCGGCTTGTAGATACAATTTTCAACAGCATTCTCTATTTCTTTAAATCCCTCTTTCATGACACTTGCTTTCTTCCAGGAATGAATAAAATGTCTGACATAAAAAAGAGATCGGGAGGATTCTCTCAGAGTGGATTTACCTCCTTTTCCTTCTCTTGCTTGAACGCAAGGGACGAAGGAAGGGCGGGAGACAGGAAAACAAGGGCAGGGTTTCTTCAAGGACAACAGTGTCGTCTTATTTGTCTTTGTTGAGAGTCTCGCTATGATCACACACAGTGATCGTTGGCTGATCTGAAGGGGTCATCTACCCTACAGGAGGCAAAGTCATTTACATGCTATTTGCACCTGGAGGTTAGGCAATCCCAAAGTCCTTCAGTCAGTGTAGGGCTACTAACCCAAAGTCGGCAAAGTGCTCTGTGGGAGAAAGATGTGGAAATCTACCTCCAGCACAGGTTCAGAAACACGGCTGAGCAAATCTACTCTGTTCTAGGGGCTCACGGTGAGTTGGAATCAACGTGATGGCAGTCAGATTTTCATTTGGGTTTCCTTCCATGGGGGGAGCATGTTTCATTCTAAGATTCTTAAGAGCATGAAAGAGTTTCTATCAGCGATTGCTTGGAGGGAAACAGGTAACAACCATCCTCTGCTCGGGTTTGCATGCTCTCTTTCTCGCTCTCTTTTTTTGTTCTCTGCTCCATCTCCGTATTTCAAAGACCCTTTATCGCTTACCAGCACTGGAATCTCTTTGTCAAGAATGTTGGTGGAAATATTCCAAATATCTGTCTCTTACACGAGATGAGAGTTCTTAAACGTGCAGTTGAACATCTAAGAGAATCCGGTGAGATCAAACGTTGTGTTCTTTGGGCAGTTCCATAGTAATTTTCCCCTGCATGCATGCATGCATTTCAATAGTTGCTAAGCCACCCTGCTCTCCTCTCCTCTCCTCTCCTCTCCTCTCTTCTACCTGAAGCAGAAGGAGTGATTCAAGTGGAATTATACTTTCTCCTCAGTCCATCTCTTGGTTACTATAGGAACCATTTCCATTGCGTTTTTTTAAATCTAGTTTTCTTTTTTGGCTCACAAAGCTTCTGGATCCTGTTAACACCCCCAGGATAATTCTGAATCATAGAATTTTATCACTAAAATGGACTATGGAATTATTAAGTTCTATTCTTTTTATGCTGATTATTATTCATCTGTTCATTTGTTCAAGAAATATATATTCAAATGCTACTGTGTGTCAGGCCATATACTGAAGCTACATTATTTAATTTTTAAAAAAACCTCACTGCCCTGGAGTCAATTCTGACTCATAGTGGCCCAGCCAGACAGGGGGGAACTGCCCTGTGAGCTTCTGAGATGAAATCTTTCTGGGAGTAGAAAATCTCACCTTCCTCCTGAGGAGCAGCTGGTGATTTTGAGCTGTTAACCTGTTGTTTCCAGACCAATGCATAACCCTGTCTCCCACCAGGATTCTTGTAAAAAGTGGCACGCAAATAATTGTATGTGCTTTGATTCATGCCCACCTTCCGTAGGGGAGACCCAGGTTCAATTCCCAGCCAATGTGCCTCAAACACTGTTTGCACGCATCTGTCACTCAGTCTTCAGTGTTGTTAGGATGCTGGACTCTTTCAGCAGAGATTCCAGACCAAGACATACTAGGAAGAAAAACCTTGTAATCTACTTCCTAAAAAGCAACCAAAGCAAATGTCATGGCCTGATGCTCTAGTTCATGGAGTCACCACGAGTCAAGGCCAACTCAAGGACAGTTACAACAACAGACAGCGTGATTCTAACATAGGGAAGTCCAGAAGAGAGGGATCGATCTACCAGGAGGCTAATGCCAGGAAGAGCAGACATCGAAAAGAAGGCCCAGAGAGATTTGGTGAGGCACCCTTAGGTGTTTGCTCTTGTTATCCTGGGCCTTATGAGGTAGGTACTATTTTATCCTGGTTTTAGAGATGAGGAAACCAAGGTATAGACAGATAACATAAGTAACCTACTCAAGGGAAGACATCAAGTAAATGACAGAGTGGGCCCTCAAGGTCCAATATCATCATTCTTTTTTTTCAAACCATTTTATTGGGGGCTTGTACAGCTCTTATCACAATTCATACATCCATTGTGCCAAGCACATTTGTATATTTGTTGCCATCAGCATTCTCAAAACATTTGCTTTCTACTTGAGCCCATGGTAGCAGTTCCTCATTTTTTCCCTTCCCTCCCCGCCCGCTCCCCATGAACCCTTGATAATTTATAAATTATTTTTATTTTGTTAAGTCTTACACTGTCCAACGTCTCTCTTCACATACTTTTCTGTACTCTGTCCCCCAGGAAGGGGGTTATAAGTAGATCCTTGTGATCAGTTCCCCCCTTTCTACCCCACCTTCCCTCCACCCTCTCACCACTGGTCCTGAAAGGATCATCTGTGCAGGATTTCCCATGTTTCCAGTTCCTATCTGTACCAGTGTACATCCTCTGGTCTAGCTGGATTTGTAAGGTAGAATTGGGATTATGATAGTGGGGGGAGGGGGAAAAGCATTTAAGAACTAAAGGAGAGTTGTATGTTTTATCATTACTACACTGCACCCAGACTGGTTCATCTGCTCCCCGAGACCCTTCTGTAAGGGGATGTCCAGTTACCTATAGATGGCCCTCAAAGGTCCCCACTCCGCACTACCCCTCATTCACAATGGTATGATTTTTTGTTCTTTGATGTCTGATACCTGATCCCTTCGATATCTTGTGATCGCACAAACTGATGTGCTTCTTCTATGTGGGCTTTGCTGCTTCTTAGCTACATGGCTACTTGTTTACAGTGTCATCCTTCTTAACCTCTGTGCATCTTGACCTTCTGACTTACTCAAAGTTGCCCAGCTAACACAGACAGAGCCTGGACTTGAGTTGAGGTGTTCTGATTCCTGGCCTGGCATTAAATTCTAAGTTCTAAGACCCCAGAGTAAGTGTCTATTTTTCTGAGTGGTCTGTCAGGAGCTGATGTTTCTCAAAATGGCTTCTTTAAAAAAAGGCAGGACATTCACTAGAATAGCAACTCCAGGGTCCTTGTTTGGAAGTGCCAGGACACAGGGCAGGGGAATACGACAAATATAAGACTGAACCTCCATTAAACAAAAATGTACTGTGAGCAAAGTCCTGGTGTGTTTGGGTGAATAGTGAGTTTCTACCACATGCAAGGTATAATAATAATCAGGCTTTCAAAATACTCAGCCAGTCTCCACTGGTCTCTCTAAGATAGAAATGCCCAGACAGATAAAAGACTGTGTTCAGGTCTTATTTTAATCTTTGCCTCCCTACTTGTGGTCTTCAAGGCCCTAGTATTGAAAGCAAATGACATTTATTTCCCCTCCTTCCCAGAGCCGGAATTTGTATTTTAATTTTGGAACACTTAGCAGGGGCGGGGGCGGGGGTGAACTAAATGAAATGTTTTATTTACTTTCGCGAGGCTTTTTTTCTTCTTTCCAGGAATAAAGCCTATTGCTTATTGAGTTGTAGACTAAATACCAGGAGTCCCAAGGCAGAACTGGTAACTGGAGCTGCAGTTCAGTGTGCTGTGCTTCACCCACGGGAAAGGAGACCAGCTTTCAAGGGGCTCTAGCATGGAATGGATTTGTTATCAGAGAACCTGGGTTAGTTTGCCTGGAAATAAATGTCTAATCGGGAACTTTATCCATAACAAAGCAGGAGCTATGTTTATTAAAAAGTATGCCGAGAGCACTGCGTTTGTCGGAAACATCTGTCTATGTGCGTGTTTGTCATCGTACTAGCAATGCTGAAGGCCTCGGTGGTAGTTACATAATCTGGTGTCAATTTGAGGATTCAGAGTGAAGGAGTAGAGTCTAGCCTGTCAATCTGGTCATAGCCAATGAGGCCCCCATGTGCACACGGCCTTCTCCTAAGAATTCTGGAAACTCTGCTTTTCCTCCTTGGAAGCGGGAGACTCTCTCTCTCTCTCTCTCTCTCTCTCTCTCTCTCTCTCTCTCTCTCTCTCTCTCTCTCTCTCACACACACACACACACGACCTCTGGAGCTGAAGAAGCCATGTGGAGACCCCTGCAAGCATTGAGATGCTTACAACCCCACTGGATCCACAAGACTTCCCACCCACTGGCCTGTGATTTTCCTGCATTCAGTGTCATTGAATGTTGTCATGAGTCTGAAGAAGACTTCATAAATTGGTATCAGACCCATGGGCTAATATCAGACTTATGGACTTGATCTGGACTGGGCTGAAATGTTCTTACTGTACAATTACTCTTTGTTATAAAACTCTCTCTTACACACATATGTGTGTCCATGAATGTGGTTCTCTGGTCTACCCAAACTCACACAGCCTCTTAACTAGAGAAGTCCTGGTATCATAGTACTTACACATTGGGCCACTAACACCAAGGTCAGCAGCTCAAACCCACTGGCTGCCCCAAGATGAGGCTCTTGGAACCCCACAGGATAGAATTGACTAGATAGCATTGAGAGTCGAACTATGAAAATGTGATGACAATACCACCACCCCATTATCGACCCCTCCTGGCCTGGGCACCCCAGGAAGGGTCACCATGCAACCTCACTGGACACTCAGAAAACACAAATGGCACTACTTGTGATGACGCCGGCACTGTGGGCACAAACAGGACCGAGCTACGTAAACAAACACAAATGTTAATCATCGACAAAACCGATTAAAGCAGCGTGGTGCCTGCAAGCAAAGTCTGATCCTAGGAAGAGGGTAAATCAGTGATGAGTCAGAAAGAAGCAGTTAGAGACCTGGAACACCCTCCAAGATAAAACTTTATGACTGGAAGAGACAGTGTGATCATCTAGTCCCATCAATTGAGGAAGCTGAAGATGGGCTGGGGAGACACCATAAATCTTTACAAATAGGAAACAACATCTAAGTCTCTTGACTCAACTACATCGGTCTCGTGAGTAGCCACTAGGACTCGCTGCTAACAGAGTAGGTAGGATCCCAATTGGAGGAATGTCAGGAGTTGGTCCCTTCTGTTCCCATGAAATGTGCTCTTCCTTGCTGACCACCTCTGACCCTATGGACAGTGCTAGACGCTAGTTTAAAAAACTACAAAGACATATTGTTGAGTAACAGCTTCAGCTATCTGAACAATGCCCTTAGAATGAGTACCATGGGTTCCATTAGTTATCATGTTTCCTCACTTTGTTTCTCTGGGGGGAAAATCAATAAATAACCATGCGCTATCACTTAGCAAAACACAGGTCTAAGAATCATAACACTGGGAGAGACAAAGAAAGCAATCCAGGGAATATGAGACTGAGAAGAAGAGCAGACTAATGGGGCAGCTTCAAAAAAGTTCCTGAGATAGCCAGAATGGGTCATGCAAAAGCACTGAATATTGGAAAGGTGGGAGCTAGGATGGCTGCAAAGACTACTGGAAGAGAAGAGAAAGATTCAGAAGACAGATATTGCATGGTGTCTACTCTAGCAGAGAGAGACATTAAGATTAATTAGGAGCATGAGCTTACACGTGGAGCAGGTGTGGTGTGCCCAGACCCTGGGTGTTTTCTTTGCCTTTGATTATGAATCAAAGATGAGGAATTAATTATACCCTGGAAGGCAGGTTCCACTCCTTGTCTCTCTCCAACTATGTTAGAATTTTCCCTCAAGTCAAAGGTAGTTGGCAGGCAGAAGGAGGTGAATTAATTCCAAATATAGAATTCTTTTTTTCCTATCACTCATGAATAGCACATTCTGTTTTATACAATGAGCCCAGGAGAATTGAAATGGATGCCTTTTGCAAATTTAAAAGGAAAATATAATGAAGCTCGAACATTGTCTGGATTGGAATAGCTATTATTTATGAAGTGTCCATTAATCTAAGACAGCATCCTTGTTGCATGAAGCCAAGGTTTAGATGAAGATTGGAACATTGAATCTGACACTCAAAGCTTTAGTCACCCTCTAGCTTATGACACCTATAATGTCTATTGCATATTTGGCGATTTATGGGTGATCCTCTCCCCACCACCATTTTCACAAAGATGTGGAATTCCATAGAAGAATGATAACTCTGAAATGACATCCTAAACTGCTTCTCAAATATTTTACATTAGAGCTTCCAGAATACCACTTAAGAGCTTGATTTTTATTGCTTGGTATCCACGAAGTATGCCTTAAGTATTAGTCTGAAGCTCGATGTATAGTTTGCATACATACCCCTAGAAGGAAGATGTTCAATGCTTCTCAAAATGTTTTATTACAACCACAGAAATACATTTTGCTTCATGATCCAGTACAGGTACACATATGAGTACACAACTAAAATAATAATTCACAGAATATTGCCTTTACTACATATGATACACTCTAATATCTGCTTAATTTTAATAGTGATCTTAATCTGTTAAATTTATTTCTTGACCACCTAGTGGGTTGTGACCCACACTGTAGTTGAAATGCATTGTGTTTGAACTGCAGTGTCATAGCAGGCTATAAATTAGTGATCTGGGATAAGGTTTGTATTTCAATACTTGCTTTCCATGAGGCACTCTGCAAATACCTTTTTGCACATATTTATCTATGATGAAAATTGGGGGAGGATGGGGAAGCAATACACAAGCAATGGCAAAATTAATGTCTGCTCAATCTATTCAGTGGACGAAACCAATTCAATTACTCTAAATTGGAAAATTGGCTGCTACCTGGATGGATTGTTCAAATATGTCAAGATTGTAAGTCTTGACACTTTGTCTAGAATTAAGAATTCAGAAAATGACTGAGAAAACTCTGAATCATTTTTGAAAGAGGCAAAAACAATGAAGTTGAAATTCACATTAAATATTTTATTATTATTAAGATTAAAAAAATAAAACCTTTGGTCACTGGAAAAAGTCACAATTTATTTTACTTGTTTATAAGTAATTCACATTTTATTAACAGTTAGATTTAATGGCCTAGATCCCCATTTGGACATTGTAATGTCTGTAGTCGAGATATCTGATAAAAAAAATAGAAGATCTGGTTGTTAACATTTGAATTGTGGTGCTCTTCTTTAAAAATGGATTAAACAAAATATTCTTTATCCAAGTTTTTAGTATTAGGCCCAATGTAGATTCAATAATGGTTCACCTTATAAAATGTATACATCCACTGAGCACATAAACACAGAGACATGCATTGTTCGTGCCATGCAGTGTGATCTAGCATTTGCTATTTGGTAGGTACTGCCATTGCTGTTGTTGCTATCCTCAAGGTGGGTCAAGCTCAAGGAAACGCCAAGTCACCAAAGGAGACCTGTTCCATAAGGTTTTCAAGGCTGGGAGCCTTTTGAAGGTCACCACCTTCCACAGCACCAAATAGGTGTGAGGAAGGCTTTATTAGTTTGTAATTAAATTATCTATATGCCATAGTCAATAAAAGATTGATATAAACCCCCTTCAATGTTAACTTAAAATGAAATCAATAATAATGCATAAAAATATAAGGGAACGTTTAACACTTCTTACTGGATACCTATGACTATGTTGATCGTTTGGGGAAAAATTGAAAACTCTTTCAGAATCTTTCTCTTCTAATTTTGAGGGGCTTGTGTGGTTTGTGTTGTTGTTGTTGTCTACACAGATGTTTAGACCACCTATTGGGTATCCAGACCTGGACACTATAATTTCTTTGATTAAAATTAATTTTCTTGTCTTCACTGAAGGATAGTCCACTGAAGAGAAAATCTGTCTGTCGTAAGTATCCAGTAAGTATCCTTCTACACTTCTCCATGATGCAGAGTAGAACTGTCCACAGGTTTTACTGTAAATTCTCAGATGCAAATACAAGAATGGAAAGCTTCGCCTTCATCCTGCAGACAAGAGGGGCAGATTATTTGAATGCAATGGTTCGCTAAGAAAATGGCTCTTCTTTACGTAACCTTACCCT
Source organism: Tenrec ecaudatus (assembly GCF_050624435.1). NCBI lineage: Eukaryota > Metazoa > Chordata > Mammalia > Afrosoricida > Tenrecidae > Tenrec > Tenrec ecaudatus. The sequence continues at coordinate 31,764,684 of NC_134531.1, read as the reverse complement.
TGATCATTCTATAGCTGTAACTCAGGTGGGGACAGAGCATGATAGTAGGGCAGGAGGAAAGTTAAGGGAGATGGAGAAAAGAGCTAGGAGTCAAAGGTCATTTATAGAGGTCTAGACAAAGACATGTACATGCAAATATATATATGAGGATGGGGAAATAGATCTATGTGTCTATATTTATAGGTTTAGTATTAAGGTGGCAGAAGGACCTTGGGTCTCTACTCAAGCATTCCCTCAATGCATGAATACTTTCTTCTATTAAATTGGCACTCTACGATGCTCACCCTCCCGACACAACTGCTGAAGCCAAAGCGGGTGAACAAGTAAATGTGGCAAAGAAAGCTGATAGTGCCCGGTTATCAAAAGAGATACCATCTGGGGTCTTAAAGGCTTGAAGATAAACAAGCAGCCATCTAGCTCAGAAGTAACAACGCCCACATGGAAGAACACACCAGCCTGTGTGATCACGTGGTCCCGGAGGGATCAGGTATAAGGCATCATGCAATATATTTTTATATATATCATAGTGAATGAAGGGGGAAGTGCAGAGTGGAGACCCAAAGCCCATTTGTCGGCCACTGGAGATCCCCTCACAGAGGGGTTTAGGAGAAGAGATGGGTCAGTCAGGGTGCGATGTAGTACCGATGAAGAACACAGCTTTCCCCCAGATCCTGGATGCTTCCTCCCCCCCAACTACCATGATCCGAATTCTACCTTGAAGGACTGGATAGGCCAGAGGTTGTACACTGGTGCCTATGGGAGGTGGAGGCACAGGGAATCCAGGGTGGATGATGCCTTCAGAACCAGGGGTGTGAGGGGCGATACTGGGAGAGTAGAGGGTGAGTGGGTTGGAAAGGGGGAATCAATTACAAGGATCTACATGTGACCTCCTCCCTGGGAGACTGATGGCAGAGAAGGGAGGGAAGGGAGCCACCGGATAGGGCAAGATATGACAAAATACAATCTATAAATTATTATCAAGGGCTCATGAGGGAGAGGGAAGTGGGGAGGGAGGGGGGGGAAGAGGACCTGATGCAAAGGGTTTAAGTGGAGAGCAAATGCTTTGAAAATGATTCAGGCAAAGAATGTACAGATGTGCTTTATACAATTGATGTATGTATATGTATGGATTGTGATAAGAGTTGTATGAGCCCCTAATAAGATGTTTTAAAAAATTGCAAGGGGCCCCCGGTATCCAAACAATCTTGGAAAAGAGGGGAAAAATGAAGACTCAACTTCCTATCTGAAAAATATACTATAAAGCTAAACAAAATAGTGTGGTATTGTTATAATGATAGACATACAATAAGTCAATGGAGTAGGATTGAGAGTTCAGAAATAAACCCATACATTGATTTAAAAAAAAGAAAAGAAAATGGCTCATGTGCTTTTCTCCTTTGAGATACCACAAGCTTCTTGTCATCATTGTCATCTCAGAGCCGCGGCTCATCTGGCATCAAGTAGGGGGCGGTTGGAGCAGATTTGTTCTGTCGAATCAACCCTGAAAACATCTGCTGGCCGGCATCTTGCCAGGATGGCCTTAAAGCCTTTTTTCTCCCACGGGACTCTTTCTGCCTCTCGTATTGTCTTCTCCATACAGCTCCTTGAGCTATCGTGTTTTTCCTGAAAACAATAATGTCTTGGTTTTGTACAAACTTAAAATGGAAACTAATGGTAAAACACATGGATGATACAACATTCCTCACCTAATATCATGTTTGGTGCACACTCTAAGGTGGAGACTCATTCCTATCCCAGAAATGTAGAGTCCATGGACTCCGTTTCCACCTTGGTGAGCAATCTGACTAGGAACAAGGTCTGTAGGATGATTTTAAGTATTACCTGCCAAGAGTGGAGGAGAGGAGAGTAAGGAGGTAGTAGCAACAATCAGAGAGATGATCTTCTGAAAATAAGCCTGAAGCCAGGGGGACCTTCGAGTGTGAATATGCTGCACTTTGTGGAAGGAACGAAAGAACAGAGATGGTAGACAAGGAGAGCAGTCACCCACTACCATCAAGTTGATTTAGACTCAGAGGCCCTAGGGCGGCAAGGTCTTTGCAGTAGTGGATGGCCTCATCTTTCTCCTAAGCAACAGCTGGTGGGTTTGAACCACAGATCTTGGAGGGCAATTTTAATGGTCAAAGAACAAAACCAGGATAAAACGATGCCATTTAACACAGTGAACCCAGAAATATTACATTGAAAAAAATTTACACATTTTTACTGAGGCAAATTTTACATATAATCTACATATATTGGAAGTGTGCAAATTGGTTTGAAGAGCTATTACAACTTTGAAGCATCCACCACAAGCCAAATAATGAACATATCTGTCCCGCTCTAAAGTTTTCTTGTGCCCATTGAACTCCCTTCCTACTGTCTTCTCCAAGGCCAGGCCAAGGTTTCTCTGCTTTCAGTCATGATAAACCATGTTGGCTTATTTTTTCCTTATATGGGTGAGATAAAGGTTGGCATTTCTTTGTATTTGTGCAAGGCTAGTCAATGTTTAAAAGCAGGAAAGTGTGATTCAGGGTTATAGCCTCACCATATTTATCCAATCTGCATGCTGAGTAAATCAACAGGAAAACTGGATTATATGACATGGCAGCAGCATTAGAAGGCTCATTAACAATCTGAAATATTCAGATGACACAAACTTGCTTGTTGAAAATGAGGAGAACTTGAAGCACTTGATAGTAAAAATCAAAGATTGCAGCCTTCAGTATGGATCACAATTCAATGCAAGAAAGACCCAAATCCTCACAACTGGACCAATGGATACTATCATGGATTGACACAGTGGCGACACCAATGGGCTCAAGCACAGGAACGATTGGGAAGATGGCACGGGACCACACAGTATTTCTTTTCGTTGTGAATAGGGTAGCTATGGGTCTGAACCGACTTGATTGCACCTTATTAAAACAACAGTCAATGTTTCCAGCACCTTTTGTTGAAAAGAATTGAGTTAACAATGCTGATAAACAATTAAGCAAATAAATATAGATGTGTAACTGGATTCTCCATTCTCTTCCATAGTTCTACTTGTCTGTCTTCATGCCAACTTCCTTCTTTTAAATACCTCAAGCATTATAATAAGTCGTACAACTGAGCAGTGTCCATCCTCCAACTTTTCACTATTTTTCAAAGTTATTTGGCTATTCTACATATTTTGTGTTTCCATATAAATTTAGGGATCATATTCTCAGTTTTTAAAAATAAGCCTTATAGATCCTTAATTAAGAGTTCTTTGAATATGTGTGTGTATCCCAACTTGGAAAGAAAAAATCCTGAAACTATTAAGTTTTGCAACCCAAGAACACAGTACATCACTCCACCACTGAGGAATGTATTGCAGATTTCACTCCTCAAAACTTACACATTTTTTCAGTGCTATCTTTCCATACTTTATATTTTTGTGGTAATAAAATGGTATTTATATTTTAATTTATGGCTGTGGCTTATTGCTGCTGTTGTTGGATGCCATGGAGTCCACTCAGACTCATAGAGATCCCATACATGACTCCTCTGCCTTGCAGCATTGTCTCTGCTTTTATTGCTCTGCTTCCCACAGAACTCTCTACTTGTTTGCAGCTAGATTCTATAATTCATTTCAATAGCCACACACATACTAACAGAAAATGCTCACGATTATAGGATTTATTGTGGAAGTCAGCATGTTCAAATTCAGGTGGAAATGCTCCTAATAGAGTTGTTTATGTCTCTGTCTATCTCTATATCTGGAGAGAGAATTATAAAGAAAATGGTCTGTAATTGTACAAACAGGCAGGTCTAGTCTGGTTCCAAGTTCATGGGTCAGATCTTAAGCTGGAGGCTTCTCCTAACTTGCATTGCTTTGAGTGCACATGAGTCCAAGATCAAGAAAAACACCAAAATTTGTGATTGTAGAGGCAGATGAATGCAAGGTCAGCGGGTCAGATGGCAGGCCACTGGTTCAAGTCCAAAAAACTGGAGATGGAAAACCCCGATGACAGATTCAGAGCTAGTAAAAAAGCAAACATGTTTGCACACCATCCACTTGTACAGATAGTAGGCCACACTTTTGAAGACCCTTCCTTCAATTGCATCAGGGCTGTGATCTAAGTAAGGGGATTGAATCCCACTTTAATCTTCTCACAGCTACTTGGCTACTCATAGCACATCCTATTACGGAATTCGTTACATTGTATTAGGTCACATTGTGGAGGATTACTGGGCTTCTACTGCCAACCCACTGTGACTCATTACCCAGCCAAATTAACCCAAAACCTAATGACCCTGTCACATTAATGATATGGAGTGCTTTTTCAGAGACTTACAGAACATTGATATATTTTATGGAGAAATGCCTATTCAAGTCTGCTCCCATATTTAATTATTTTATCTTTTTATTGTTTAGCTGTAGAAATTTTATGCAATCTGACTATTAAGCTTTTTTTCTGATATATATATATATATATATATATATATATATATATATATATCCCAAATACTTTCTCCTACTTTTCAAATGGTTTCTTCACTTTGTTGATAAAGTACTTAGAAGTAAAAGATTTTTCAAAAATTTCAATGAAGTCTAAGTGATCTATTTTGTCTTTTGTTGTTTTTACACTTCTTTTCATATCTAAAAATCCATGTTGGAAACTTTTAATAGTCCTGAAGCTTTACCTATGTTCTCTCCTAAGAGTGTTATCCACACACACACACACACACACACACACACACATTTATATATATAACATACAAGGGGGTATCCGCAAAATACAGAAAATTTTTTCAAAGCTATGTATTTAATTTTTTTACAAATCAACCTTATCACCATCAAAGAACTCCCCATTACACTTAATACATTTGTCAAATCTGTGATTCCATTTTTGAAAACATTTTTCAAACTCATTTGTTTGGATGGTTGAGAGCACCTCCCTCGTTTCTTTTTCTTTATCTATTCCACATCATTAAATTGCTATCCTTTCATGTCCCCCTGCATTTGTAGAAGCAAAAAGAAGTTGCACAGAGCATGGTTAGGTGAACGAGGTGCATGGAGCAAGAGAGGCATGCTATTTTTTGCCCAAAACTGGCACACAGAGATGGCTGCGTGAGCCAGTGTGTTAGTCTAGGTACTTTAAAGAAACAAATCCACCAAAACTCATGTATAAGAGACAATTTTATACAAAGTTTAAGTGCACATCAAGAAAACATCCCAACCCAGTGCTGCCCAAGCCCACAAGTCCAACATTAAGCCATATGTCCAACACCAATCCACAAAGTCCTCCTCCATCTCACAAAACACATGCAATGACACCGACTGCAGGAGGAAAGCTGAATCAGTGAATGTGTAAACATTTCAGCGCTGGCAGGGGTCTCCATACAGCTGCTCCAGCACTCAGGGCTGCATCAGAGTAGGTCCATGCAGTCTCTCCTTGGGTATATCTTGCAGAAAGTGAGCCTTGCCAACTGAAGCAGGGAACTGGCTAAGGCAGCTGCACCCTGGTCTGATCATCACAAAGCAAGAGACCCAAAAACTCGAAAGGCGAGGCTCACTGAGCCATTTATCCCTGTGCCCTTCAACTAACCCCACATGTGTTTATTGGCCAGGTTGGCACAATAAACTAACTACCTCAACCAGTGTATTACCATGGTGGCAAAACCAATCCCCCATCTGCCATAAATCAAATTGGTTTTTTTTTTGTCACACACTGTTATGCTATCTTTTCAGAACCTCTAAATGGAAAGATTGATTAAAGTTTTACCTGGTGGAATGAACTCCAAATGCATGATGCATTCAAATTATGATGCTGGCAAAGAATATTGAAAGTATCATGGACTGCTAGACCAGAGTGCTCCTTAGAGGCAAGGATGATATGATTGCATCTTACTTTCATTGAACACGTTATGATTCTCCAGTCCCTTAGCGATAAAAATGCATACTATGAAAGATCTATTTCACCCAGTGCAGCTTCTACCAAGATTTTTTTGGGTACCCCTTTGTATGTGTATATATAACATATATTGTAATATAATAATATGTATATTTTATATCATATATTATAATTGTACAGGAGCTCTGGTGGTGTAATGGTTATTCATTGGGCTTTAGTCTGCATGACCAGCAGTTCAAAACCACCAGCAGCTCTGTGGAATAAAGACTGGGATTTCTCCCATAAAGTCACAATCTTGAAAACCCACAGGGGGTCATTAGGAGTAGGCGTTGACTCGATGACAGTTTGAGTGAGATAATTTCAGGCTTCCTAGATATTAGGAACATCCATGAATATAAATAATATATAGTATACATATGAGAGAGTATCCCCCCACCAAAATGGGACAAAGCTGTTCTGAGAAGAGTGGGGCTTTTGTATTATGCATTTTTCCCACTGGATATGCATCCAGCAACTCGCTCTGGTAGTACACCCAGTGGCATCACCTAGGAAGGTTCTCTCTGGTCACAGTGAATTTTTTCATAAACCATTTTTCTCGAGACTTGTTTTTTTGTGATGGTCAATTTAAGAGAACAGCATGCAACTGTGTAATTTTGTTTACTACTCAGCAAAAATGCTGCAGAAACTGTTGTGATGTCCAACACAGCTTACAAGGACATCACTATGGGAAAAACTCAAGTGTGTGAGTAGTCTTCTTGTTGCAAAAAGGGTGAAATATTGATTAATGATAAACTTCATTCTGGACGTTTGTCAACTTCCTGAATAGATAAAAATGTCAACTCATCGTGCATTTGGAGTTTGTTCCACCAGGTCAGACTGTTAATCAAGCTTTCTATTTAGAGGTTCAGAAAAGATAGCATAACAGGGTGCAACAAAAAAGGTCTGATTTTGTGGCAGAACGATGGACTGGTTTTGCCACCATGACAATGCACCTGCTCATGCAGCCATCTCAGTGAGCCAGTTTTGGGCAAAATAACAGCATGCCTCCCTGGTCCCACACACCTTACTCACCTGACCTCATTCGGTGCCACTTCTGTTTGTGTCCACAAATGCAGAGGGACACGGAAGGACAACAATTTGACTAAGTAGGAAGAGATGAAGAAAAAAATATATATATATACACAAGTAAATATATATAAAGCATATATACAAGTAAAATATGCATATAGGTGTAAAATATATACACACACACACACACATGCACATATACCCCAGAAGAGTGAGCTACTAACCACAAGCTCAGTGGTTTGGACTCTTCGGGCCTCTCTGCAGAAAAATGATGAGGCTCTCTGATCCTATAAAAAATTACAGCCAAATGGGAAGCTGGTATCAGGGGCTCAAGCGGGAAGAGAATGCTATGAAAATGATGATGGCGGCATATGTACAAATGTTCTTGACACACTGGATGAAAGCATGGATTTTGATAAGAGATGCAAGAGCCCCCACTAAGAGTATTTTATTTTTAATTATAGCCTCAGAAACCCACAGGGGCAGTTCTACTGTGTCCATAGGGTAAATGTAAGTCCGAATTCACTGTGTGGCAGTTAAAGTTTATATGTATAAGCATCAATAGTTATGTTTCTCTATAGAATCCAATCTAGGGCAATAGTTTTCTTGTAGACTGTGATTTCTTTATCATGTATCTACAGACAGAGATACTTTTAGTCCTCCGTCTTCAATTTAGAAGGGATTAATTTTTTTCTTTTGCCCAATTTCTCTGGCTAGGATTTCCAGTACAATGTTGTAGAGGAGCAGTGAAATCAGATATCCTTGTCTGCTTTCTAATCTAAGAGGAAAAGCTTCTAGTCTTTCACCATTGAGTGTGAGGTTAGCATGATGCTAACTATGGATTGTTTCATCAATACACCTTTCAACAGCTACTCAGTGAGTGGTCTTTGCTCCTTTGCTCTATATGTTCAAACAGGACCTTCTTGCATATTTTAGCCCTTTCATATCATTAAGGAACTTTTAAGAAAAAGTAACGCCTTCTTTAGACACTTCTTTTTAACAGAATTATAATTAGTATTTCATACATACTGCCTTGACCTAGCTTTTAGGCTAGCTAGAAACTGTTCTGTTCCCTTTCTTGAGCAGCTGATTAAATTCATTTCCATCTACTCCCTTTACTGAGTTCTCCCAACCTTGGCCACTGTTCAAAAGCCTTATCCACACCTTAAGCAGGGCTAAGTAGACACCAACTGGGGATTATTCTTATGCCCAGAAGTCTGCAGAATTATTCAAAATATGTAATAACCAGGAAGAATGAAATTCCTAGTTAACCCCATCCTGCTTGTATTACACAAATTTTTACAATTCCAGGTCTTTATTACCCTGAACCTATACCATGGCATACTATGAACACCAAGAATGTAAGCATAATAAATTTGAACATAATAATTTTTAAATACTCCCACCCTCCCTCTTTTGCTTTTCCCTTAACTGTTCATTATTTCAGACACTACTAGCATATCAAGTTGAACACACACCTCTGTTTATATGCTCAGACCTGCTACAGGTTCACTGGAATTAAGCCAACTTGGTCTTGCTTTGTACCCAGGAGGTGGAGGTACACAAGTACCCAGCAAAGCGATAGAAGATGATAAATGGTTGTGTTGGGAAGGGAAGACCCAGTTCAACCACGTCACTTTCATAAATTTAGAAGTTAAATCAAGGGAAATTAAGTATAAAGTAAATAGATCATGTTTGATAAAATCATATAAGTAGATCTAGTTCTCTTGACTCTAACCACCATTTCTAATTTTCTTTACAATATGGTTTGTGAGATTGTTCTTCTAGGAAATATAGTTTCATTTGTATTAATGCCCTTATATTCAAATGCACAGATTTTTGTTTTGTTTTGAAGTCAATCGTTAGGTCTTCATGTTTGAAAATAAACACCTCAACTTTGCCAAGGTATCTGTTCCTTTCATCCTCTGGGAGGCCACTGCCCAGTGGGGCTGCTTTTAAGGTGATAGGACTATTCTGAATTTTCCAAGCATTCACATACTAACATATGGAAATATTTTGAGTACATCTTGCTGCCTCCTCTCCTCTTGAGAACAAACAGTTTTAAATTATCTGTCACTCTGCAAAATCTCATGAACTTCAATGAATGCAAACAGTCAATTTATGGAAGGACTCCATTCGAATATTTTCTTTTTGCATTTTTTCCTCAGTGGGAATTTTTTTCCTGTGACAGTTTCCAAGATGTGAAGGATTCTTAGTTCTTTGCTCAGAAAACAAATAAAAAAGTCACTTTTTACAAGTAATAATCTTTAATCAGGTGCTGACTTCTCAGGCTCTGATTAATTTTATTTTAATTTTTTAAGTCCTTAGCAAATGTTTACAAGTATGTGAATGCTTCTTAAGCCCAAGTGAGGAAAACCTTTCATTTAATTTAAAAATTGTGTTCTTTCAGATTATTCTTTCTCCCTCAACTCCAAAAACAAATTCTGTCTCTTTCCCCCCTGGATTTAGCTGTCTTTCGCCTTTCCAGTAGCACCAGTAAATTCCAGGACAGGCCTTGTAGAGAGGACTGTACTGAACTTTTCCTTACAATCTTGCTATAAAAAAACTGGATTACGGAAGATTTACTTAGCGAATTCATGACAATAGTGTAACTTAATGAAAATGAACCTACCGATTACTCGTCAGATGGCTTAAAGGAATAACCAGGAAGAAAATTTTCTTAAAGCACTTCCCCGTTTTGTTGCAATGTCTAAAGCACACAGCCATGCATTACCAGTACTACGTTGTTGTTCTTGTCTGCCCTCTAGTCGATTGTGAACCCAGAGGGAGGCCTTGAGTAGAGGTCCAAAGCCTTCCAACTATGTTAATACTTAACCTATAAATATATGCACATTCACCTATATCCCTATCATTATAAATTAATATATCTATATATATATAAATGCCTACACCTATACATCTATAAATAGCTTTTGCATCCTAGTTCATTCCTCTATTTCCTATCACCTTACTCCTGTCCCACTATCATGCTCACACCGCATTCAGCTCTCAGTAATTCCTCTCAGATTCATTGCAATAGATCAAATTCTACGTCCTCCTTGCCATTCATTTTAGATCTCTCTTTTTTTTAATCATTTTATTGGGGGCTCTGAGAACTCTTATCGCAATGCATACATACATTGTGTGTCAAGCACATTTGTTCATTTGTTGCCATCATCATTCTCAAAACATTTGCTCTCTACTTGAGCCTTTGATATCAGTTCCTCATTGTTCCCCTCCCTCCTTTTCTGTTGTCTGTCCCCCAGGAAGGAGGTTATATGTAGATCCTTGTAATTGGTTCCCCCTTTCTACCCCACCCTCCAGGTATTGCCACTCTCACCACTGGTCCTGAAGGGATCATCTGTCCTGGATTCCCTGTGTTTCCAGTTCCTATCTGTGCCAGTGTACATCCTCTGGTCTAGCCAGCTTTGTAATGTACAATTGGGATCATGATAGTGGGGGAATGGGGAAAGCATTCAAAAACTAGAGGCAAGTTGTATGTTTCATTGTTGCTACCCTGCACCCTGACTGGCTCATCTCCTCCCGGAGACCCTTCTTTAAGGTGATGTCCAGTTGCCTATAGATGGGCTTTGGGTCCCCAGTACCCAAGCTGCACACCCCCTCATTCACAATAATATGACATTTTGTTCTTTGATGCCTGATACCTCATCCCTTTGACACCTCGTGGTCACAGAGGCTGGTATGCTTCTTCCATGTGGGTCTCATGTTATTCTTGTCCCTGAATTTGTTGGCTCCCCAAGCCCTCTTCTCTCATGCCGGAACCTCCCCCCAACCCCCTCACCCACCCCTATCTGGAACTGCTGGTCCTGTTGTTTTCTCCTAAGGATTGTTTATTCTGCCTATCTTATATAAATAAACATTGGGTGAAAGAAAATGGGAGGGGGGAACAAAAACAAACCAAAAAAACAAACCAAAAAAAATCTATAAATAGTTCTAAGTCTGTCTGCTGACCCTTACGAATGTTTTCCAATTAAGTGTGATGAGGTCTCCCGAGTCAGAAGTCTATTTTCAGGATTCCTCAGGGACTTCATTACTTAGCTCCCCTTGTAGCCTGTTGCACTCCATTCATGTTTTACACAGCAGTCTGGGGGCAGATGAGGCACACTTTCTGCAGTGTCTCCAGTGCTGTCCCCCATAGCATTGTGGGCCAGTGAGGGGACGTCATGTCTTTTGGTGAGGCCGGCCAAAAGGTCCTCTCTGGGCTTTGAGGACCATGAGTAGTTTCTCTCTCTCTCTCTCTCTCTCTCTCTCTCTCTCTCTCTCTCTCTCTCTCTCTCTCTCTCTCTCTCTCTCTCTCTCTCCTTCTCTCCCTCCTTCCTCCTTCCCTTCCTCCCTCCCTCCCTCTCCCTCTCCTGGTTTGTGCCTGTGTGGTCTGGACAGACCTACCACTCTCCCTGGGCAATATCTGCAGTGCTGTCCTCTGTATTACGTTCTTCTGGGGAAGGGGTCAAAATAGCTTGAGTTGGGTCTGGTCCCATCGTCCTCTCTGCTGGTTTGCTGCTCCATCCCAGTATGTTGCCCTCAGAGATTGGCACTCCTCGGGGATGAGCTCTGGCCACTCTCTCCCTTACCTGTGGAGATATAAACAATACCCTCCCCATGGTGGATTAGTGCCCTGTTCCCCCACTGCCCTCATCTAACCCCCCTCTTTTCTCATCCCTTTTAATTGGCTGCCATATGCATCCCTGGGTTATGTCTGAACCCTGCCAGAGTGTTCAAGCTTATCACCTATGCCCATTGTACTTTTTGAGCTTACCTCAGTGGACTCATATTGTACTTTTCCCTTGGTGTTTGGCTAACTTTTTTTAGCATAATTTTCTCCGATTCTTCCCATGAGATGATGTGCTTCATGCACCCATCACTGTATTTTAGGGCTCATAGCACTTCATTGCACATATGTACCAGAGATCTTTATTCCATTCATCCATTGATAGAAATTTAGATTGTTTCCAATTCTTCATGAATGTGAACTGTGCCACAGTGAACATTGGAGTGCAGATGTCTGATCTTAGTCTGTTTCTTACCTCTTCTGGGTATATGCCTAGCAGGAGGATTGCTGGATCACATGGTAGCTTGATTTCTATCAGTTTTACGTATCACCAGATGGATTTCCATAGTGACTGCACATACCTCCAGGACCACCAGCAGTGGATGTGAGTTTCTATCTCATCACACCCCCTCCAACACTTGTTGCTTTCTGACTTTTTTTGGGGGGGGGCTATCTTTAAGGGTGTTAGGTGGAATCTCGTTGTTTTAATTTTCATTTCCCTTAAGGCTAACGACTGAGAGTATTTTCTCATATGTTTACCGAGTATTTGGAATTCTGCCTGTGGAAGTTCTGTTCAGGTCTTTTGTCCACCTCCACAGTGGGCTATTTTTTCCCCTCTTGTTGTAGGCCAGCAGAATATTATAGATTTTAGTAATAAAGCCTTTGTCTGATGTGTCAGTGCTAAAGATGTTTTCCCAGTCTGTGGGTTCTCTTATTACTCTCTTGATGAATTCTTTCGATGTACACAGGTGTTTTATCTTCAGTATATCTACTTGTCAGTTTGTGCTTCCTCTTTGTTTGTGTCCTTCTCTATTTCTAATAGTCTATGTATTCCCTGTGCCCAAAGTTCGTAAGTATGTCTCAATTTCCTCATTGATAGCCCTAATAGCTTGGGGTTTTACCTAGAGATCTGTGATCCACCTCAACTTTATTTTTGTGCATGGAGTGAGGTGGTGGACTTGCTTCATTTTTCTTCAGGTAGAGATCCATTTTTTTCAAGCTAATTATTGAAGAGGGCCTCTGCTTCCTACTTGATATTTTTGGACCCCTTATCGAAGATCAGTTGTTTGCATGCCAAAGTTTTTATTTCTGCATTTTCTGTTTTTTAACACTGGTCTGAGTATTTGTCATTATGCTGTTTTGACCACTGTGGCTATATAATAGGTGTTAAAGTCAGGTAAAACAAGCCCTCCAACTTTGTCCTTCTTGACAACTTCTCTGCTAATTCTGGGCTTCTTCCCTCTCCACATGAAGTTGATAGTTTTTATAATTCCTTGATAAAAGATGTTAGTATTTGTATCAGGATAGAGTTAAACTTATATAGTGCCTTGGGTAGGATTGACATCTTCACTATCTTGAATCTTCCAATCCATGAGCATGAGATATTCTTCCTTTTGTTGCGGTCATTTTGGGTTTCTTGTAATAGTGTTCTGTAGTTTTCCTAGTTGTGGTAGTTACATCATCTATTGCTAATTTGAGACTTACGAGTGAAGGGGTGGAGTTTACTTGTCAATCAGGTCATAACTTGATGACCTTATTTGGAGGCGCTAGGAGATAAATAGCTCCCTGGAGGCAGGACCCATGCTCAGTCCTTGCAAGACAATCCTGTTGACAAGCCACATGGAGCCAAGCTAATGGCAGCCAGAACTTCAGAGCTAGAAAAACCATGTGGAGACCCCTGCTAGCACTGAAATGCTTACAATGCTACTGGAGCTAGAAGATTTCCCACCCATTGGCCTGTGATCTTACTGCATTCAGCATCATTGCATATGTTTTGTGAGTCTTAAGAGGACTTTATAGATTGGTATTGAACGTATGGGCTAATAACAGATTTATGGACTTGATCAGGACTGGGCTGAGATGTTTTCTTTATGTACAATTACTCTTTATATAAAGCTCTTTCTTCTACACATATGAGTGTCTATGAATTTGCTTCTCTAGTTTACCCAGACTAACACACTCGTTCAAATCTTTTTGGGGAGAGGGCACGTGGGGGGTAGGTATATCCCAGATATTGTGAAGGGTACTACCTTTTTGATCTCCTCTTCTATGATCTCATCTGATATATATATATATATATATATATACACACATATATATAATATAATATTAAAACATTCCAATAGACTTCTGTTTGTTGATCTTGTATCTTGCCAGTCTGCCATATTCCTCTATCACTTCCAGCACTCCTCTTGTGGAGCTTTTGGGCTTTTCAATATATAAAGTCATATAATCTGCAAATAACAACACCACCTCTTCTTGCCCCAGATGAATTCCTTTTATGTCTTTCCTTTGCCCTGTGTTATTAGGTAGGACCTCCAGAGTGATGTTGAATAAAAGAGGGGACAAGGGGCATCCTTGTCTGGTCCCCTTTTTCAATGGGAATGTTTTTGTCTTTTCTTTATTGACTACTATATTGACTGTTGGATTTTCATTTGTGGCTTGTATTATTTTGAGGAATTTTCCTTCCATTCCTATCTTCTTGAGTGTCTTAAACAGAAATGGGTGTTGAATGTTGTTGAATGTTTTTCTGCATCTATTGATAAATGGTGTGGTTCTTATCCTCTTTGTTGTCGATGTGGTCAATGATGTTGATTGACATTCAGATGTTTAACCATCCCTGTATCCCTGGAATGAATGACTTATACGTTTTATATGCTTTTGTATTTATTGGACAATATATTGTTAAGGATTTTTGCATCAATATTCATTAGAGATGTTTGTCTGTTGTTCTCATTTCACATGGGATCCTTGCCCACTTTAGGTATCAGTGTTATGCTAGCTTCTTAGAAAGAGTTTGGGAGATTGTGTCATTTTCTATGCACTGAAAGACTTTGTTTAGGATTGGTGTCACTTTTTCCCTGAATGCTTGGTAGAATTCTCCTGTGCAGCATCTGACCTGGAGGATCTATTAGTTGATAGTCCCTTGATAACCTTATCTATTTCCTCTATTGTTATGGGCCCCTTGAGGTTCTTGATATCCATCTGGCATAACATATGGAGGGATTGTTTTTCCAAGTATTTGTTCATGTCTTCCAAGTTGTTGAATTCATTGTAGTGCAGACTTTTGTAGTACTGTGTAATTAGCATTTTACTTTTATTAGGGTCCATTGTAACTTCCCCTGTTTCATCCCTCATTCTGGTTATTGATGTTTGTTCCTTCCTTTTTTTTTTTTTTTTTTTTTTGGTTAGGTTTGCCAACAATCTATTATCTCTTTAAAGAACCACCTTTTTGCTGCATTTATTTTTTGTATTGTTTTTTTTTTCCCACTTGTTTATCTCTGCTTTGATTTTTACTATTACTTTTCTTTTGCTATTAGTAGTAATGTTCTCTTGATTCTGCTCTAATGGCTGGAGGCTTTGTGACTGCTTATCAATCATAAATCTCTCTTCCTTTTTTCATGTATGCATTTATCACTATCGGGCTTACTCTGATAACCGCTTTTGCTTTGTTCCAAAGATTTGAGTACATTGTATTATCGTTCTCATTGGTTTCTAAAAACTCGCTAATTTCATTTCCGATCTGAGCCACTACCCACCCATTTTTCAGGAGGGAGTTATTCATCTTCCAATTATTTGCCTTTGTTTTCTTAACCATTCTTTTGTTGTATTTCAGCCTTATTGCATAGTGGTCCAAGAGGGAAATCTGAGTGATCTCTGTGTGTTGAATTTACTCAGGCTCCATTTGTTCCTCAACATGTGCCATGTGCACTTGAAAGGAATGTGAACTTTTTTGTATATGAGTTAAGAGGTCTAAAAACGTCTATTAGGTCAAGTTGCCTAATTGTAAGTTTAATTCTGTAGCTTCCTTTTTAAGTTTCCTTCCCTATGATCTATCTTTTGCAGAATCGTGTATCAAATTCACCTATTATTGTTGTTTAGCCTGTGATTTTTTTTCATCTTTGGAGCATATGATTGACAAATTTAGCAAGTGTCTCAATTGGTGTGTATATATTTTACCCCACTACTTCTTGGTCTACTGATCCCTTGAGAATTATATAATGCCACTCCCTATCTCTTGTTATGGCTTGCATCTTGAGATCAGTTTTGTCAGAGATTAGGAATGCAACCCCTGCTTTCTTTGAATTGCCATTTGCTTGGTATATTTTTCACTAACCTTTAATTCTCAGCATATTTTGTCTGCAAGCTTGAGATGTAAGATTGTAACTCTTTTCCAGAGTAGAAAACCCTTCTTTCAAAATGTTGATCTTTCTGTTATCAGCCCAATATGTAAACAAGAAGAAATTAACCATTTTTTAAATAGCAGGTGTAAAACAAGTGTTTGTGCTTTATTATTTCTGGAAGCCTGTTGACAACCTAACAAAACATCATTTTTTTTATTAATAGAGAATGATAACTAGTGTTACAGTGAATTAACCACATGTTATCATAGAACTGTGCCAACTGCAAAGTTGTTGGTCCAAGTATACCATCTGAGCAAGAAAGATGAAGCATATGGGGCAGTTCTATTCTGTCCTACAGGGTCACTATAAGTCAATACCGACTCTACAGGATGTTGTTAGGTACTATGTCGATAGCCCTCAACGCAGGGCAACACAACACAACAGAATGTAGTGCTGCAGGTTCTATACAGTCCCCATGATCAATTGTGGATCCAATCATTGTGATCCATAAGGTCTTCACTGGCTAATTTTGAAAGTAAATCACTACATCTTTTTTTTCTATTTCATGCTAGTCTGGATGCTCTATTAGAACTTGTTCAGCACCATAACAACACTCAAACATCAGCTGAAAATAAGGTGCATTGACCATGAATCAGACCAAATGTCCAATATGGCAAGTGATAATTCTTCTAGTACCTCACTTATCAAAACTTACACAACTAATATTGCAACTGGTAAATGTGGAGTTCAAACTTAGAAATATTTTCACTCAGACTTACATGAATTTTTCATGTATAGCATATAATGTTGCATGGGGTTTGATGAGATTAGGCTGATTAGTTATTTGGACTAATGTAAATTTACCTAATTATGTAGACTTTCTTAGAAGTCATTACTGAATCTTCCTCAAGGTCTGTGCTTGATGAATACCAAATTTGTTGAACAAATTTTTGAACAAACAGGATGGTGAATGTATAGATCAATCAAGAGAATCAAAATATGCCAAAGGACAAAGTATTGAATGCAAATTAACTTTGACCAAAGGAACTTTTGGTAAGCAAGCATGTGTTTTAATCAATATACCACCAGTATATGGTACATTTAACACTCTGCCAACACCATAATTCAAAGGCATTAAATTTTTCTGTGATCTATCTTATATACTGTCCAGCTTTGGCATACATATGAGAAAACTGAAAATTTGTCTCATGGTTCAAGTCAGGCACACCTTAGTTTTCAAGGTGGAACTAGTATCTTTACTTTACAACACAGTAGTCTTCTATAACAGATTTACCTAATGTAATCTATTGTCCAATGCCATGACTGCTGGTTCCATGGACATTGAAGCCAAATGAGATCCTTGACAACTTCAATATTTTTTGTGTGTGTCATGATGATCTGATTGTGAGGATTTGGGGTTGTTTTTTTTATTGAGATGTAATCTATACTGAATGCTGTAGTCTTATCTTTTTTCATAAGTGCTTTAAGTCTTCTTGAAGCAAGCAAGGCTGTGTCACTAGATTATCATAGATTGTTAATGAGTCTTCCTCAAATCCTGATACCACATTCTTCTTCATATAATCCAGCTTCTTGGATTATTTTCTCAGTGTACAGATTGAATCAATATGGTGAAAAGATCCAAACCTTGTGAACATTCTTTTCTAATTTAGAACCATGCAGTATCTCATTGTTCTTTTAGAATGACTGCTTTTGGTCTGTATACAGGTTGTATTTGAACACAATTGGGTGTTCTGGAATTCTCATTATTCACCTTTGCTTTTAGACATGGTAAAGAGTTTACTCATATATGTTAGGAGTCACACAAACTGATACACTAGTGGTGGGAAATTTTCTTGCCTTAATTTTGAGGGGCTGAGTCACTAGGCTCAAGATCACAGGCTTAGGGATTACATAGACCACTTGGCTTAACATAGTCCATAAATATAAAGTTCTATACCCTATATTGCTGAGTAGAAATTGAAGTTTTGAAGCTTACAAATGGCAATCTTGGATGAAATGTTCTTCCCTTTCATAGCATTGAAGAAAACCAAAGACTTGAGGAAACAATAAAGACTAATTGGCCATGCTGACCACAGTCGACACTACCCATGAGACCAGAAAAAACTAGATGGTGGTTGAATATCACTATTGATTTCTTTAAATAGGGTCATAATTAAAGTTATTGGATAGAGTGAGGGGGGTACAAAACTAAATTTAAAATCAAAAGAAAGACCAGCATTGTACTCATTTGAGAGTTACTGTTAGAATCTCCAAGACTGTAACCCTTAGACACTCTTCGAGTCTGGAACTGAAGCCACCCCCAAAAGATCAACTTTCATCTAAACAATAGACTGGTCTTTGAAGTGAATGATAACACTGGGAATATATGTTTGTTTGTTTTTCAGTGAAATCTCCCAAATGAAACTAGACGGGTCCCATTTTCCCTGAATAAAAACTCAGAAGGCAAGAAGGGACAGAAAAGAAGAATGAATGGCAAGAGGGAACCCAGGGAGGGAATCCAGTCGAGGGAAGCTAGACTAGAACACATGAGTATGTGCATGTTAAAAGATAAGCGCATATGGCAAAAAGGAATATAATAGCAGTACATACTGAAGGTCCTTCCAGCTCACATCACTTGCCTAAGGCCGAGGAAGAAGACAGTAGGACAATGAAGTGGTGAGGTGTAGCAGAGGCCAGTTCACAGCTTAGCAAAGAGCCTCACAGTGTAGCGATGTGAAGTGGCTGGTGGGAGCTGCAGCATCTGGAATAGTGGTACACACAAAAAGCTAGCTATCACAATCCCTAATTCTGTTCCAGGGCTTTGTTCACATAAACTCACAGCCATCAAGTCAATGATGACTCCTAGTGGCCCTCTGTGGGTTTCCAAGACTGCAAGTGTTGACAAAAGTAGAAAGCCCAGTCTCTGTTGCAGAGCTACTGGTGGTTGCAAACTACCAATCATATGATCACAGCCCAATGCGTAGCCACTACATCACCAGGACTCCTTCAATGCCACACAGTCTCCTTCTATTCTCAAAGGAAGATGAACATGTTATCTTAGATCTGATTCTAGCTTGATTTTGTGTTTCTGATTAGAATTACTAATGACAGACAATCCTATTGCTAAAGGTATCTTAATTTTTCCATCACTCTTTATGGTGTAGTGAGTTACACATTGGGTTACTAATCACAGGTTCAGCAGTTCAAATCCACCAGCTGCTCCTTAGAAGAAATATGAGATTGTCAGCTCCTTGGAAATCCTCAGGAGCACTTCTGTTCTGTTCTATTGATTGCCAAATAACTAGTCAGCCTAGTCTCATCAATGCACATGTAGTAGCATCTTCCATACATGAAAGTTCACATGAATTTGAGTTTAAAGGAATTCTCAGTTTGAACTCCCTCACTACCAGTTGCAGTGCTACTTCTGTAGCTTTTGAGAAGGGAAAGACCGGTAGAATTCTCACCTCCAAGGTGAGAGGAGGCTTGGATCGGATTCCTGGCCAATACATCTCATTAGCTAGCTATCACCTCTCAATCAGCGAAGGGTAGGTGTTACTATGAATCTGAACACGTTTCAGTAGATCTCCCAGACTAAGATGAGTATGGTAGCTGCATAATCTGTAGTCCACTTGAGACTTACAAGTGAAAGGGTGGAGTTTACCTGTCAATCCGGTGGCAGCTTGATGATCTCACTGGGAGGTACTAAGGAGATAAATAGCTCACTGAAGGCAGGAGAAAGAGTCACTCCCTGAGAGACTCTCCAATGACAAGACACATGGGCTATGCTGATGGCAGCGAGAGCCCTGAACCTAAAGAAATCATGTGGAGACCCTTGCCAGCGCTGAGATGTGCCCACAGTCACTGGATCCACAAAACTATCCACCCACTGGCCTGTGATCTTCCTGCAGTCAGTGTCATTGCATGTGTTTTGTGAGTGAAGCCAAATTTATAGATTGTTATTGGACATATGGGCTAATATTGGATTTATGGACTTGTCCTGGACTGGGCTAGGATGTTCTCTCAATATCCAATTGATGTCATATATACAGTTCTTTCTTAAACATATATGAGTATCTATGAATTTGTTGCTCTAGTCTACCCAGACTAACACAATGAACTAGCAAAAAGAAGACATGGTGACCTACTTCCAAAATTAGCAAATGGAAAATCTACTTCCAAAATTAGTCAATGAAATCACAATGATTGTATCCACAAGTGACCCTGGGGATAATACAGGACCAGCAGCATTTCACTTTGCTGTGCATTCCATCCCCGTGGGTTGAAAGACCAAAACCCACTGGAGTGGAGTCAGTTCAGACTCACAGCAACACTCTATGCTACAAATCTTTATGGAAGCCTACGTCCACATACTTCTCTCATGGACTGACTGGTGAGTTCAAAATGTCAGCCTTTGGATTAGGAGGCCAGTGCCTTATATACTTCACCACCAGGTTCACAAAGTGGACAAGTTTTTATCGTTATAGCCATTCATCTCATGTATCCCACCTTAAGCCTGATAGCTTAGTTTGCCACCTCTGTATGAAAAGTAAGAATCAGAAGCTTAAAAGCCATTTTTTAATGGAAATCCAAGAAAGTCATGGCAAAGCCACGATGATTTTGGACTCAAATGACCACATTTAATCCAGAATAAAGACTATGATTGCCTGTGCTCTGTGCAGGTGGGGACGTGCTCTCCCAATGAATTTGTTTCCTGTGGTTGCTATTGCTAGCTGCCAATAAGTTCATTCTGACTCCTAGCCATCCTATGTGCAACAAGAGGAAACTGCCCATTAATGCACCATCCTCACACCACTCCTAAATTCAAGGCCATTGCTGTAGCCAGTGTGCTAATCCATCTTGTTGAAGGTCGTCCTCCTTTTTGATGACCCTCTACGTTACCAAGGATTGCATCCTTCTCCAGGAACTGATCCCTCCTGATAGCATGTCCAAGTACATACATCCTCATTCTTGCTCCTGTGGAGCAATCTTGCTATATTTCTTCTTTCCTGTAATTTTGGTAACCAATTACTATAAACTCGGTGACTTAAAGCAATAGAAATTTCTCCTTTCACAGTCCCTGAAGCCATAAGTCCAGTCTGACATGAATATTACTGAGCCAAAATCAAGACAGCAGCAAAGTCCAGCTCCTTCCAGAAGCAGGAAAAATCTTCCAGGCAAAATCCATCCCGTCTTTCCTTCAGCTTCTAGTGGCTGCAGGTGTTCCTGTAGAGCAGCGCTTCTCAACCTGTGGGTCACGACCCCTTTGGGGGTCGAATGACCCTTTCACAGGGGTCGCCCAATTCATAACAGTAGCAAAATTACAGTTAAGAAGTAGCAACAAAAATAATTGTATTGTTGGGGGGGGGGTCACCACAATATGAGGAACTGTATTAAAGGGTTGAGGCTTTAGGGAATTTGAGAACCACTGCTTTAGAGTGTTTGCGCCAATCTTCAAGACCAGCATTCTCAAATACTTGTCCTCTGTGTATTTGTGTTGAATTCCCTTCTACTACTCTCCCTTATAAGCATACATAGGATGGCGCTTACAGTTGACCCTGATAATCCAGAGTAATCTTTCCATCTCAAGATCACAATGCTAGAACCCTATATCATGGAAGGTGAGACTCAGAAACAGGGATGTGGTTATCTTTCAGAAGGCTAGTTTCCACCACACCCACCGGAGATCTCAATGGACACAAAGTGAAGAGAAAAAGGCATGCATTTGAGTTACCTGAACCCTGGGGATTTTACTGATGTGGCTCAGGGAAATCTTAGGGCTGGTGTGTCATAGCCTGCAGTACAACGTATGACAACTGTTCCTCGGGTGGCTCCTTATGCTCTCATCAGTTGATGAAGGCTGGGATATTTGGGTGAGCAATTGCTGGTGCTTGATAGTTGTTGTTGTTGTTGTTAGGTGTCACTGAGTGAGCCCCGGCACACAGCACAACAGAACAAAACACTGCACAGTCCTGCACCATCCTCACAATTGTTTCTATGTCTGAGCCCATTGGTGCAGCCACTGGGTCAATCCTTCCTGCTGAGGGCCTTCCTCTTTTTTATGGGACTTCCACGTTACTAAACATGATATCCTTCTCCAGAGGCTAATAGCTCCTGACAATATGACCTAAGTATGTAAGACAAAATCTTGCCATCCTAAGATGCACTGTGGTCTTATGTCTTCCAATACAGATCAATATGTCGTTTTAACATTCCACAGCACTTTCAGTATTCTTCTCCAGCACCACAATTCAAATGCATTCATTCTTCTACTGTCTTCCTTATTCAATGTCCAACATGGTGCAACCGAGAATACCATTGCTTGGGCTCAGATGCACCTTAGTCCTCAAAATAAAAACCCTGCTCTTCAAAACTCTGAAGAGGTCTTGTGCAGCAGATTTACCTAATGCCATGCATCTTTTGATCTCCTTGACCGATGCTTCCATGAGCATGATTGTGGATCCAAGCAAGACAGAATCCTTGACAACTTCAACCTTTTCTCCATTGAGCATGGCGTTACCTCTTGGTCCAGTTGTAAAGGATTTTGTTCTTCCTTGCATTGAGCTGTAGTCCACACTGAAGGTTACAGTCCTTGATCTTCACCAGCAAGTGTTTTCTTTCCTCTTCGCTTTCAGTAAACAGCGTTGTGTCATCTGCATACCACAGGTTGTTAATAAGCCTTCCTCCAATCTTGGTGCTGTTTTTTCATATAACTCAGTTTCTCTGATTATTTTTTCAGCTTATAGACTGAACAAGTTTGGTGAGGGGATACAACCCTAACACACACCGGTTCTGATTTTAAACCACGCAAAATTCCATTGTTCTTGATAGAGTAAAATACAAAATATTTCGAACATATAGCAACTTTATGTTTCTCTGTGTGATTCCTTCATGCTAGCCCAGTGGGAAAGTTCCAGGACCGTAGCCCATTTCCCATGCTTGGAAAGACTCTAACCTTGCTTGCTGAAAGCAAAGTGAACTGAGAGCATGCACAGTTGAAGAACAAATATTACTGCAAACAAAGAATAAAGCAAGCATCCTGATGACTGGACCTTAAGACAAAAAGTTGCCAATGACTTCATTTGACTTGGATCCACCATCAAAGCCCATGAATGCAGTGTTCAAGAAATCAAGTGGCATGTTGCACTGGGCACATCTGGGGAAAAAGACGCTTGTAAAGTGCTAAAAAGCAAAGATGTCAACTTAAGTACTAAAGTTCCCCTGAATTAAGCCATACTATTTTCAATCACCTCATATTCATGTCAAATCCACACAACAGATAAGACAGACCAAGAAGAATCAATGCATTTGGTGTTGTCAAAGAATCTTGAATATACCATAAACTTCCAGATGAACAAATCTATGTTGAAAGAAATATAATCAGAATGCTCCTTAGAAGCAAGGAGAGAAACTTCACCTCACATACTTTGGACATGTCCTTGCACCTATCTTCAGCGAGATAGAGTGACCCAGTGACAATGGTTGTGAGGATGATGTGGGACCACGCAATATTTTGTTCTGTTGAACATAAGGCACTATGAGTCAGAACCTACATGACTCAAACAAACAAACTCATTGCCATCGAGTCGATTCTGACGCACAGTGACCCTGTGGGAGAGGATGGAGCTGCTCCTGCAGGTTGCCTAGACTGCCATTGTTTACAGGAGTAAAAAGCCTCATCTTGCTGCTACTGAGCAGCTGGTGGATTTGAATTGCTGACTTTGTGATTAGCACCCAAATGTGTAACCCACTATGCCACCAGGGCTCCAACAACAACAACAACAGAGAACAAAACGGCAATTATTAGGGCATTGGCAATACTTCATTGTCCAGTTGGATTATAAATGCTTCACCCTCGTGTCCTGGAACTCTAGCAGTCTTCACAAGAAGATCATCTCGGGCAGGGCCCATTGCTTCATCTGGTCTCTCTGGTAGGCAAAGACCCCAGGAAGCTGGCTCTGCAGCCCCTGGTGGAGTGGTGGGTTCCAAGTTGGGCTGCTAACCATACTATCAACAGTTTTAAACCACCAGCCACTGTTCAGCCAGAGAAAAATGAGGAATTTTTGCTTCCGTAAAGATGCATAGTCTTGGTAATCCAGAAGTGTGGTTCTATCCTGTCCTATAGGTTGCTATGAGTCAGCATCAACTCCATAGCAGTCAGTAAGTGAGATCAACTCTCTCCCCATGTGCCATCATGAAAGACAAAGAAAACTCGACAACCTGCTGTGCAATCTGAAGAGGAGGTTCTTTCCACGGTGATGTAGAGCAACATATACATACGCACAGCAGAACCAACACTGCCTGCTCCCCCACCATCATCACCATTGCTGTGTTTGAGCCCTGGAGTCTCCCCCTTTTTACCACCCTCCCACCTTACCAAGCATGTAGTTCGTACACCAGATGACGTCTCCCCTTCCTCCCTCCCCTTCCTCGCCGCTAAGGAGCATTCTAGCTGTGCATTCCCATACATCAGCCCAAGAAACCTGTAACATTGTAACGAGCTCTCTATTAAAGAGGATGCTGTTCACAGTTACTAAAGGTGCCTCCTCATACAGCTCTTACCCTTCTTGCTTGGTATTTGAAGCCAGAAATATCAGAGTATGCGATTTCGACTTGGCAGAACTGGCCCTGACCTACCGGGTCCATTCAAGGAATCCATTGCTCGCTAGGCTGAGTGCAAGGCATCTCAAGCCCTCCATGTGAAGATTCTTTTTCCCTCTGCCTCAAACGTTATATTTTATTTCTCTAACTGCCCCCAGAGCTTTGCTTCTAATAGACATAACACACGCAGCAACATGCATGCTTATTAGTCACCTCTACAACCCTGTCCCAAGTTCGCCACCCTGCTGAGAGCAGCTGTCCAACCTAGAAGCCCAGAATCATATTCCATAGCCTCTCTTCTCTTCAAGCTTAAACACATTAGCTTTCAAGACCCACTCTTTCTTGCTTCCTTTTTTTCTGGGTGGCATGAACACATAAGCAAAAAAAAAATGTCTATTTTGAGGCCAGATGTCCTCTAGGGTACTCGTGATGCAAATGCCCGTCGGTAACCTCAGAATCCCTGGTTCTCAGGCCCTAAGGCCACAATCCATTTTGTAACGAATTGGGGTGGGGGAGAGTTGGGGGGGAAGGTTCAGTCTTCCATATTTTACATTTTCAAAAGGATTGCCCAAACTTTTATTTAAATTTATTGCAAAGGGAGATGGAAATATCCTCATTTCTCTGAAAGAGGAAGTGTTTAAGTCTCTCTCTCCTTTTTAATTTTTTTGTCTCTTATCAGTGAACATAAGCAGAGAAAATTTTTCCCTACAGGTGTGTTTTTTGAATAAGAAGCGTATTTTCTTGCAATATTTAGTGATATTTCCAAGCTTAATCATCTAAATAGCATGTATGATGCATAATATACATTTGTTGGTGATTTAAAAATATATAGATTTCTAAAATAAAGCTACCCTCAAGAGCAAATACCATACGGAGGAATTTAAAAGTTATATGGCTTGATGTAAAAGAATCCATTGTTTTAAAAGTGACATTTGAATGGGTAACACATGAGATTTTAAGCAAAATAAAATGTCTTTAAAAATGAATCCTGGATTGGACTGATGAGCTCACAGGAACAGCAGCAGAAGAAGGGTTTGGGGAGAGAGGGGGAGGGTACAGTGGTGGGCGGGGGGGATAAAAGGGAGCTAGTGTCAAAGAGTTCAGGAAGGAAAAAATGCTTCGAAACCGATTGTGGTAGCAATTGTACAATACTGCTTGATGTCATTGTACTATGGAATGATATGATATCTGTATTAACTCCCACAAAACAGTTTTGAAAAATAAATAAAAGAATGTTGAAAAAATGAATCCTGGATTAAGAGTGAGAAACTAACAGGTAGGAAATTCATAAAGGGAGGGTCAGTTTTATTTATATATATTTTTTAAAGCATTGTTTGTTAGGTTTAGTTATAATTGTATGATAAAGTACTATTCTTTTATACAGTACTGATTTATAATTGGTACTAAACAAAAATCAAAAGAAAAACCAAACTCATGGTCAGGAGTCAATTTTGATTCGCAGCGACCCTATAGGACAGGGTAGAATTACGCCTATGGTTTTCCAAGACTGTAACTCTTTAAGACACACCCTTGCTTTTCTCCCATGGAGTAGCTGGTAGTTTTTAATTGCTGAGCTTGCGTCTATCAGCTCAATTCATAGCGACTAGACCCCCCAGGGTTCCCTCTAGTTGGTACTAGTAAAGAAGTATGGAACTATACAGGAAAGTAAGTATGCAACTCACACTTAGTATGTCTTAATGAAATGAAAGGATGTGATAAAACAGGAAGACTGATTTTTCTAACTTATTTTTCATTAATAAAGAATAAAACATGATTGTTATTAGTAAGTACACACAACTTGGGATATTTGGGATAGTTCCATTTGGGGAAGTTCAGTCAAAAGTACTAGTAAAAAAAAAGCCCAAACTCATTGCCATTAAGTTGATTCAAACTCAGAAGTAGACCAACCCTCATGGGGACTGAAGCCTGGATTCACACCATTTCACTCCAAAAGGAAAAGAGGAGGGAAAGAACATCAAGAAAGACAAAGAGAAAACAAATAATAATATGTACGTACAAGGGTGAAAACATACATACTATGCAAATATTGATTGTGGTGGTTTAAAAATAGACCCCCGAATTCTTTGATACTCCTCTTTTCATGAGCAGACCCTAATTCCTCTTTCCTTATGGGTACACTATAATTGATGGCTCGCTTCACATGAAGAGGCTGTAGTAGAAATGACAGTGTGTGACTTCACCGACTAAATCATAAACGGCAGGACTTCCACTTTGATCTCCATCTCCAGTTGCTTGCTGTGTGGGAATCAAGCTGCCAAGTCAGGACAATGCATAGGCACCCTACGAAGAGGAACCATGACCTCCAGTCCACAGACAACAAGGAATGAAGACCTGGAGCCAAAAGACAACAAGGCACTAAGAGCCGCAGCCGACATCCATCTGAGTGAGCCCTCTTGGAAGGGGGCTGTCCAGTGAGGGCCTTAGACCAGTTTCATTCTGCCCTGAACCCTTGCTGAGAATTTGCATTTAATGCCAGATATCCTGAATCAGCATCTACACTTTGGGGTCTTTAACACGTTCTAAAGTTTTATTCAAACCTTTTAACATTTTCCCAATTTTCCCAAACTTAGTCATTCATGATTTTTTAGTATGTCTCCACCTAGTTGGGAGGTGTTTGGTCAAAGTTTCTGCCTTGCCCTCCTTATATTAACTCACATTCAAAAACAAATTATCAACACGATTGTTTGTGTATGTCAAATGGTCCTGATATTTTGAAGGACAATTGATAGCCTTTTTTTTTTTTTACATTTCTTAGTATGCACGGCTTGTTAGCTCTCAAACATGATGACAGGAGAGAAAAATCCACGGTCTCCTATACCAAACCCTTGCCCTAATCCTTTGGAAATACCAGTTTCATTTACAAAATCACCTTTCATTCCTTAAGTGAAACTCATTGTGTATTATATAACTTCAGTTACTTGGACAGAATTCCATTGCAAGGTTGTTATGAACACAAAAGCTCTGTCAATATGAATTAAAGTTTGCTAACTCTTAATACTATAGAAGCTAGTTCACTCATAAGCACTTGTCATTAAACAAAGTCAATGAGTTTCTTGAAGAAATATTTAATTTAATTATAGGATGCAGAGGTAAAAATTATATTTTCACCATACCATTTCTTACAGGAATATCTTTTCTATCCTTACCCCCAGCCATTATAGACGGACGAGGCTTTATATGTCAGAATATCAACTCTGTATGTTACAGTTCTAATCACTCATCAACCCCCCACCTATCTATATTTTAACAAGATCTCCAGGTGTTTCTTATGAATCATGCTAAACTTTAGAGGCTGCGTGAGCATCTGTGGGGTGGGACTGCACGTTTTTAGCAGTGATTCCCACCACCCTGCTCAATGAGCTGGTCTGAAGTGCTGCATCCACCCTGAGTCACGCCTTCCAACAATTGATGCCCTCCTTGATACCTCAGTTACAATCTCTTGACAAATGAAGTCACTCTTAGGTCTCTGACTCTCATAAACTCTTTAAAGTAGCAAGTATAGGTTGTTTTTAAACTATTTTAAGCTGCTAGAGTATATAGTGTATTATTGTTTTTAAGCAAGAGATAATGAGACAAAAACCAAAAAGAAGTTATTAGCTATGCTAATATCAAGAAGAAAATAGACCTTATAGCAAAAAAAAAAAGAGGGGGCATTGTGAGGGGTTCATTTAAAAATGGGTACAATCATGAAAATTCGTAGCATCTCATAATATATAGAGAGGTATAGAACAATAATTCATAGCACAAGAAGAAGAAGCAGACAAATGCACACTCATGTTAGACCACTGATTTTTATTCTTTGAACCTTCGACATGGCTGATTTGGGGCCTTTCTTCTTTTATACGATATGCCTTTAAAGTTATAAATATTTCTTTCTTTTTAAAATCATTTTATTAGGGGCTCATGCAACTCTTTCACAATAGATACATACATCAATTGTGTGAAGCACATTTGTACATTCATTGCCCTCATCATTCTCAGAACATTAGCACTCCACTTAAGCCCCTGGCATCAGGTCCTCATTTTTTCCCCTCCCTCCCCACCCCTACTCCCCACTCCCTCATGAACCCTTGATAATTTATAAATTATTATTTTGTCATATCTTGCCCTGTATGATGTCTCCTTTCGCCCACTTTTCTGTTATCCTCCTCCCAGGGAGGATGTCATATGTAGATCTTTGTAATCAGTTCCCCCTTTCCAACCCACCCATGCTCTACCCTCCCAGTATCGCCACTCACATCATTGGTCCTGAAGGGATCATCCTCCCTGGATTCCCTGTGTTTCCAGTTCCTACCTGTACCAGTGTACATCCTCTGGTCTAGCCAGACTTGCAAGGGAGAATTCTGATCATGATAGTGGGCAGGGAGGGGGGCAGGGGGAGGAAGCATTTAGGAACCAGAAGAAAGTTCTATTTTTCATCATTGCTACATCACACCCTGACTGGCTCATCTCCTCCCCAAGACCCCTCTGCCAGGGGATCTCCAGTGGAAGACAAAAGGGCTTTGGGTCTCCACTCCTCACTCCCTACCTCATTCACTATGGTAAAACTTTTTGTTCTGATGATGCCTGCCTGATACCTGATTCCTTTGACACCTTGTCATCGCACAGGCTGGTGTGCTTCTTTCATGCGGGCTTTGTTGCTTCTGAGCTAGATGGCCGCTTGTTTACTTCAAGCTTTTAAGACCCCAGACGCTATATTTTTGATACCCGGGCACCATCAGCTTTCTTCACCACATTTGCTTATTCACCCACTTTGTCTTCAGCGGTTGTGTTGGCAAGGTGAACATCATAGGATGCCAATTTAATAGAAGAAAATATTCTTGCATTGAGGGAGTACTTGAGTGGAGGCTCAATGTCCTTCTGCTACCTTAATACTAAACCTATAAATATATGCACCTAGATCTATTTCCCCATCCTCATACATAAATACATTTGCATATGTACATGTCTTTATCTAGACCTTTATAAATACCCTTTGCCTCCTAGTTCTTTCCTCTATTTCCCTTGACCTTACTCCTGTCCCACTGTCATGCTCAGTCGCCAGCAGGGTTTCAGCAATTCCTCTTGGAATTGCCCTATCAGGCCTCCCACACCCTCCTCACCACCAATTTTTTATCACTTGTTGTTCTCTTGTCCCCGGGTCTATTAACACCACTTCCTTCCCCCCTCCCCCTCTCCCATGTCCCCGAGAACTGTCGGTTCTGTTGTTTTCTCCTCCAGATTGTTCAGCCAGCCTATCTTCTGTAGACAGACCTGCGGAGTTAATAACATGCACAAAAACAAGACAGAGCAAAACCAAGCAACAATATACAACAAAACAACAATAAACCAATGACAAAAAATAACAAGAAGGAAAAGCTTGTAGTTAGTTCAAGGATCATTTGTTGGCCTTTAGGAGTGTTTTGTAGTCCAGTCTGTTAGGGCACTACACCCTGGTCCCAAAGTCCACCTTCAGCATTCCCTGGGGACCTCACCACTCCATTCCCTTGCTGTTCTATTGCACCCCCTTAATGTTTTGCCTTGGTGTGGCGGGATCAGGTCAGGTGCAATTCCCACACTGTGTTTCCGGTGTTGTCCTCTACAGAGCTATGGGTCAGTAAGGGGCGGCATGTCTCATAATGGGGTTGGCCATGTGGTCCTCTCTGTGGACTGGCTGCTCTAATTGAGATCATCATCCTAGAAGCCTGGTAAAGTTATAAATATTTCTTCAAGTAAAACTTGAGCTGCATCCCACAAGTTTTAGAATCTTCCTTATAAATCAGTTGTAAATATTTTCTAGATTCAATTGTGTCCCCCTTCTTTCCTCCATAAGGCAGACTGATTTTTAAGCCCCATCAGAGGCTGGCTTCTTCAATCATAGCATAAGGAGAAGTGAGGGGCTTCTGCTTTGGGTACTCATTGGCTGAAACATAGTAGCAGTGGATACATATTTATAGAATCAATTTCCTAATTAATTGATTATTAATTTATTGATTGATGATGGATTAATTGAGCTGTCAAAAATGATCTGTCTAAAGCCAGACCAGAAAAAACGTTTTGTGGCATGCAAAAGAAAGGATAAAGAACCACAGAGGATTGAATTGGGGTGAAAAAATTATCTCTGTCCTGGATAAATTAATTTGACAGTAGTATGAAGAATGTGAAAAAAATGAGCATGTTGTTGTTAGGTACCCTACGTACAACATAGCAAAGCACTGCCCCCATCTGTGCTGTGCTCACACTCATTCCTGCGGCTGAGCCTGCTGTTGCAGCCGTATGTGCATCTCTTTCAGGGAGGCTCTTGCCCTTTTTGCTGACCCTCTATTTCACCAAGATGTCTTTCTCCAGAGTCTAGTTCCTCCTGATAACATCTTCAAAGCACTTCTAGAAGCACTCTGCCTGGACTTTTTTCAAGGCAGATTTATTTGTTTTTTGGCAGTTCATGGTACTTTGAATATTCTTTGCCAGCACCAGCACCATAATTGAAATGCACCAATTCTCTGAGCTTCTTTGTTCAATATTCAACTTTCCCATGAGTCAGAGGCAGTTGGAAATATCATGGCTTTTGGATCAAATGTACCTTAGTTCTCATGGTGACATCTTTGCTTTCTAATACTTTAGAGAGATACTAATACTTTCTAATACTTTGCCGCAGATTTGACCAATGCAGCATGCCATGCGATTTCTTGACTATCTTTATTGTGAAATTGTTTATTGGTCTCTTTGTGAGTATTTCTGGTTTTTTACATTGAGTTCTAATCCTTTCAGAAAGCGGTAGTCTTTGATATGTATCAATAAATGCTTCAATATTTCTTCC